>NC_138046.1:117478508-117824004 GCF_964194185.1 Rhinolophus hipposideros
GTTTATCATCAATCCTTTCCTTTCCTAAAGGTAGTAAAAGGTCTGTCACCTTTGAGAATTGTTCCTATAGAATTATTTGTTCTCTTTCATATTAACTCTCTTCTGGGGAGGAATGGCTGTGTACTCAGCCCTATTTGGGGAACTATTTCTCTCTTAATGGGCGTAAACTCTCCATGGTTGGTTTTTACACGGTGTGCTATAAAATTTAAGAGAGGAAACAAAAAGATTAAAAGCAATAACGTAAAGCCTTAAAGAATTGGTATTATTTAGGTGAAAGGTTTATTTGACAGGCTTTAAACTTTTCTTCTCTCCAGAAAGCAGATAATGCGTATCACAGCCAGTTTCATGGGGTGTAAGAAAGTGTACTAGAATATGTGCTGGAGTACTGACATGCATCAAAAAGTAGTAGGATATGTAATTCAGTTTATAATTACAATTTTGTCAAGTTTCTTATTTATATTTTAGCACTATCTGGAAAGTCTAATTACATTAAATCCCAAGGGATAGTCCCAATTACTTCATTTAACTAGTATTTTCTTAGGGAATTTTTTGCTCTTGTAATGACCCATCATTTATTTTTTTTACACAGAATATTGAAAGAGGTACATTGACCAAAAATAATTATTAAATACTGTGAATCACTAATGCCATTGGTACAGATATAGAATTCCCCTATGAAAATGAGAGTTATAAGAAAATGAAGCATTTGGGGGTTTGTTATTATTTTAACTTGCTGTTTAATTCCACTATAATCTATTCTGAGTAGGGGAAAAAGACAATTATCTCTTCAAACTGTTTGGAAATTATCTGAGGATTAAAATTTAACTGACTTTTCTCCTCAGATGCTTTTGTATTTAATGGTTATTGTGTAAGAGATGTTACATATTTTATTGAAACAGTTTACATGACTTTGTAGCCTAACATTTCAAAGTGCCAAGTTGAAGAAATGTTAAAATGAGGATATTTTAAAAGCACTCAAGTAAGCACTTTTGAACTTTTAAATCACAAGCCTTTTGGTGGGGAGATAATTTCTTTGAGAGTCTGATAATAAGTCTCAGGAAAATCTGTACATAATTTTGCCTCTAGTTTCAGAGGGTTCTTGGGGTCCCTAGAAATCCATCTCGAGATGCTTAACAAATTTGTTTGGAGAGTTCTTTAAAAATCTCTCTTGAGGATATTTAAAAAGTAATATCCTTAGTCTCAAAGACATAGTCTTTGGATATTTTTTTAAAGCTAAGTGAACTGTTGAAAACCTCCATTGCTACTTAAAATGCCAAATAGGTGACTACTTTTCGACTTTTTCTTGGGAAAGATTTTCCTTTAGGATCTGTAAGTGTTTCAGTCATTTTAGGATGTAATGATTTTCATTAAGGGATTAAATTCTTTACTTCATGTAATAAAATCCTGATGAACTTGAATACCGGAGGAAGGGAGTATTTTTCTGTTAACTCAGTGGTGACCAGATTACTTACCTGGAAAATCTTTTCAGTGTACAATGTATTATTATCAGTAAATACAGTGTTTAGGATTCTGTGGGATGTAGGGTCATCATTTTGATTATCATTATATACAATAAAGTTAATAACAGTTGAATCTGAACTGGACAGTTTAGAAGTTAAACCTCGGCCATAAAGCAAAGAACAAAAACAAACAAAAGTTTAAGTTTCAGTTAAGTTTTCTTTACTGTGCATTAAATATTCTAGAAATCTGATTGTGTCTGTCAGTTTGTATACTGTGTGTAAGAACATATGCATTTCTTTTGTAGCCACGTCATGAATATTTTAATGTCCCTGTGTACTAAATGACTACTCATCGTGTATGCAGAATTTCACAGAGGAAATAGAAAGCTGTATACTTATGAAAGAAAATATCCTCAGCTTGGTGACTGTCTTGTATAATAATGATAGATCATTTCAGAACCAGTACCTTTACAATTGTAATTTTTTTCCTGTTCCTATTCTTTCCTGTTTTATTTTCATTCTACATGTTACTTTCATATAGCTAATTCCTGCTTGCAACTGGTTTAATTTCTTCTTGAAAAAATATGACCTATGAATGTTTTGAGTAATATTTCACCTTAAACACATACATGTTATCATTTATGAACCATTTGATAATCTTGTAAGAGGACAACCTAGCAATTGTTACATTACCAAAGAAATTACAGCTGAAATGCTAGGTCTAAATAAGTAGTGCCATAATTATAGTGTGGTTTGATCTTCAAACGTTGAAAAAAGAAATGAAACTGTATTTAGTGTGACTGTATTACAGTCTATATGAGCTAATGTGTTCTAATGTATCACTAAAAAATCTGTACCATTACATCATATTTAAGGTAAAACATTCAATTTTTAAGAAAATTGTAATGCTACATTATCGAATCACATTTGTGCTACGTAATATCAAACAGTCCCTATAAGAACTATCAGGAAGCTATGTCAGAAAATCTCATCTGCAATATCTATTCACTAGTAAGTAACCCTTTGAGAGTATTAATACTGCATTTATATAATCAAAGTTCTCATACTTAGTTTACTTATATTTTACTAGTTATAGTTTCATAATGTTATCTCTAAATACTTAATGATTTGTTAAGTATGGTTTTTTGTTTTTGAATATTAAAACTAATATTGATCATTATTGTGTATGCTTTTAATAAAACATGCAACATATTTTATTATAAAAGGAAACGTACCAAATAATTCATTGTTTATATCTAGAGAGTTTAAAGCCTGAGTTAAGAAAGCTGTTATTAAACAATAATTCAAAAGAAGCTCAAAGTGCTTTACCATTGAAAGGACCGATGAAAATGTGTGTTAGGCAGTTGTGCAGGTCAGTCCTTGCCATTCGTGTTGTGTGCATTACATGTGAAGCCCCTGGCTGGGCTAGCAAGCGAGAAGCACAGCATCACACACTGAACGCATTTGCAAACGTGGGTCTTTCGTCTCCATGTTTTCCCTCCATGTCCCCCTGCCCCGCCCTGCAACATATTGTCTGGTTTTAATGCTGCATAAATACGCATTGTCTCATGCCTGTTTCTTTGGATGCTGTGTGCTAAGCTGTAACAAGTGTTGCTGCTTTTGTTACTTGTATACAGCTGCTTGCTTAAATTAGTATATTCGGAAATAGCTTTCCTTGCATGTCTAAAATAAAAATATTGCATGTACTTCGTCTCATGTGAATGACTTTTTTCTTCTCCATCCTTTTTGCTAATGTATTTTACATTTTAGTTTTTCCAGGTAATTTTTTTAATCGTGGTGAAAAACACATCACAGAATTTACCAGCTCACTCATTTCTAAGTGTACAGTTCAGGAGTGTTAAGCATGTTCACATTGTTGTGGAACAGATCTCACCCTGCCAAACCAACACTGCACCCATTCAACAACAACCCCCCATTCCCTCGCTCCTCAGCCCTCGGCAACCACCATTCTACAGCCTATGTTTCTGTGAATTGGACTCTGGCAATAGTTTTTTGTAGGTAATTTTGAGCTACAACTTCAGTGTGAACATGTGAAAATTACATTTTATATTTTAAACAATTCATTAAGAAGTAATGTACTACTTGTAACATCTCAAAGGAATAAAATGTGTAAATGATTCTTTGAAACTAGGCCTTTTAGAAGGACAAATATTTTATTTATTTTTAATTTATTGGGGTGACAATTGTTAGTGAAATTACATAGATTTCAGGTGTACAATTCTGCATTACATCTATAAATCCCATTGTGTGTTCACCACCCAGAGTCAGTTCTCCAGAAGGACAAATATTTTAAATAATGCATATTTGATAAGCAACATGGTTCTCTTCAAGAAATGCTGTATAAGATTCTAGGAAGTGAGCACATAGGGGAAATCTGACCAGCTCCAGGAAGTAAGATGGGGGATAGTTTTACACGCATAAGCTAAGATTAACTCTGGGATTCAACGTAAACATCCTTTTAATGAATACATTAAAGGTTGTGTGACATTTTAAAAAATTGTTTAACATTAAATGGAAATGATTATTTTAAATTGTTTCATTGAATATATATGTGATTCAGATGTCTTGCAGTGTATTTAATGTTCAAGGCTCAACATAAATGAAAGATTGGCTTATATCACTCTTGGAGTGGGACATCATTTCCATTAGACTGTTTTTAAAAATTATAACGAGAACACAAATAGAATAGGAACCCTTGTGCACACATCACTTAGCTTCAACAACCATCAGTTCACTTCTCTAAATACTTATTTCATCAACCACCAGCACCCCATTTTGCCTCGGCATTTTACAGCAAGTACTAGACATCCTATTTTTTCATCTTTAATACTAAAGGATGTATCCCTAAGAGATAAGTACCACACCCCCAAAATTAACAGTAATTCCTAATATCTTTTCCCTGGTTCAATGTTTCCTAATTGTCTGCAAAATACACTTTTATAATGTTAGAACCAGATTCCAAACAAGGCTCACATTGTATCTGGCTGATGTCTCCAAGTCTCTTAATTTTTAACAATTCCCGCTTTTTCTCTCCTTGCCATTTTTTTTGTTAAGTCACTTATGCTACAGACTTTCCTCCATTGTGTATTTAGCTGACTGAAATCTCGTGGCTATGTTTGTTTTCTTATCCTTCATATGTATTTAGATCTGTAGTCTGATTCGGTTGAGGTTCAATTTGGGGGGCAAGAATACTTCATAAAAAATGATGTTTTCCACCAATGCTGAATTTTACCCATTTTTCATTAACAAACATACTAAAAGGTCATAATGTGAACTTTACATAATAGAGAGTTGGTTTATAGTTTAGTACTAAATGCTACATACCTTCATTTAGACTTCAACTGTGTAATGCTACCAGCTAACTGATTTTTGAGCACTTTCTGGAAGTCAGGCACTAAGCCTATCTCCCTTAATCTCAACATGAAGGTAAGTACTATCATCCTTGTTTCCCAAAGAAGGAAACAGACCATAGAGTTTAAGGTTAACGTAGTGCTTTACATACAATTAGATCTGATGTATGGATTTGTGGTTTAATACAATTTTTCTTTTCCTTGTTTTGTGCTGTACCACAATTAGGATGCAAAAGTAAGTTATTATTGAATACTAAAAATTACATTGTTTTCCTCCATTAAAATATACTGTGCCTTTTAATTACAAAATTGTTGATAGTAATACCTGATATTTGATCTACTTGGTCCTTTTTTTGTGATGTGCAAAATCAGCTACTTTGGGAAATTTTTAAATAATTTTTTTTCTAGATATGCCTGCTTTGTCTTTCTTTGATGTTTAAAAATATGAGTATTGGTTGTTACAAAGTGCATTTTGTCCCAGAGCATTCTTTCTGTATGTTGCCTACACAGAAGCTATTGGTTGCCCTGGGGAGGTCTGGGAAGGTGAGTTTCTGAAGCCTTGTTGCTGGGAACAGTTAAGTCAAAAACTGAGTAAAAATTCAGAGGAAGACATTTCTGTTAAATACATGACCCAAGAAAAGCATGGAAAACAAACTTATGTAAAGAATCGTGAGAACCCGGGGTTTTCCTTGCTTTTATCTAGTGGAGGTTTTGAATTTTAACACTAGCAATGATGTCTTAAATTGCCAGTGGGTTTGACTGCTTTTTGTGTTACAGCAACAATGCCCACCCAGCACATTGGTAGGTAATCAATAGGTATTTAATGCATGCTGAAAATACCTGTGGTCTCCAATGTTCCGAGTGCAAAAGCCTACATCAGCACTGGCTCTAAGTAGTAGAATACGCCCATACCACTGATCTGCTTGTGTTCTCTGAAACTTGCACGTCCTTATGTGTCAGTTTCACCTTCTCAAGCCACCCCGGATCTGCTTACCAGAGTCTCACATTTTCCCTCCACAGGAAGCCGAAACCCCACGTAGTGTTCTTGAAGAAATTGGACTGACATAACTCTCCTCCCTTGTTGATGACTTCTTGTGGCATTTCACACTGTAGATGGTCACTGCCTTCATGTCCATGTTAGCTAATGGTGTAAGATGACGTCTTGTCAGTATTACTGTTTTGCTAAGCTGCTTCATTCAGGCCTACACAATTTTTTTTTAAAGGGAACTTTCATTAATCAATTGATAAGGGACTTAAATATGAATTAGAATGGTACAGAAAAAGAAAAGTACCTGGATATTTTAAGGGTTATAGATAGGTCTGTTTCTCTTAATCTGATTATGTATATCTGAAAATGACACAATCAGGCAATATACATTTATTACTGTCTTTGGCAAAGGAAACTTTTAAAACCAAAGACTTTGGTATATATGAGAATAAAGGGAATTGACAGCACATGTCAAATGAATGAAAATTTAACTATGTTGAAACTTAACCAAATTTATACCAAAGACCCTTATTACAAACTACATACCTTAAGACAAAGGGAATACACATGACTAAATTGGAATTATGCTGTTTTACACTAAAATGATTTCTTAGGCATTCCAAACCTGGGACGAGGAACAGAGATTGACTGTTTCATAACAGTGAGCATGTTTTCAGGCCATAATCATTTGGTCACTTAGTTGGATTGGTTTTGATGCCCCCAAATAAACTGGAAATGTTGACTTACCAGGAATTCTTCGTGACAGTATCTTACCTAAAACGTGTCAGTCTCTTCACAAAATGTTGGGTAAGTTGTTTAGAGCACGAATATTGCTTCTGGGAGGCTCGTCACAGCCAAATTTATTTTGCTTTCCCCTATTGCTTCCCTCCATTTAGAAGTGCTACAAACTTAGGGCAGCTTCCTGCCCTTCCACGGCACTGCCTAGTTATCAGAAATCTTATAAAGGCACACTACCTTTCATATGAAAATGCGAGTTGAATGAGGTAAAATGGCATTGGTGGGCCCTGTATTTTTTAAAGCTGTTTCGATGTCAGTTTTATACATACTTCTACATATGTAGGTGTCTTCACGGTTTACAATTTCATTTGTATCTGCTGGGCTGGATTAAGCTTTGTTGTGATTGTGACCAATATTCAGGCCACACGTGCACTGTATCACATCGCCAACTGTAATAAATGTTCAGCGTACACCACTGTAGTGTTTTTTATGTATCTCCAAAAGCTTGTCAAACTGGAGAGCTGCTGAAGGAAAAAATTTTAAGTTTTTTTCAGTAAAATGTTGAAAATTCACTTCCATTTGAATGTGGTGGTTGTTAAAAGCACACACAAGATAAACGCCAGAAGATTTAAGGAGTCTTCATATACTTCAAGCCCATTAAAAAATAATGTGGATTCTATGCTACTGAGAGCTTATCTACACATTTTCAATCAATAAATGCCGCTTTTAAAACCTTAATGCACTTGACTTTTCTACTCTTTCTGAATGAACAACTCCGATTACTCCAGGTAATCAAAGGTATTCCAAATGAAGTGTATCCCACTGCCAACCCTCGGCACCCCGTGAACTAGAGGTGCTAGCACACTCACCAAATGGACTGATATTTGCAACCACTGCCTCACGCAAGCCGCAAATAAGAGCCTACTAACTACACATGGGAAGTGTTACATACTACAACATGTACGGATGAGGAAACAACTACCATAAAAATAAGATGCTAGTCTGCTAACAAAGCTCCTTGTAGACTTAAAGGGCCTCCACTACACTATTTTATTCATTGAAAACAGGCCTGTGGGCTTCTGCTGACAATGCAGAGTTGGAATTTTTGAATCATAAATGGTAACCAGGTTGTAAGTTTAAAAAACTAATATAAGTTCAAGATGGACATTTATTAGGATAATGAACCAGTCAGTGGTTTAAAAATTGCTCCTTCCCTCTATACCACACTGCCTGTTAACACTTGGAAAAGTCACCAACATCGCATTACCTTGAGCACAAGCTGGTGTTTATCCACTACCCAGCTTTAAATACCACGTTTAACTGTGTGTCTGGCTTATTTAGGAAAATATTGAAAAATACTAAATTTAGTGATAATTCAGCATTAGTAAATGTGGTAGATAATTACAGGAAATTTTCAATCATTTTTAGGATAAAGCAGGCATTTAAAGTCTGGAACAAATCAATGTTTAAAATAAAATGTTTTCTGGGACACATACTTCCTTTTATAGACTACAGATTAAAGCACTCTCATTTTCAACAGATACCACTGAGAAATTCCAATGTTGAAGTCTCTATTCCTATTTCATCTCTGTTAACTTCACTATTTTGTATATTCTTAAGTCCTTATTTCCGAATCTCAAGTTGCCAAATGCTACTCTGAAATTCAAGATCGCCAGTATGTCAATGGAAAGGAAGTTACTAAGAAAATTAAAAATTCATGAGGAAGCATGGAAACATCTTTTTAATGATCTGAAATCTAAGAATATTTTGCCTTTAGCCTTTTTTATAGCATGTTCTCTGACCACTTTTTTTTTTAACCAGAACTGCTGTTAACACTAGGTGTATTCAGTGGCAATGACCCTAATTTTCCTGAAAATTACAAAAATACAATTTGCTTCTATATAAACTCTCCATACTATAAAAAAAGATGAACACCCAAATGGAAAACCTAGCTGAGGAGGGAGTACAAATATGGGGTAGAAGGGAGGGGGAAAAATTGACTACCCTTCAGTACTTTTCAAAATGAGAAAGTGAATTTTAAAGTAAAAAAAGTTGGTCAGCCACTGCATGTGGAAAAATCCAATAGAGTATTACTAAAGGGCAAACAACCACATTCATTGGCCATTAAATACAGAAAAAAGTGTTTGGCTTAGTCAGCGCATACAGAAATAAGCAGTTAAACATAAAATTTACCAAATTGGCAGATTAAAATAACGGTGTGTGAGAATAGCAAAAGTTATGATTGATAATTTTTTTGTAGTTTTCCTGGAGGGCAATTTGGAACTACTTCAGTATCCTTACCTCTTGATGTAATTTATCCTGAGGAAATGATCACAAATGCATGAAAATATGTAAGGAAATGCACCACCGGGTTGCTTATTTATAGCACGGGATTCTTTAATAGTGCAAAACTTCAAATAACTTAAAAATCCAACAACAGGGATATGGTTGAATAAATTGATAGATCCACACTATGCAATGAGTAAAAAAAAGGCATTAAGAATAGGGCTTGATGAAATACGGCAATGTTTTAAGTGAAAAAAAAGCACATTCAACTGTAGCTATATATGATGTTTGTGTAAAAAATGCACATCCATAAGAGAAAAAAGACTAATGCAATGCTCCAGTGTTAACTGGTTATCTGTAAGTGTTAGGATTACAAGTAATTTTCATATTTATACATTTTAGGTTTTCTATACTAAACACGCCAATTATAATAAGAGGATTTTAAAACGGGGTTCCAGGTTAGAGGGTTCTGCCAGACTTGCTAACCCATTTGAGCTCAGAGCCCTCCAACCAGATATGTAGCAGCCAAAATGAGATACTCACTTATTTCAGAGCAATAGCGGTTTATTTGCGTTTGGGACTCAGAATAGTTCGGTCTCTACTACCTGACCTCCTCCCACCGCGACTCCTGGACCTAGAGGGGCTGCGGCTGCGGCTGCGGCTGCGGGTGCGGCTGCGGCTGCGGCTGCGGCTATGGCTGCGGCGGTCCCGGTCCCGGCCCCGGCCCCAGCTGCGGTCCCTTTTTCTCCCTCTGCTTCGTGAACTGTGCCTTTCCCCACTTTTTGATGTGTGTTTGTGAGATTTCTTCCCCCTGTGGCTACTTCTCCTTTTTCTCTCAGTTTCCCCATTCCTTTTGTAGGAGTGGGCGGGACTCGGGCTTCTCCTCCTCCTGGGCCTGCTATAGTATTCGTCACGGTGGCCCATCCTCTCTCTCCTCTCGGAGTTCTTCCCAGAGGAGCCAGTCCGATCTGGAGACAGGTAGATGTCCCTGTTAGCCTCCCAAAACTCATTGTTGGGATTTCTGAACACATGAAGAAAGTTGCAGTGCTTTCCTCTTGGACACTGTTGTATTTCAAATAAACCTGCAATGGCACAGTAAGGAAATGGCATTTATTGCTGCCACTTTTATCCTTTTTAGATGGTACATTTCTGATGTTCGTACATTTCTGATGTTTGGGTGTAACAGAACATTTTCTACTGTGAATCATTTAAAAGGAACTTGCAATAATCTGATGTTACAGTTGTGGTTCCCAGATCTGAAAAATATTCTAATACTCTAACAAGTGGCATTTTGAAAGGTAACAAATCCGAAGTCTTAACTAACCAAATTACCCCGTTCCTCTAGTAGATTATGGTATGGAGTGCAACCAAGCAAATGGCGACCACATAATTGTTTCTAGGGTTCACAATCCCACTCACTGACAATGCAGATCCCCAATTAACACTAAAGCTGCAGCCCTCGGAGTCCCCTGTGGCAGCGTGCTTTCAGGGCATGCTGGTGGCAGGACAGAAACACTGGCCAGAAGGGAGAGCCTATTGTAAGTGGAGGATTTGGACTTTCCTTACACTTTAAGAAGATAGTCAACACTGGCCTAATGCTTTAATTTACCAAGTGCTTTTAATATGGAAGATTCTTGTCAAAGGTGAAACCTATTTGAACACCTTAGAGATCCTTTTGGGGTTTTCAAACATTTTTTTAAAAGCAGTACATTCCCCAAATATGTACAACAGTTAAAAGTGAAATACCTCCATACCACATACGATATACAAAAAGTTAAAATAGAGCAGAGTCCTAAATGTAAGACAAACTATAAAACTCTAAAACATACAAGTAAAATCGTCATGGCACTGAGCTAACCAATGGATTCTTAGATATGACACCAAAAGTACAAGCAAAAAAAATAAAGATAAATGAGATTTCACCAAAATTTAAAACTTTCGTGCTTCAAAGAAAACTATCAAAATGAAAAGGCAACCCCCACCTAATAGGAGAAAATGTTTGCAAAGTGTATCTGTAATAAGGGACTGGTCTATAGAATATACCAAGAACTTTTACAACTCAGTAATAAAAAGACATAACCTAATTAAAGTATCTGAATAGACATCTCTCTGAACAAGATACACAAATGACTAATGACAAGGACACGAAAAAAATGCTCAACATCATTATTTACTAGGGAAAATAACCACGTTGTTATTTAAAAATAACAAGTGAAATAGTCTCCTGCTTTGGGTGAGTCAAAGTCAAACTGAGAAGCACGTCACCAAAAAAACAAAACAAAATTAAAAAAAAACACCTCACCAAAATCACACTGGATTCCCAGAAACTGACAAAAGTAACTGCCTTTATGGAGAAAACAGTTCCACTTCTTTCAGCCCAAGCCTTTAAACTTAAAGTGTAATGGTTCTTCTGGTTTTCCAAATCAAGGAATTCTAAACTTTTTTTCCCCTCCTTCAATAAATGGTTTTTAACTGACAGCATCCATTAAGACCTGGTTGGCAACGATTCAGACTTTATATATAAAGTACAGATTTTTTAATAAGGTTTTAAACAGGCATGTGTAAAGCAAGGAAAAGTAAAGGGTCAGAGAAGTGCTCCCCTAAGGCCTGGAAAACTCCATCTCTTCGCTTCCGGGTACCTCAACAATAGTTTGGCTAAGCCCATCCGATAGATATCAAAAGAGAAGGAGGCCATCAAAATTGTTGGCTATTCAAAGGACTGACTCATTTCCTGTCGATGAGTCAGCCTGACTGAATGAGCCCTCACCACATCATACAAAAGCACGTATTTCAAGTAAGGCAGGGAATGTTATAGGTAATATTTTAGGTGGCAGATAACCAAAGATTCATTAGGAATAAAGATGGGGGAAAAAACATAGCTCTAGTGAGGCGAGCCAATGAATAACAAACACCTCTGAAACTGCAATAAGGATGGCTTCCCAAAGACACATCTCAGGCTTCCTGAAGTGTCAGACACAGAGCCCAGGAATGAGGATGAGAAGACTGGAATTCTAGCCCCAACTCTGTCACTGATACACTGTGACCTCAATCATCTCATGCATAAAGTGACCCGCAAGGTCTGTTACAGATCTTAAATGTGATGTCCTTTATGTCATCGTTTTGGCTCATCTACTGCATGAAGTAAAAGCTATGTTTCACCCCTGTCAAAGACTGTCCCTTTATGTAACAGTGGAACAACTGGGGAAAAAAATCATGTTGTATTTTACCACAGATTGCCATTTTCCACCGGGTCACTGGGCAGAATTCACATTGAAGTTGTCGTCCTGCATACCATCGTCCGTTAAACAGAGAAAGGGCCGCTTGGCATTCTTCTTCCCTTTAAACCACAAATTAAAGGCTGCAGTTTACAGTAACGTTCTAATATGTAGATGAATCCTGTTGTTAGTTAACCATTTTATTAGTTTATTGTAGGACCACCAAGCTCACTGGTTCCGTACTACCCAGGGAGTACCCATTAGAGCATTCAAGCTCCTGAAGCTCACAATCTACTTAGGAACCCTCTTACTAACCCTCTGAGAGGTTCTCATGTATGGAAATAGGCTTGAGTCAAAGCTTCTTAAACCAAAAGATTGGCCTCTTAAGAATGCAGAAGTGTCTTCCATTGTCAAGGGCCTGTTCTTCCTTGGCTAGGACGGCTGTTCTCCTTATTACAGTGGCTCTTTTAACCCATGAGCCATGGCACAACCCCAGCAAACAGCAAACTGAGCAGAAATGATGCACTAGCTGTACACTGAGAACATTTGGAGCTGCAATTTCTTGCTCTTTCGATTTATACTTTTCTATTCTCTATTCTAGTTATCCCTTTTCAGCTTGCATTTTAATTATTAAAATTATATAAGTAAACAAATAACTATATTGCAAAAGGTTAAAAACTTTGTCAAGTATACAAAGAATGAAATACAAAGGTATTCATTTCAAATCCCTTCTATATTTCTGTATCAGCTCTTAATATTCGCATTTTTAAAACTACCATGCATATGAAAGCTACATTTTCAGTGGAAAAATCCTGGATGTCAACATAATCACAACACTACTGTGACAGAATGTGAGGACATTTTATGTTCGGGATACTTACGATTGATATTGAACATACACATTGCCCCTCAGATGAGGTTCCAAATTGCAGCTGACCTAGGGGGCAAGAAAGAATTCTATCATTAAAAAACAAAACAAAACAAAACTAAGGGAAAGAAGCCCTCTATAGTCATCAAATGCACTCTGTCTGGTCAACATTACCAAACCGAGTGATCAACTGAAGATCTCAAAATCGAGATACTACCCCACTCTCACATCTACTTAAGGCATACTTCAGCATATATGGGTATGTGGGCCCCAACCATCTGATCCCTGTTGGTCTAGACTCCCCCTGCCCCCATAGATATGAAATGTTTACATATACATAAAATTACAGAGAACAGAAATCAGCCCATATATACACACACCAGTTAGACTTCACACTAACATTTTCCTTTTTTGACTGAGAATGTTTAAATGTGTAAAACACTAAAGACCCAGCTGAAGTCCTTCCATCCTATTCTCCCCCCTCCATCCCATAAACGAACACTATTCTGAGGTTAGGAGTATCCTTTACATTCCAAACAGAAATACACACACATGCACCCAAATATCCATAGCTATATGCACACACAGAAGCACATATACACATATCATGTGTGTGCCATAAAGTACATACGTGTTATGAGTACACATACAGACATGCATATATTATGTACATATGGCCATAAACATATTTATGAATACATATGCAAAGAAACATGTATAAACATTGAGAAACCATGTATAGCACTGCTTTGTATATTTTTAAATTCTACATAAATAGTATTTATTCCACCTTCTTTTTCCAAGATGTAAGCCCATAAACTTAATGACTCATTTGAACTACTGTATACTGGATATATCAAATTACCACATTAATTTATCCACTCCTCTGAGATAGCCAAGGTGCTTCCAATTTTCATCAACAAACCGTGCGCAGTCAGCACTCTGGAATACGTGTCTGGGTGCACAGATGTGTCTAGTGTGCACAGCTGTAAGTGGTGTGCTGATCTGTAGGTGACAAGTACCTTTAACTTCACTAGGTAACGACAAACTGCCCTCTGAAGGGGTTTTACTACTTCACACACCTCACATGGTAGTAAGAGAATTGGTCATTTATTAC
Source organism: Rhinolophus hipposideros (assembly GCF_964194185.1). Taxonomy (NCBI): domain Eukaryota; kingdom Metazoa; phylum Chordata; class Mammalia; order Chiroptera; family Rhinolophidae; genus Rhinolophus; species Rhinolophus hipposideros. The sequence continues at coordinate 117,492,552 of NC_138046.1, forward strand.
CTGAAAATATTTTACCTGAAAATGTGAATCATATCTCATTTTAATATGCAGTGTTCCTCTGACTCCTTAGGGTGAACGTCTGATCATTTGCCTTCAAAAATGACACATCTGATATGGTTTTATATAAAGGTATAAAAAGGTCCTCAAATATTCATACTAATGTTTAGCTTTTATTTTCAAAATAAATCTGTAATTTTAGAAATTTATTCCCGAGTATTTTTATTAGCACATCCAAAAAGAGGCAGGATCCATATTGACCAGCAGTTCATGCCACCGACCTTAGAAGGAGGCCACCTCAACAGCGCCCGGGACCTTAGAGACCGCTTAAGCCAGTGGTTCCCAAGGACCCATTATTAATTTTTCATGATGAATCTGATCTTTTGGAAATTTTCCTTCTAAGAATTTACTAAACAGCTTTCCATTCATAATCATGCCAATATGATTAACATGAGCTTGGCTGACAGAATTCTAACCAAAAGGGAAATAAATACACCGAGGTTAGTGGGTGGCTTGCTACAGATAATGGTGATTTCTACCAACCAGTCTGAAGTTTCGAAAGTGGTTCCACCACGAACTTTACGGAGCAGTATAATGTAGGGACCCCACGAAGGAAACCGCTGATGTTCTCAAATCCCCTTACTTTCGAAATGAGGAAAAGGCACAAAGGGGTAAGGTGACACGGTCGAGAGCGCAGGCCTAGACAAACCGCACTGACTGCGTTGTGTGTGGCCAGGCATTGCTGCTTTAGTGTTTACTGCTTGTGCTGAGAAGTGCGAAAACAGGAAGGCATACGCAACAGAAACAAATGGCAAAGGGGAAAAAATTTTTTTTAAAAATTTTAAAAATCTTGAAATCAGTAGAAAGAAAAGCCTTGAACATCACGAGTGCTGCTGGTTAGCAGATGCTCTATTCTTTAGCTGTTCCAACTTTCCACTGTCATTTCCAACTAGCAGGAAAAACAAAAACATAAACCCACAGGTTTATTCCTGTCTTTTTCCAAATTATGGGGCATTTTCCCCATTCTAACATAATAGAATCATTTCCAGTTTGGATCTGATCAAATCACAAACCAAGTAGGAAGCTTCACTGCGGTAGGTCCCACTACTGGGTCCTGGGAGTAGTGGCTACTACCTCTGACTTTACTCTTGCCTTAAGGAATGTGCCAGAATAATTCTGTGTACTCTGAATGTGTCCCTTTTTCACCCCATATGCTGCATCACAGACCATGACCTTGGGAACACTAGTTTCAGTACTGAAAGTATCCAATGAATAAAAACAATGTAAAAAGGGGGGGGGGCATCAAAATTTACAGTCTAGGGTAGCTCCAAAGTAAGAACATGCACCTAGGGTGGCAGTTCCAAGCAGGCACCATCAACACAACGCAACAACAAACTCGGTAAGTGGAGTCCGTGGAGCAGCGCGGCACTGTGTACACGGCAGCTCTAGGTGGGACCAGCCGTGGAGCGAGGCAGTGCCTTCTCCATCGTACGCAGCCTCGAAGTGAACGCTGTCTGCACGGACCTTATGCAAAGAATTCACTGGCTGGGAACGAGTTGGACCACAAAGGTACTGAAGAGATGAAAGAGCCTTTCCCATCCAGTCCCTGGCACCCAGGAACTTTCATGCGAGCACATGGTTTCAGGGAATACCTCGACCAAGAGAAGGAAGTAACAGTCACGAGCGCCTCGGGGCCCGACAGCGGGCCAGGCTCTGCACCATGGCGCATGTCCCCATGCAGGCGGAGAGCCTGTGCCCTAGCTCTCGCGCCCCACTGGGGGCTTTGGAGGGAAGGGAAGCGGAGCCCTCCCACGTGCACTGTGCATGCCCACCTTGAACTGGATCACCTTCCCCACATTTTTGAACTCCGGGAGCACATCCTCATAGAAGTCCAGGAACTGCTGGTAGGTCTCCTCTTCGCTGTACTCTAGGCTGGCGTCAGGGTCATAGTCGTCCCTTCGGCACTGCTCCATTCCAAACGTGGTAAACATGCTTCGAATAAGAAGGGTGGGGCTTGATGTCGGGAAATTGTGTTTACGTGAACACCTGCATATGAAAGAAAAGCTTCAACTCAGCAGGCTAAGAGTAATGACAGAGCTTGCTTTACACTTCGAGACTCAAGTAACTTGGCTGTTTCGACTTAATCATAAGATAAAATCCGTTCAGACATCAAATTCCAACACTTAAGAAAACTATTCTAAGGCTGACCAATGTATTGAGTCATTAAAATGTAAAGGTGGAAATTATTTCCAAGTTCATAGGCCCTTCAGCTGCCTTTTGATGAAGTTCAGGAAGCCTTACACATGTGAAAGAATAGGGCAAAAGAAGGTCTGTTGGCATGACAGATTATGGTGACAGGCACATACATATCCTATGTGGGACTTAGGAGGAATGTGAGAACACACAATCTTCAGCTAACCAGATGCTTAGAGAAGATGGTATCTAAGAGTTTCTAGCTAAAGGAGTATCTCAATCTCATATATGTATAGCGTTTCATAGTTTTCATGACACTTAAAAATTTTCCCCTCTGATCCTTGCAACCTGTTAGGACGGTCTGGGCTAGTATTTCCCCTACTTTGCAAAGAAGGAAGCTGAGGCCTAGGGAAGCACACATGCCTGGTAAGAGAGGATCCAAGTGACTCGAATAACCTACCGTCTACTCCTGCCTGTTCATTATAGGAGATAAGTGTAATTAATTTTTATTTAATTGAAGGAGGCTCAATGTTGTTTTCATAGTGTAAACTGGACCAAGCTGTACCTGAGCAATTTTTTAAAAAATCTTTTATATGAGTTTATTTTATTTACTTTTTTCTAAAATGAGGAAAAAAATGTAGCTCAAGATTCCAAATCATCAAAATTTTCCCGATTAGGCTTCTAGTTCAAAAATTGATTAGGACAAAATTTTTAGAAAAAAAATATCCCCAGAACTTAGGAAGAAAAAAAAAGTTGAAGAACTAGGCAAGTACTGGAAAAAACAATGGCCCTGAAATGACTAAATGTTTAACTCACACTCCCTTTCCAGGTCTATGATAAGCATCTGTGCACCTAGAGAGAATGTATCCAGAATGCCCCCACAGCATGTGCAGCTCAGAAATGTGCAGTGTTCATGAATGTGAAATTTCTATTTCCCAAAGGACCCTCCTAGATCATTCAATAAGAGCCCCTGTGATGAGATCCACCTTCCCAAGTATAACTGACCGAACAGAGCGAGGATTCAAGCTAGCTGGCAGTGTTAGCAGGAATCAAAATGTCACAAGTATGAAGCACGTGCAGGATTCAACAAGAAACCAATTTAACAAGGTTAAAATTCTGCTCACACGCTTATTATATGTGAATGAACCTGGCTCTAGTTCCCAGGGTGTCAAACGAGCGTTTGAGTTTTGGAACAGAACCAAAGTCCCCGTCCAGGGAAAATGACCCCTTGGCCTGGAGAGAGGCCATACGATGACACCTACTGAAAAGTCAGCTAAGACAAGAGATACTTGGGAAGGCTCTGGTACCAAGCCTGTGTGATTCCCAGAGTCCCCTGGGGAGAACTGAGATTTCTCAGGCCTCCCCCAGACCATCTGTTCAGACCTAAAGAGTGGGGGGGATCCATACTTTCAACGTAACTCCCCACCCGGTCCTGAAGGTCAGCCATGTTTGGTAACATGTTTTAGGACTTGCTATTTACTCATTACTCAGATACTGGAATCAAGTAAGACTGCCACAAAATCCCATACACATTACCTTAGCCCAAGGACAGCCAATAAATGGTGTGGGTCTCCAGTCTCCAACGCCCCCTGGGTATAGCAAACTGACTAGGCCTCTTTTTCTCTTTTCAAGGGAGTACTCCAGGTACCCACCACCACTGTCCTCATATATATGTTCCAGTTAGACTGCAATCATTTATTGAAGGTCTCTGTAAGAAACATTCTCATGAAAATTACCTATACAACGGTTAATAAAACATCTATCCAAATTGTTGTCCACCTTCTACTCGATGTCTTTACACAGCACTCCATGGGAGAAACATTTTGAACCTGCTGCCAGGAAAAGCTCTGTCATTCCCAAGATACTGTTCATTCTTCCTTTTTGGTAAGAACTACATAGCTCATCATCGCCTGTGATGTATTAAAACCCAGGGCCAAATGTACCACACATTCACAACAACTTTCATCTCCTTTCTTTGATTTTGATTTATTTTACCAAACTTAGTGTAGGAGATTGTGAACTTTCCTTAAATCACTTCTGGAAATTGGCGAGGTATAAATAATTACCCCAGTAAATAAGTTTTACTTTTCAGCAGTAATTATGTTGTTTTAGGAGAAAAATAACTCAAAGGTGTGACTCCAAAAAAAAAAAAAATCCACTTTAGATAGCTTCGAGAATTGAACTCTAATAATTACAAAAACAAAACCACCAAAGGAATGCTTAGGCTATGAAAGTGTTTGATGATGTGACAAACTCCAACAGAAGAGCTGCGTGATCTGGAGCAAGTAAGTCCCTGTGGTTCCCTATAAAAGGGGCACCATATTTTTGTCTGAATGGATGGTACTGCAGTTTGTAACTGTCAATTTCATAGAATTTTATTTCACAACTCATCACTTGCAAGATGAAAACATCCAAATAGCTGTCATACTTTTTTTTGATAGTTGTGATGGTAAAACTGCATATGCTTATCAAATATTAAGAAATGTTCAAACTAATCTGATCACTGTCAATATTTTCTTGAAACGACTTGGGAGGGTTTTGAGAGCCTGATAGTCCATTCTCCTTTTCACAAATACATACTGTCAACTGATGTCCTGAAACCATTTAGGACATCTCCCCTTCTCTCATTTATGCCCAACAGAAGAACAGAAGGAGAGTCCAGAATCAGATGATCACAAGTCTTACAATTCAAGGAAATGTTAGATACATATCATAAGTGAGGAATCCTGCAGCTGGAAAACTTTAAATGTGATCTGTTCAACTACCCACATAAATGTGAACTCATACTGCCTTTCAAAGGTAATTCACTATACATTTTTTCTTTGGTTGGGGTGTTTCACACCATACTATTACTTGATGAAATGAAGCACACATTTGGGAAACACTTGTAAAGGTACAAAGGGGAATAAAGTCTCTCTCGTTCCTCTGGAGGAAGCTTTCAGTACTGACCAGATCCTGTAAATCCTTTCACAGATATTCTGGGTGTATACAATCTGAGCTTTAAAATATAAAAGGAGTTATATATTCTACATTTCTGGCTCTCAATCCTAGAGCACATTAGAAACACTTGAGGACATTCCAAAAATAAGGCTGCCCAAGTCGCAGAGACTCTGATTTACTTCATTTGAGGTAGGACAATTTTTTTTTAAGCTTTCTAGATGCTTCTAACATGCATCCAAGGGTTGAGAAACACTGTTCTTAAAAATTGAAAAATAGTATGAAGGCTTAAATTTAAAAAGAAATAGAAGCGAATGATAGAGAAGGTCTACATTTTCAAAGAAGGAAATAAAATTCCTATCATGGATAATTTTATGAATAAGAGAAACATGAGAGATGACATAGTTTCTCATTAAATACACGTGAAATTGCCAATTTACATCCCTTTTTGGAATAGGACACTACGATACAATTAAATCTTTTCTTCTGCAGAATGCATAGTAATAATTAGATTTTGCCTCAAATGGATTCATTCACCATTATGACTTATGTACCTTATTTGAGTTGTTCAGTCATAAACAGGCCAAATTATAAAAATCACCATTGCCTGGCATATAGTAGGACAGTAGGTATAAACCAGTATTTGCTAAATGAATGAAGACATCAGTGCTTAGTTTTCCACATGAACGTCTTGCTACAAAACCAGAGACCCAAAAGAGGTAGGAGACAAGAGCGTTTCAGAGAATAAGGACAATAAAAAAAAAATGAAAACACCAGCAAACACTCTGAGAGGGCTTGCCACGTGCCTGGCACTGTGCTACCTGCTTTCCTTGCATTCATCCATTTCAGGCTCACAATCCCCTTATAAGGGGTATACTATTTTTAATCCCCATTTTGCAAATGAGGAAACTAAGGTATGGAAAACGTAAGTAACTTCCCCAAAGTGACAACCACTAAGGCCAGTGTTTGAACCCGGGATCTGCTCCTGTATCGGAGCACACTGAGAATGATGAATTAGAATAATTTTCCTCCTTTCACTCAGAGCCTGTCTTTCACAGCTATCCCTGTAGGCATGCCAATTTTTTAAAGTATCTTTTGTGCAGTGTTTGTCATTTAAGAAATAAAGCCAGGCTGCTCGGGTCTCGTGAAATAGATGCTTTTCCCATCCAAGTTGTCCCACGTGGACTAATGCAAGCACAGGCAGAAAACAAAAAGCAAAAGATCTTCATCAAGCTGTGCAAGGGATGCAAAGGAAGCCGTGTCAGACACGTGGCCTAAGAACCCCAGAAAACAGGACCGCGGGAAGCAGGAGTGAACAGCTAGGGAAGTGGAGACGCAGCAAGAACACAGCAGACGCCTGACCGTGAACATTTCAAACTTGGGTGTGAGGGCAATCTGGCGGCGACATCTGTCACCCCATTGATTGCTAGGGTTGATCGGGCTGATCTGGCTAGCTAGGCGTGTGTCCCCTTCCTCCCTCACCGCTCCATGTGCAGCCCTCCCGAAGCTGTGCTCTCGGTCGGAAAGGACAATCTTCCTTGATAGAGGACCATTCTTCAGTCAAAGATACCTGAGTAGCTGCGCTCCCCTGCTAGAATCTCCAGACAAGCTCTCAAGCTGAACATTTCAAACTGAAGCCCATGCCACCCCCAAAACCGGAACTCAAAAACCTCAATATTTTGAGTCTGACTTAATTCTGACATGATAAAGCAAATTGAGTTACCTATCACCAAATCTGCAAGCTCCTGTTTTGCTGTAGAATGGGCAATTAGCTCGATCTTTCTCCACTATTCTTAAGTCGGTGGGTGGTTCTGGGTTTTGCCATGTGGTACCATTTTCCAGCTGTTGAAAACAACCATGAGTTTATTGGTGGTGTAGGATTCCACGAAGAATTGTTTAAAATGTATTCAAATATTTTGGTCAAAAATAAAAACAGATTCATTTAAGAATATAGACATTTAAATGGTAACATGCGATCGAGGCTTTACAAACAACTGTGCCGAGACACCAAATGTGTGTTTCTCTTGGTTCCATTGTTGCCCATTATCAGGCATCACTACGGTAACCAGGAGCAGTCACCGAAGTTTCCCTGTGTCCATCCATTCTGAAAAGGGTCGAAGGCCTTGTTAGGGAACCATCACTGAGAGAAATCAAGATTACTCTGAAGCAAGTTAAACTGTCCAGTGGGGGTAAGAGTGTGTGATGTTGCTTATCTATACATTAAGTACCTGTTTATAAACAAGTACAATCCACAGGAGTGATTCAAAACTATTTGCTTATGTTCGTCAATAAATTTTTGTGATTCTTCTTGTTGCATAAATCACAGAGACACAGAAGTGATTCCAGATATTCAGATGTGATCTAAACAGCCTACCATAAAATTAACACTACTGGAAGTATTGTTTTTAAAGAAATGTTCATTGGTCTCAAATTCTTAACGAAAGGTTTTGAAAATACCTCATTTTCAGCCCGTTCCAGCATCTTCTGCACAGCTTCCTACAAATGGTGCAAACATAGGACTAATGAAAACCTGGAAGTCAGGTAAGTCACATCTGGTTTCTCTAGTTAAGAATGTCATGTGTAACAATTTTTAAAAACCCACGCATATGAAAGGCTTCAGATTCCAATTTGCTTTCTACAGCACAGATCTTCTGAAAAGCTTTCAAAGGATATGTAGCTGAGAGTTTTTATTCGAACAGGACATTTAATGGCTCAGATTGCAAAATATTGAAAATATCATCTTATAATAGTTTCAGTAACAGTAATATTTAGTGTATTTGAACATATATACCACATTCCAGTTTTTAAGATGCGGTACTCGTGAATATTATAAAATGCAGTGCTAGCTGAAGCATCATAAACATTCAACAGATGGTAAAACAGGACATGAACAATAGTAATTAAGATTGACGAAAAATCTCAAACTTTTCATTAAAAGCAAAGGAAGTCCTGCAGTATGCCAGCAAATTTTCACCTCAGGGGCGTTTAAATGACTTGAAATTATGGTCAACAGACGACTCTCTCCTAGCCCCTTAAAGCATTACATAAAAGACTCGTCTGTTCAGCTGCTTACTTGATAATTCTACCTGGTCACTTAAGGGTCCTCGGTAACTTAATACACTCAAAACAGAACTCTAGTTCTTCCCTACTCCTCACCCATCTAAATGCCCCATTTCAGTCCAAACTAAAAACCTACAAGTGGATAATGTGAACTCCCCTCCTTTTCTTTCCCCTCTCTGTCCATTCAGTCTACCAGCTTGAGTCCTGTTGACTCTGCCTCCACACCCCCCCGCAATCTGCGTACTTCTCTGTATTAAGCACAACCCTCATCCCAACCACCACCATGTCCTATCTGGAACAGCTGCTTTCTAACCGGTCACCGTATTTCTATTCTTGCCTCCGTGGTCACGGCTCCCCATCCCATCCCTTTATACAAAAGTTAGAATAATCTGTTAAAGGTAAAAGATGTAAATTAGATGAAGCCACTCCCTGCTTGAAAGCCCTTCGATGGTTTCCCATTACACTTGGCATAAAATCCAAACTCCTCCTTTCAATCCAGGAGGCCTTACAGGATCGACCCCACTTACCCTCCTGGCCCGCCCTGCTGCTTGCTCCTTGGGTCTCAAGGATTAATGCGCCCTGACCTTCTTTCAGCTCCATGCTCAGGCCTCTTTCTTCTGCCCGGACCCCTTTTCTCCCTGAGAACTTTGCACTCAGGTGTCAGCTCACACATCGGCCCCTCAGAAAGTCTTCCTTGACCAGGCAATCTAAAGAAGTATTTCCCTACCCCATTCACTCTGTCACACGACTCTCTGCTCTATTTCTTTATAGCACTTAACATGATCTTACAGCACTTAAAATGAGCTTTTTTGCTTCCTTTTCATCCCGCTCTCCCATCTAGAAAACTAGCTCAACAAGAACAGGGCTGTCATTTTTGCTGCTCTATCTTTCAAAGGATAGAGAAGGATCTAGCTAGAGAAGGATCTAGCACACAGCAGAAACACGGTCTGCATATCCCCTTATATATGCTGAGAATCTACTTTCTTTTACTCACTTCTCCTTATTGTCTCACCAGACTTCCTTTGAAACAAAAGCCTGAGCTTTCTGAAAAGAATCCTTATCTTTTATCTAATGCCAGAAAGACCTTAACTGAAGAATATTCTACTGTTAAAAAGGGAATTGGTCACTCTCTCTCTATAAAAAAAAAAAAAATGACAAGAGCCAAACAATTTTCCTGCCCCTAGTGTGGTCATGCCTTATCTGTAAAGCAGTGCTCCAATAAGGGTATCTAACATTTGCACTGGAATTAACTGATAGCCTGAGACATAAAAAACAAAAATCATAGAGGCTGCTTCTAACCCATCATGACTAGGATGTAAGCAAATGCATTTTCCCCCATGAGAAGGTGATTAACCACCCACTTTTATGTTATTCAAATTTAGCAGTACTACAAAAGATACATCCTGATGAATCAGTCAAGGAAAGACGAGCTGTGAAATCTTTGAAACAAATACACTGTTAAGGAACAGCAGCAAAATATACCAAATCAAGCTTTATAAACAATCCCGAAGATACCCGAGATATGTACATGTAACCTTACAGATTTTTTAAAAAATGACTTTTTATAACCTTACAGAGTTTTTAACTATGTTTATAGCCCAAGTTGGAAAGGAAGTCAAGATTTAGTAACAAAAAAAATTTCCTAATTCCTCATGTGAGTTCCTGAATTCTTTCAATTGACTCATTCTTGCTGACGTGTCATAAGCAGTTAAGTCTCTTATGAACTAAATAAATGTGGAAACTACAAAACATTTTTGTCTAAGTCAACTCATATATAATAGAGTTGACTCATATATAATAGAGTTGACCTCAGAAAAACACCATTTGCCCTAGAGTGGTACATAGTGTAAAGCAGGGGCCAGCTGCCTGTTTTTGTAAATCAAACAGTTTTAGTTTTATTGGAACACAGCCACAACCATTCATTTACAGATTATCTGTGGCAGCTTTCATGGCACACTGGCAGAGTCGGGCATTTGCAACAGAAACTGTACAGAAACTGTACATAAAGCCTAAAACATTACTCTTTGGCCCTTTACAGAAAAAGCTTGCCAACCTCTGGTATAAAGTGTAGGAGGGGTAAAGCTGACGAAAAACCTTAATGTAAGGTATCCGCCACTGCACAGACCAAAAGAAGAGCGTCCGAAGGACACTGTAGTGTATATGCTAAAAACATCACTTTTTAGACAAAAAGCTGCAGTCCAAACCCTGCTATGCCTATAGCTTATTCTTCAACCCCACCACATGCCACATCTGCTCACTAAGAGGATACGCAGTGCGTTTATCCTCCTGTGACAGGAATCACCTCTCGCTCTCTCTTCTCCTGTAGCTTCTGCTCCTCTTCTTCTTTCTCCTTTCTCTGCTGTTCTTCCCATTCTTCCTTTAACTTTCTCTTTACAAGGGGGGAGAAAAAGAAGGAAAAGTAGTATTTTTTTCAGATTTACTTTTTAAAAGATTTAATATACCAGGCAAACAAATGAAAAACTTTAACCACATTGGTAAAATGGATGATATCCATTTTTTTTAAGTTCAAGGCATGCAATTCTTAATGAGTTTTGGTTAACTAGTCAGTTAACTGGTTAGCTGATTAATACTGTACCTCTTGTTCTTCCTGCCGTTTTCTAGCTGCCTCTTCCTTTTCCTTCTTTATTCTGAATTCTTCTTGTGCCTTCTGCTCCCGTAGCAACCATTCCTCATGTAATTTTTGCCTAGCAATGTGATAATGTAATCGAATAAAAGAAATGGGCATTAATCTATACACACACGTACAATGACGTATTTGGGAATGATTAAACTATCATAGAAGATATTTCCTAGAAAGCAATTAAGTGGAGGTTAGAAGACCAGAAGTATGAGTAGCAATGTCAGAAAAGCACTCCATTTCAGCAACTATCATCCTGGAGGGTAATGACTTAAAATCACTACTTCTACACTGCGTATCTGTGACATCTTTTACATAAAACGACACTACAACTTTCCCTGTACGTTGGCCACAGTGATGTTCAGCTGCCAATAAAGTGAGTAACAAGCTTCAGAGGCCCACGTCCAACTTTTCACACTCAGGAAGTACTACCCTCCCTGTTCTATGCATTTGAAAAGTGGCAATAACAGGATTGCAGCACTAGGAACACCGGGCTTCTTTTACCATAAACCTTTGGACTGCTACTCTATCCAGTTAAGAGATGCCTGTGGTTTGCCCCAAGCACCAAAACTGCTGAAAGGAGGAAAATAAAACTACATCATAATCATGTCTTTAAAATGAAGAAAGTTCCAGATTTTAAGAAAAGATGACAAGGAATTATAAAAATAAGTAAGCAGGTGTCTAGTTTATGTTTTAAAACGACCAATTATAAAGAATGATGGTATCTTAAAATGGGGTCTCAGACATCCAATACCACAAAGTTCTAATTTTAAAGATGGGTTATATTTTAAAAGTTTATTAGCCATTCGGGTGTTTAGTTGCATTTTCCAGCTGAATCTGGAGATGGGAAATGAGATACAAAAAATTGTTCTATATCACTTCAGTGACATTAGGTGTTAAGTAAGGTTTTATATCTAGACTGGGGACCTAACCACAATTTCAAACACACTATGGGAAAATATATTCCAACTGCAGGCTTTAGGAGCATGTCTTTTAGCCACAGTAGAGACTGGCATATTGCATATGAAAAAGTTATACGCTGATTTTTGACTGCTCGGAGAGTCAGCACCCCTAAGCCCTGCGTTGTTCAAGGGTCAACTGTATGTCATCTTCATCATAACAGAAAGCTGTAGTAAGAAGCAGAGTTATTATAGCACCTCCCAGCTGCTAACACTATGTTAAGCAGTATATACCTATCACCTCATCTAATCTGCCCAATTCCATGAGGTAGGCACTATGATTGACTTATCTCCATAGTTAAGGCAAGGAACTTGAAGCTTAGATTAAGCAACTTGAATACAGCTGGTAAGCAGCATCCTGAATCCAACTCCATGTTCCAATCACTACTGCATTTGGGGGGCGGGGGGCATTTTGATAATATCACCACCTATTTACGTACTTAGGTAGAAAACAGGAATTACAAGAAAAGAAGCAACATTTCTAGTGAACATACTAAATAGCTAGCGAATGTCTATACAGTTTTCTCCTCTTAAAACTTTTTAATTTTTCATTGTGGCAAAATATACACACCATACCTTTTTAACCATTTTTAAGTGTACAGTCGTGTAGCATTAAGCACATTCAAATTATTGTGTACCACTTACAAAAAAAATTACCCCGTGAAAAAATACTAAAAGTTAACAGAACATTTTGGTCATCTTGGGATAGGGGTGGCCTCTTTAAGTCAGACACCAAGGCCAGATATCATAACAAAAGTTGACCATGTGAAAATCAAATTATGGTAAGTAATGCTGTAAGCCAAGTTAGGATTGATGAAAGTGAGAAAAATATACATCACACATATGACAGATAAAGGATTAAATCCTTAATCAAGTAATAACTACTTACATAACAAACTTAAATAAAAACGTATCCCCCAAAAGATACAAGACTTAAGCAATCTACAAATAGTTACCGTTATTTCCCCAAAAATAAGCCCTAACCGGAAAATAACCCCTAGCATGATTTTTCAGGATGACATCCCCTGAACGTAAGCCCTAATGCACCTTTCGGAGCAAAAATTAATATAAAACCCAGTCTTATTTTCGGGGAAACATGGTAATAAAACATATAAAAAGATACTCAACCCTACTGATTCAGAAATGCATATTTGAAACAATGAAATACAACTTTTCACAACAGGAGTTTTAAAAGTTGATTAATAGCGGGTGGCCGGATAGCTCAGTTGGTTAGAGCACAAGCTCTGAACAACAGGATTGCCAGTTCGATTCCCACATGGGCCACTGTGAGCTGTGCCCTCCACAATTAGACTGAAGACAAAGAGCCACTGCTGAGCTGCGGAGGGGTGGTCGGATGGCTCAGTTGGTTAGAGTGCGAGCTCTCAACAACAAGGTTGCTGGTTCAATTCCCTCCATGGGATGGTGGGCTGCACTCCCTGCAACTAACGATTCAAAACGGCAACTGGACTTGGAGCTGAGCTGCGCCTTCCACTAGACTGAAGGACGATTTGGAGCTGATGGGCCCTGGAGAAACACACTGTTCCCCAATATAAATTAAAGAAAAAATAGTATCAGTCATTATAAGGAAAAAAAGTTGATTAATAACTAGCGTGAGTGAAGGTATGGGGAAATGGGCACCGTGATTCACTGTTGGAGGAGCTATAGACTACAAACCCAATGCCCTTCCTACCTGCCCATCTACATTTCACGTGTACTTACCCTTTGATCCCAACCATTTCATTTCTAGGCAAATACTAAGGCAATTAGCAAGGAGATATAGTCATGGGTACTCACTGCAACTTTTTATATAGTAATGAAAGTCCTGAATGTAAATTAATAATAAACTAATAGTAAATAATATAAATAGTACATAGTAAGAGAATGTTATATAATAGTAAATAACCTGAATGTTCACTAGTAGAGAACGATAAATTATGAATGAAGAATAAATTATGCTATACAGTGGACGCTGCATTGCCATTGAAATGATTGAATTAGATCTCTGTATCAACAGTGAAATAAATGTCCTACATATTTGGCAAAAAAAGCAATTTATAGAAAAATATATACATAAATATCACCCTATTATAGAAATATGTATGTACAGTACACATTCACTTTCTTATATTCTTAACAGCAACTATCTTTAGGTATGTTGAATTCATTGAAGCCCTTTTATACTTAATTATTTTGATTTTTTTCAAAAACATTCACGAATTAGCAAAAACTGAAAAATGCTGCCATTAAGAAAAAAAAGACAACATCCAGGTTTATCCTGTCAGCTGGAGATTTAGTTTATCCAGGATATTTTATAAGACCTATTTTGTACAAGATTTTATAAAGATCCGTACTAGTGAGTAGACTTATTCAAATGAAATAACTGGGTCCACAAGAAGTGCTTCGATCAGTGCTGACCTCTCTATCTCCAATAGCTTCTCTTCTTCTAGTTGGTGGTGTTCAATAAAAGATTCTTCCTCCTCCTCCTTCTGTGAGAGTCCTGAAGGAATTTAAATGTTTTATTAAACTCTCTGAGTATCACAAAACCCTAGTCAATAATTCAGGAAAGAAAAAAAAAAATACATTTTTTTAAATCTTTACAATCATGGTACGAACCTCTTCTTATAACTGTCTAATAATAAGGGCTCCAACCTCCAAATTTGGTACAACATGAGCATCCCAAAGAGTAACAATGTTAGTAGGTAACACATTAAATTTAAAAAATTAATCGACGTTTCCATAGTGATACTCAAAAAGGTGGTGGGGGTGTGGGAGGGAACATCCATCTTTACAGAAGAATGGCAACTAAGAAATGCAGGAAAGACTTAAGTAGAAAAGTCATCACTTTTGCAACCCCATTGTAAACACTAATTTTGGACAAAGGTGTTATAAACATTGGATGAGGAAGTTTGTTGAGAAGAGGATGTTTACACCATCTCAAAATATCAGCCCACAGATGCATACTAATTACAAAGAGGGAAACATCCTTTACCATGGAGCTACATGACGGGTAACACTGACCACATTTCGCATTGCTAGGAGTGGAACCACCTGGCACTACAGGCCCCCTGATGTATGCAATGAGAGGTACACAGCATCAGCTTTAGGTATTTTGCCATAAAGAGTGTAAGCTGAGGAGCGGCCGGATGGCTCAGTTGGTTAGAGCGCGAGCTCTCAACAAGGTTGCTGGTTCAATTCCCTCCATGGGATGGTGGGCTGCACTCCCTGCAACTAGGTTGAAAACAGTGCCTGGACTTGGAGCTGAGCTGCGCCCTCCACAACTAGATTGAAGGACAATGACTTGGAGCTGATGGGCCCTGGAGAAACACACTGTCTCCCAATATTCCCCAATAAAATTTATTTTTTTTTAAAAAGGGTAACCCAAAGCTAATCAGGAGCAGACAGACCCATCCAAAATGCAGGGCATTCAACCAGACAACTGGCTTGGGCTTTTCTAAATAATCAATCTTGGTCTGAGAAAGTTTAAATATGGCCCACATATCCTATCATTGAACTACTGTTCCTTCACTTGGGTGCAAGTTTAGTATTGTGGTCCTTATTCTTAGGAGACGCAGACTGAAGTATTTAGGGGTGAGGATCATGATGTCTCCAACTAACATGCAAAGGGTTCTGAAAAAAGTTTGTACGCATGTATCTACATAAAGAGCAAGAGCAAGAGAGAGAGCAAGAGATTAAGGCAAAATGTTAATAATTGGCAAATCTAGGTGAAGCGTTCATGGGTGTTTATGGTAGTATTTTCAACTTTCTGTACATCGGGACATTTTCAAAATAAAAACATAGAAAACAATTTTTAACATAGGAGAAGATAAACACATATCTTCTCCTATTTAGAATTTAAATTTAAGAGGAAAAAATGAGGAAAACTGAAGTGATTTTAAGGAAATGTAACAGAAGATCTCGGCTTAAAGGAAAAAGATCTTGTGTCATGTATCTTGAGTATAGGTCTCACCAAAGGCTCGCCTCCTCCTAGATAATTACAATAATTTACTTTTCTTAAGCAAGTCAATTTTATTATTTCAAAACTTGAAATTAAAAACCAGTAAAAAAAAATTAGGATGAGTTGCAACTCATACAGAATATCTAGTAATTCAGATAATTAAATGATCTAATGTACATAAAAGGCCTTCCAGAGAGCCTGGCACAGAGGCTATGACTAGCTAACTTATGCTCACTGATTAGACACTGCCTGGACACAGCTGATAGGCAAAAACATCTGTTGCCTGTCTCACTCAAGCCCCCATCCTGCCTCAAACCAAGCTCTCACACTCCACAGAGGTAATCACTAACAGTTCTGGGTGTAGCATTTTCTCTACATGTGTCCTTGCATATATTTGATCATTCATGTACAACATATCTGTTATACATGTAACTATACATGGAATCATGCTATGGCTTTAAAACTTGCTTTTCGTACTTAATGTTACCTTAATTTCTGACAAGTAAGCTCATATCAGGTTATTTTAAGTAGAACTGGGTGCTAAAGAGGCTACCTGTAATTGAGAGGTCGATATTCCAGAAACTTCTACCAATCATTTGCCAACTCACTCTTACGGTAATTCTTACACAATATATCTATATTGTAGCATTCTGGGTAACGTTTGCCCATCCAATGTGTGTTATAATGAACACAGTGTTTGGTAGGCTACAATATTCATGAAGCACATGAAGTAATGAATTGTGAGTTGGAGGAGGCAAAAGTAGGAGCAGTCATCCAGAGACAAGTGTAGTCCTGGATCTGCCATTAGCCATACAATCCCGAGCAGACCAGTGACCTGCATCTTTCCACTGACTAAAATGCCAAAGGACACCATCCACCTGCCTCTCCACAAAGGCTCACTACAAACGCACTTTGAGAAGTCAAAGGGAAAAAAAAATTAATACAATACAAACAACAGCTATAGGATTTAACATAGGGAAAGAAAAAAAGGTTAAAAAAAAGTATATTAGAAGAAAACAGGTTAAATGAGCAACGTAGCTGAGAACTTTAAGGGGGTGGGGAATCACTAAGAACATCAGTAACTGCAACCTACCCTGTATTTACTTTTATTCCTGACGCTTTATCCTACCTCTAGTGAACTAGTTCTGAATGAATAAAAAAGGAAATGCTAACAAAGATCTCAAGTAAACACACTGCTCCTTGCATTCTAAATATTGCAAGCATTGCCACTAAAATAATTACTAGACAAGTCCAATGGTAAATAAAACCTCTATGGTTATGTTTCTCATGGCCCCCACATCCTGGTTACTTGAGGCCATGGTCTGTAGACTTCAAGATTTGTCTAGGGCTTTTTTATTTTTGTCCCCACTTCATTTCTGATTTTTAAAAAAATTAAATTTATTGGGGTAACATTGATTAATAACATTATATAAGTTTCAGGTGTACAACTTTGTAATACATCATCTGTATATTCCACTGTGTGCCTACCACCCAAAATCTAGTCTCCTTCCGTCACCACATGTCTAGGATAATTTAATAAGCATATCTTGGATAACCTGGATGGCAATCATTGTAACCCAGCACTACTGTGTGATTTCAGTGCTTCCACCTGCATTCATAACTACTATATAATTTTATAACTTAGTAGTACTAATTTCATTATATTAAACAGGCAACTTTAATATATAAATAAATGTTAGATGCTGCCATATGAAGGCCAAATGACACCATAGTCAGTGCAGACGAAGGTTCCACAGTATTTTAATAGAAAAAGTAAATAACCACAGGATAACAGTAGTGGTGGAATTCCAAACTCCAATCAGTACCATATTCATGTTGTGAGCATGTTTCCCATCATCCATAACATGACATTAATGTGGATTTGATTTTTACTGAATGTATAATTTCAGTTGGTTTTGTAATTTGTAAATATGTTGATTTATAGTTAAATAGTGTATCTTACATTACTCAAGTTTGAGAGAAACTTGCAAAATGTCTAAAACCCTTGACTCCTTCTAGTTTTACAAAGAAAAATATTCACCGAATACTTACTATGTGCAAGGGCTGTGCTAGGTGCTGTAATTCATGATGCCTGCACCTGTAATATTAGATAGTTCATAAATACTTACACATAATCAGTGGGTGATGATTCACCATGACTTTTTCCCCCCCTCTGTAGTACCTTAATGTTGTTTCTGACATGGGTCTAACATAACTTTACTTGGGAGGCAGTAGCCGCAGCAATGCTTTATCAGATACAGTACTTGGTTTCCTTCTGTCACTGGGGCCTCAAGTTAGGGCCTCAATTTAATACACAGAAAACAGGATGAAAAGTCCGTTACCTGAGTCTCTCAATCGAGCGAGTTCCTGCCGACGTTTCTTTCGTTTCTCCTTCTTCAGGGCGGCCCTATACTTTCTGTGGCTGGAAAAAACGAGACATGCACACTCTAGCGTCAGTGTCCGCACCTGCAGCCCTGCCTGCCTGAGCTCCCCTCTCCTCCGCGCCCAGTTACAGGAAATCGCTCGGATGCTTGAGAGTGAAATCTTTCTTCCCATGTTTTCGCTACAGAATATGCATTTGACCATCGCCTTTGCTATCCCACGCCCAGAAGGCAGATCTACATCCCGCCACCTGTTCCCCTCCTTGTCTCCCTGAGCCCACAGATGCCCGTGTGAGCCCACAGATGCCCGTGTGAGTGCGGAGCGCACCCCGGGAGCGGCTTGAACTGCCGCGGTGGCTCGCTTGCTTGGCCTAGCTCCCCTTGCCTTCCTGCCTGCACGTCCTCCATGCCCAGCCTCTACCTGCTCCATCTCCTCTAAACGCCAGCACATCTCCCCCAGCCCAACTTACCTAGGTTTCTCCGGAAGCACCAACGTCTCGGGCGCCGCCATCTTGCCAGCGTCGCCACGCCTACAAGAGCCGGCCGGAAGAGGCGGGCCTAAGAGAGCGCAGGCGCCGCGCGGTCTCTCTGGAGGGTGGGGTGCGTGGCTCCGCGCCGGCGGACCGAAAACGGAAAATTGGAGGTTTCTGTAGGTGGCTCACACCTTCTGAAACACTGCACACGTAGCTGTCTCCTTCCTGGAAACTCCTACCCCGCCCTGGAATTATTTCTTCCCTTCCTAGCGCTTCCCCAGTGCCTTGTCACTACGTTCTCCCCACGTCATAGTGGGGTGTCTTGTGGCCAGGAAGTTAAAGTCACACTTCTTTTTTTCCCATCCACTCACGAATCCTCACCCCACCCACAGAAGCTCGCTTGGCTCCCCAGTCCGACTACACCCCAGGTTCCGCCTCCTTCTGCGGTTCCACCTATCAGCACCTCAGGCAAAGCTCCAGACTCCAGCTCCTTCCATTCAGAACTGCTCTGTGGAGGTGAATTTAACTCCTGGGGCTGCAAAGGTGCAACCTCTGCTCCCAGGGATTTAAAATCTAGAGGCAGAAAAGAACCAACACATAAATCAGATAATATGGTACAGGCAACTAAGTGTACTTAAAATAGTCCACCTTGAGATTCAGGGAGAGCTTTTCTGATGCCAGAGTTGAATTTTGAAAGAAGACTACCTAGGTGGAGAAGGGTAACAAATCAGCATAAGTAAAGGCACTGAGAGAGGTGAAACAATGTGAAATCTGCCGGAACCGCAAGAATTTTGGCCATCGAATTTAAAGGGCAATTGGAGAGTATCAAGGAATACAGCAGTAGGGGTAGGCTGGGGCTAGGTTATGGAAGAGGGGCTAGAATGTCATGCTAAGATTTACTTATGTTCTGTAGGCAACAGGGAACCGTTGAAAGCTTTTAAGTTGAGACTTCTAGTCATATTTGTGTTTTAGGTAAATTACTCTGGTTTGCAATGTAAAGAATAAAGCTGGAATATTGCAATCTAGGTGAGAAGTGATAAGGAATTAAATTGTCACAATTAGAGTAGTAAATAAGTTTCATAACTAGTTTTATGCTTATACATATATATTTCAATAAGCACTTTGTTGCTTTCACAAGTCTGCTTCTCACACTAAATCTTAAACTCCTTGAAGGTGGAGACTTGGTAGTTAAATCCCCAAACTAGAAAATGCCCTGAGCGGCACAGAATGTAGCTGTGTGAATGCCCAACTTTGCTGTTTCCTGTGACCAGGACTTATGCTGAGAATTACTGCCATTCTGAAAGCATCAGTGTTTGGGTTGCTATAACATTTCTTATGAATTATACCAGACTTCCACATAATAGCAATAAGTAAGAATGTCTTCTTGGAAGATACTCCTAATTAAAAAGGGATACAGATTTAGATTTCATTTTGTTATGATTCAGAAATGAGTGTAAATCTCCTTTTATAGGAGTTAGATATTTATCGTCAACAATTTACCACTGAATTCATTTTCATGAACAAGTTAACTTCATAACAGAAGTTTCTCTAAAAGCCAATTCCATTTCTAAACTATAGTTACCTTCTTTTGAATTGATAAATTACAAGATAAAATATGTAAAAATTTAATGCAAATATGCATTATACTATGATATTCCAATAAAGTTACTTTTATTCTACAACATATATTTTCTATTCTTTCTTTTCTTTTCTTTTCTTTTTTTTAAGGAGGGCGCAGCTCATGGTGGCCCACGCGGGGGCCCACGTGGGGGATCCAGCCACCTTGGTGCTACCAGCACTGTGCTCTAACCAACTGAGTTAACCGGCCACCCCTATTTTCTATTAGTTTGGTGCAAAAGTAACTGTTTTTCGCCATTTTTAACCTTTTAGACCACAATTACTTTTGCACCAACATAATATTTTTCTTGATGTCTGAAATGCATCTACTTATTCTCAAGTATGTATATTTCAGTTTATCCCCTCATGGGAAAATGCCTAAATTTTTATATTATATTGTCAGTAGAAAATAACTAATTATCTTTTTTTAGATAAGTTGAAAAAGTTTTTTCTTTAAGTTAAAGAAAATATTTTACTTATATAAATGATATAGTAGAAAATGCTATTGCTAAACATGAGTCTTAGTTATTATAAAGTGACCAAAGAATGATCCATAAGTGTATTTTTTGCTTATTGTAAGCATAAAAGGAGAACAAGAAGAAAAATATCTACTCTCTGAATGCCAGGATGGGACTCTTTCGATTGTTTTTTTTCTTGCTCTAGTAGGACAGTGGTAGGATTTACTCAGTGGTCAATGCAGAAATCCTCAAGAAGGAACATTTCATTCCTTACCTACCATTAAATTTCAGTATTAATGACCTGATTTATTCAAGGACATACAATGGGGTTTCAAGCCCTCTTCAACCCTCATATAAAGCCAAAGGCTTTATATATTTTCCAGATTACAGTTACAACTTAAAGCAAGATAAAATACTTATGAATGCATATTAATATGAAAAATGCTGATTTGTACAACTGATTATAAGTTTTCTTTGGAGGAAATAACTATCCAATGATAGTTTTCATTACTTGATTCTTTTGTCTATTAATAAGGTCAAAGCAGCACAACTGCTGGTGGTTTGAGAAGGAATGGTGGCAGAGTTGATATCCCCACCTAGAACCCAAACCAAAGTACTACCATTTCTGAAGAGGAATTGAATTCAAAAATCAGGAATCAAAATGTACATATAGTGACAAGTGTCTTAGTCAGTTCTGGCTGCCATAACAATATACCATAGACTGGGTGGCTTATAAAAAAACGACAATTTATTTCTCACAGTTCTAGAGCCTGGTAAGTCCAAGATCAAGGTGTCAGCAGATTCGGTGTCTGGTAAGTCCCTCCTTACTGGTTCATAGACAGCCATCTTCTCACTGTGTCCTCATATGGTGGAATGAGCGAGAAGGCTCTCTGGGGTCTCCTTTTTAAGGGCACTAACCCCATTATAAGGGTTCCACCCTCATGACCTAATCACCTCCCATAGGCTCCACCACTTAATACCATCACCTTGGGGGCTAGGATTTCAACCTATGAATTTGGTGGTGGCGGGGCAGGGGAGGGGGGGGCGGGGGACGGCACACAAACAGTCCATAAATACAAGACTACATTACTATTTATCTGTAAAGTAGCTGATATTGTTTATGTGTACTAATTATATTGTAAAACTAGAACTTATTCACTTAAATTAACTACTTCCATTTTTGATCGATAAAATTTACATGAAAGAACTCAACCAACATTGAATTAAAAAGACAATAAAACATTAAGTAGAATAGGTATCAAGTACACAATGTTGATTCTTCTAGTGACACAGAAAAATACCTAAAGTGATTGCAATACTGTTTTTGCTAATATTATGCAAAAAGAATGTATCCCCCCAAAGTCATCTTCCTAAACTTTTTAAATTTTTATTGGGGAATATTGGGGAACAGTGTGTTTTTCCAGGACCCATCAGCTCCAAGTTAAGTCATTGTCCTCCAATCTAGTTGTGGAAGGCGCAGCTCCCTGGTCCATGTGGGAATCAAACTGGCGACCTTGGTGTTATGAGCACTGCGCTCTAACCAGTGAGCCAACTGGCTGCCCTTCCTAAACTTTTTTGAGGTGAATGCCTGGTTTTAGAATAGCTAGCTTTAGTCACGGGGATGTGAAATACAGTATGGGGAATATAATCAATAATGTTGTAAAGATTACATAAGGTGTCAGATGGGTACTGGACTTATGGGGGGATCACCTCATAGATTATATCAATGCCTAACCACTGCTCTGTACGCTTGAAACTAATAAAAATTATATTGAATGCCAACTATCAATATATTATATATATATATATATATATATATATATATATGAGGTAAAATACAGGATAAGGAATATAATCAATGGTACTGTAATAGTTATGTACGGTGTCAGAGGGGTAGTAGACTTGGGGGTGTTATCACTTTGTGAGGGGTGTAAATGTCTAATTATTATGTTGTTTTGTATACCTGAAACTAAAAAAAAAAAAAGAATAGCCAACGTAGCCCTGGGAAAGGAGAAAGGGGCTGACAGCTTGCCCTATTGATGATGTCAGCAGATTATGCACTGGTTTTACAGAAAGAAGTGAGCTGAAAAGGAGCAAGTGGTTCTTTCCATTCCTGCTTCTCAAGTAAATTCCCTTATGAGTTTTTTAGTCACTTTCTGATCTACATGTTAAAGGATGTCTCACTAATTTTACAGACATCTTCTATATTCAAAACAACGAATAGGAAGAAAAAGTCATTCAACAAATATTAATAATGTAAAGAAAGGGTTTTATTAATCTATATTCTTTGATGAAGATGAGCAGCAATTTTAATACAAAATTCTTTCTCAAGCCCTTTGACAGATCTCAAGCCCATTTTTCCTCTTCGGGTCTAGGAAGGTACAAGTAAAACACTTGGGAGGCATAAAAAACATAAAAAGTTTCTTGCTAGGGTGCATCAGTAGCCTTTGGGAGAACAGATGACTAAGGCATGCATGAAACCACACCTCCAAAGCAGTTTCCATTACCTCTGCTGGGAAGGTGACCGAGAATTTATCATGTAAACCAGCACATGGTTAAGGGTGAAAGAGGGTGCTGTTAATAATTACACCAGAATAGCAGGTGTAAATAAATCAGGAGTGGCAAACTGGGATACACCCTAAAAATATAGTTAACCCTTCAACAACATGGGGGCGGGGGGGCAGGGGTGAGGGGTGCCGACATCCCTGCACAGTCGAAAATCCACATATAACTTTTGACTCCCCCCAAAACTTAACTACTAATAGCCTACTGCTGACCAGAAACCTAACTGATAACATAAACAGCTGATGAACACATATTTTGTATGTTTTATGTAATATATACTGTATTCTTACAATAAATCTAGAGAACAGAAAGTGTTAAGAAAATTGTAAGGAAAATACGTTTACAATACTGTATGTATTTATTGAAAAAAAATCCACATTAAGTGGACCCACCCATGTAGTTTAAACCCATGTCGTTCAAGGGTACATCCTTTGTATCTCTAGGATGTGAGGGTAAGTTGGGCATTCTGCATATTGGTTCTTGCTCCAATTTGGAAGACTTACTGCAGTAGGATTTTGTACTAAGAGTCTGCAAGAGGCCTAGGAGGGAAACCTGTGTGCCCAGAATAATGCATATCTTGTGTTTACCCTTTTAAAGATAAGTATGGTTTGAAACATATCAATTGTATTAAGTTAACATGAACTTTTCCCCCACATTTACCTTTGTAAGAATTGTATTCATTTCCTGGGATATACTTGCTTCCCTTTCCCAGAAAAGGCATGTACCCTAGAAGCAAATGCCTTTATCCCCAGCCCCATACCTCCTTTAGAGCAGAGATATCCCCCCAAAGTTGCACACGCAACTCCAACCCTATCTTTTATTCCTACTGAATTTACTATTTATTTTCAATTGTGGTAAAACACACATGATATAAAATTTACCATCTTACCCTTTTTTTAGTGTACGGTTCAGTAGTGTTAAGTATATTTATTTCTCCAACCCTATCTTGCAGACCAGATGACGAGCATATTAATGAAAGAAATACTACTAGTTAATGCAATATTGAGTCTGACCACAGGCTTATAGGGAATTAGAAACATTCCAAGACATTTGCAAGCAAGGGCAATAGTGCCGTGGATTCCTCGGAATGTGTAGAATTATCGAGATTTTAGCCTACCCAACAAGTTTCTCCCCCTATTACTGTGGCTAAAGTCTTCTAAGCTACTGTATAAATTGGGAGATTTATGTTGACCATCTGCCTTGCACAGAACCTCAACTAATGAAATAAAGTTCAGACAGTTTTAAAGGGAAACCAAGATAGTTCTGTCACTGTGGAAAATAGTATCAAATTCTTTGAAACAGTGTACAAATAATGCAAAAATAATACTATAAACTGTAGACTAGTATGTTACTAGTCATTTGAAAAATACTTCTGTAAATACAGAGGGTGACAAAATAATGTATACACATTTTAAG
Organism: Rhinolophus hipposideros; assembly: GCF_964194185.1. NCBI lineage: Eukaryota > Metazoa > Chordata > Mammalia > Chiroptera > Rhinolophidae > Rhinolophus > Rhinolophus hipposideros. Next base: position 117,517,201 of record NC_138046.1, read on the forward strand.
GAAAGAAAAAACTATTAAAATTGTAATACAATGAATGCCGCTAGCATTCATTTGATTAACGCCATCTTTTGAGTGAACGTCATATTACACATTGCTACGTAATCCAATTCAACTTCGAAAAGTAATGCATACATAACATCTCTTAAAATGTGTACATTTTGGGGGGGCACCCCCAGTATATCATGAAAGATTTCTAAGTTCTAGGCACTTCAAGCATTTTCTTTAAAATGTTCTACGCTGCGTATGCTTTCTATATGATCAAAGCTTTAAGTAAAATATCTGATCTTCAGAAATGTAAAAGGATTTCCAGATATAATTAAATCCTTGTTTTCTTAGGATTACAAAATACTTTTTCTGTATCATAAATCAATAGTAAGTAAGCGTATCGTATACTAGTAAGGTAACTAAAGATTGGGGCAAATATGCACCTTGAGAAGGCCTTATAAAAGAAAACTCATTCATGTTTTGAAATAAAATATACCTAAAACCATGGCCAATGTTCAGCCAGGAAGTACCAATCTGGGATCCAAGGCTGTTTCTGAAAGGCCTATATTCTGGATGGTCAGTGTCTGTCTTACCAGTGGTGAAATATTTTGATTCTCATCTCTACTTAAACTCTATAGAACCACTAATTGATAAACATAAAAACAGCTCAAAAATGTCAGACATAAAAAGACAATATGCATTATGATAACCAACAGGTTGCTATAATAGAAACTTGTGTGTCTTGCTGCTGCTTCAGTGATAAATATCATTATTAATAAAAGACTGAAGGAGCACTGCCATACCAAGAAATGCACATCTATCATTACTATTAAGTGCAAGTGTTTAGAATAGTTACAGTTAATTTTTTAAAAGCTAGTATGTATTAAAGCAAAATATCACCTAGATATGGGTGCCTTAGGGGGTCGCTTGGCTGGTAGATGGCTTGGGTTTCACTTGTATATTCAGCACATAATCATGACGGAAAGATGAGCGGACAGTGCGATTCATTAGGGGCTGGAGGGGGCGGAAGTTGTCCACCATTCTTTTCTCTTTCTCCCCCTCCGAAGTGAAAAGCAGGGTCCGGAACTGCTCAAGCTAGAAATAGAAACAGGAAACATAAATAATTTCAATAGAGAAACAGCTTCACTTCATGAATAAATTACTTTCATATTTACAGCTCTGAAACATTTGTATAAGATTAGATACAGAAAGAGAACTTATTTCTGAGTAGGAATGCCCTCACCGATGGACAGGGAGTCCTTGTGTGGGGAGAACAGCAGGAGGTGGTGAAACCAGCAGGGCACTTGGGATCCAAGGACTGGGGGCCAAAGGCCCTGTCCCACACATTTTAGCCATTTGCCAAGAATGAGTTAATATCTTTTTTGATTCCAGGAACCTCCTCTTGAAATGGGCAAAACAGCAGCCTACCTGATGATAAAGGAAAGGCTGGTACATAGAATAACAGTGCCAAAAACGTTTTGTTTTTTCAAAATTTAATTGCATCGTTAACATAAACAATGCATTCTTGATTGCTTACTACACCTGGGCAGTGCGGGCAAGGCGATGCATGTGGCTGTCTTAACAGCTATTGGGATGTCCCACCGACCGACAGTGTCAAGTAGAACTTCCTGCGGTGATAGCGATGTCTTCTGCACAGTTCACTAGGGTAGACACAAGCCACATATGGCTACTGAGCTCCTGAAACATGGCCAGTGTGACTAAGGAAATGCATTTTTAATTTAATTTGTATTTTAATATATTTATATTTAAATTGAAATGGCCACATGCAGTGAAAGTATTAGACAGGGAAGCTCAATACAAAAGGGGCAACCCCAAGCCAAGGGCTCATTAATGTGGCAATAGCAGCAATCTGTAGCCCCTTGGCTTTCTGAGCCAGCTGGAAAACCTGTTCACGACCTTGCTCCTCATTCAGTCAGGTGCACTACAGCTTAGAGAGATGAGCCTCAGGCACAGTAGGCAAGCCTATGAAGACCGGTTTGGATCAAAGACGTTAGGCCAAGTAGAACTGCAGAGCAAAGACCGACCAAAGGCAAGCACCAAACAGTTACCATATTACAAATGATGCGTATACACTCATTAATTAGGAATGTGTCCAAGTAACTAAGGCTTATTTTTATTCAATAAATTGCAAAGATTAGAAATAGCCCAAATACCAGTAAGTTACATTAGATCTATAAAATGGAGTAGTTCAGGCTGAATAAATGAAGTTTTCACAGTAGTAAAAAAAAAATAAAAAATAAAATGGAGTAGTTCATAGCCATCAAAAATTATATTGAATCTAATGGTGATCCACAAAATGTTCCACACATCGCTGAGTGAAAAGAGCAGTGAAATGGTATATAAAGAATGATTCCATATTGTTTAAAAAGTTATGTGTACTTATACAGATAAAAGCCCAGAAGAATTTACCCAAACAATGATTAACAGAATGGTTAGATTACAGGCAGCTAGGATTATAGATGACAGCTCTACCTTTTTTTTCCTCACTGAATTTTCCGTGTTGAAATTTTATTTCTAAAATCTTCCATCCAGGCCACTGACCCTCTTGTTTGTTTATTTTTCAGTGTTATGTCAACTTTTTAAAAAAAATTTTATTGGGGAATATTGGGGAACTGTGCTTTACCAGGACCCATCAGCTCCAAGTCAAGTTGTTGCCTTCAATCTAGTTGTGGAAGGCACAACTAGTTGTGCAGGGTCAAGAACATCCCTGACCCATGTGGGAATCGAACCAGGGACCTTGGAGTTATGAGCACTGCGCTCTAACCAACTGAGCCAACTGGCCACCCTCAACTTTTAAATATGAAGGATAGTAGCAGATTAAATGTATAGGCCACCAAGCCCAGGCATATGGGCAGTCAAGGTCTGTATTTTGTTATCTGTTTATTGTTGGTTTCATGACACAAAATTTAAAATCAATACGCAGTCTAATTCACTATCATGTTTTCCCCAAAATAAGACCCAAAAAATATTAATTTTTGCTCCAAAAGACGCATTAGGGCTTACGTTCAGGGGATGTCATCCTGAAAAATCATGCTAGGGCATACTTTCCAGTTAGGTCTTATTTTCGGGGAAACACAGTAGTTGCTTTCTTATTGACTTCTGGTTGATATATAGTGGTAAAAGCTTCCTCCATTTAGAGGTGAAGGGGAGTATAATTTGTGACCTCCAAATATGCCTTTGGCATAAGGATTATTTTCAGCTCATTCTTTTTATGAAATTGCAGACACAAGAGAAGTTCTAAAAACCAAGAAGTTACCATTTACATTTATAAGGGAAATCTCCACTTGTAAGGGGGTCTCCCTCTCTGGACCAGGAAGAGGAGATGACTCTAAATCTCTAGAAGCTCTCATCAATGACTTAAATCTACATAACAACTTTACCTTGTTTACTGTGTTTTCCTAATAACCTCCCCTAACTGTCCTTCCCCTCATATCTTCTTTTGTCTTTAACTGGAGGTGGCATTTAAGGTGGTGGCTTGGGCCATTTCCGGAAGCTACTCAGTTTCCCTGGGTCTCTCCCATGTATGCAGGAGGGATACATGTTATTAAACTTCTGTTTGTTTTTCTACTGTTAATCTGTCTTTTATTAGAGGAAGGTCTCAGCCAAGAACCTTTAGAAGAGTACAAGGAAAATTATTTGTCCTCCCGCACAGCTGTACGAAAAGATTTTCCTATCTTATCCTAGTACATTTATGGTGATATTTTTAACATTTAACGTATCCAGAATATATTCTTGTCTAAGGTTTGAATGATAGATCCCTCCTTTTCCCCCCTGAATATCTGCTCAATAGTCCCCCAACAGCCTTTAATGAATAATTTCATCTTTTTCCCTCACTCAGCTGAGATGCTACCTTTATCATAACCTAAATTCTCATATATATTTGGACATATTTCTGAGCATACTATTTTTTCCCTTGATTGATCTCCTTGTGTACCAATACCACACCAATTATTGGAGAATAAACAATTCATGGAGAATAACACTTAAGGAGAATTGACATGAAAGGCGTCTTTATGTCTTCCTATTCAATTACATAGCACGAATTTTACGTATTCAAGTCTTTTTTGTGTCTCTCAGGCTGTTTTAAGTTTTCTTGTTAACTTTTCTTGGTAAGCTCATACCAAAGTATTTTATACTTTTGTTTCCATTATAAGTAGTGTTCATTTTTCCATTATACCTTTATATCATTAAATCCTTTAATTGACTGTGATTTATATGTCAAATGTATTGATTTCTATAAATTAATATTGTACTCTACTAATTAATAAATTATCTTATTTTCCTAGTTTTTAAATTGTTTCTCTAATTTATTTTATATTTTGGCCTAACTGTATTGACTATTTACAGAATATAATTTAATATGGTAATTTATCCTTTCTATATTAAGCATACAATTTACTTTAGAACTGAGATTAACTTCTTTTATCAAGTTAAGGACGTCTCCATACATTTCTATTTTACTGAAAAATTTTTAAAAAATCGAATGGTGAATTTTGCTAATGCCTTTTAAGAATCTGTGGATATGATTGTATGATTTTTGTTTAGAGTCACTGATATGATGAATTGTATTAATATCATTCTTAATAAACCATCCTTGCATTACTAAAATAAATGCTACTTGGACGAAGTATATATTTCTTCTAATGTGCTACATGATTCTGTTTCTGATATAATAGTTTAGGTTTATAAAAAATGTATTCTTCAGAGACATCAGTCTGTAGTTTACTTTTTTTTTTTGCTCCAATTTTTGATGGGTGTTGGTATCAGTTATCCTGGCTTCATGAAAAAAGATTTTGCAAGCTTCTGTTCCTGTAAAAATGCTTTGTAATTAACAAAGAATCCCATAAAGCAAGTATAAGCAGCTATTATTGTAGTTTAGTTATACTACGAATTAAACAGGATTTTGTGTACTGACATAGTAATCACCACTTAAACTTAGTTTCTGAGGAAAAAATAAATTCGAAGTTCAAACCAACTGATTTAAAATAAAATTTCTGGACAGATATTATTGGATTCTCTCTTTAACCTGAGATTCCAGAACAAAATTACCTTAAGAAAATTAAGGGGTTTGGAGCACATCCATTTCCAGCCTTCATTCTTTCCTTTAAAAAGGTCTTGTTTATACGGTGATTCATACAACATCTCATTGTCGAAATGGCAGTAAAAAGCTTATGTTTACTAAGTTTTAATTCCTCTCTCTGATTAATTTGAAGCATTCCTAATTCATACCCAAATTAAGACAAAAAGTTAGCACATTTTAATAAAAATGTATAAGCATTATGAGATGTTAAAAACTGATGCCAAAATTTGAGCCCAGCCTTGTTTTAAAGGGGCAGACTAGAATTTCCTTATGTGGAAATGTGGGAAGAACATACCTGATCATGATCAACTTCTACGGGCTGCTTCTTAATGATCCAAGTGACGGACTCTGAGAGTGGCGGGGTAGTCAGGGACCCTGAGTAGGTCCAGTAATCCGGGCAGGTGGGCATCAGGCAGGAAGGGTCGAATGATCCAAATTCCACAAGGGCATCCTGGCCAAGAGAAGGGGTCACTGAGCTATCCATTTCATGGTGAAAACCATTCAGAAATGAGATGACAAGGCAATGATGAATGATTCTAGGAGTGTCTGGGAACCAGCAGTGGTCCACAGGAGCTCCTTAGGACCTCTGGGCATCTTAGGACCGAGTCACACCCATGCTTTGTTCCTGCAATTAACACTGTATTTCTCACACTGCTCAGTGGGAACACAGAGGAATCAATTGTCTCCCTGCATTCTAGTGAGTTTCCAGCACGTGGTCACCTCTGAACTCTTTGGGAGGCATTAGGTGGTGCCTGGTGCATAAATAAGGAGACTTCTCTTTTTCAAGAGACTAGTGAAATCCTCCCTTCTAAAATGCAATGCAAATTGGTAGGAACCAGGGTCCTGGACAAAAAGGGGAGGGAGAGAGAGGAGGGAAACAAGAAGAAGGAGATGGAGAGGGGAAGAGGAGGGAGTAGACAGAAGGGGAAAGGAAGGAGAGAAAGAAAGAGAAAATATGGACTTCCAGGGAGCAGCCCCTTTGGGATTCTGCATATTGAACAGTTAATCTTGAAGCTGGACAAAGGTATACATCCTGAATGATATGGGTAATTGTTCTTTCAAGCTGGACAAGCCAAGTTTCTGTCCAACTTTTCTCTGCTCCCTGCCTGAGGGAGGGTAGCTACAGTCAAGAAGGCTTCTCTGAGTGTTTCCACAAGGACTTAGAAGGAACAGGTGTCGGGAGCAGAGGAGGGGACAGCATTATGTTCCTGAGTCCCCAGGTGCCCACTGGCATGGCAGCAAAACCAGAGCAGCCAGTGCCCACCAACATCCCCTGAAAGGTCCCAGGGCCAGGGGCTTTCTTAACACACAAGCATCATGAACAGCAAGTTGTCTTCTAGGCAAGTTTCAAAGAGAACCTGAATTACACTAAGATTAACTACATTTCCCAATTCAAAGTGCTGTGCTAGTATTTCCTCTGAGATTGAAACAAAACATATTTCAAGTGATGTAGGACAAAAAAATATTACCTTATGCTTAATGGATGGCAAAGTATCCACCAGTTTCTGCAGCTCTTTATGATTTTTGCCTAGCTGAGGAAGAAGCAATGAGAAAACATTAAAAACAATTGACATCTCACTTTTGAAACTGTAACAGAATGTGAATTAAAATTAACCACCTGGTGATTACATAAAAACAAATCAACTACGTTACTTACACTACATTTAAACTGGTAATTTATAATATTAGAAATATCACTGAATTAGACATATGAGGTCAGACAATTAAGTTTGCGAACTCATCCTAGAAAAAGTGCTCCATACCTACCTCAATGCTGAATATCACTATCGCCACCTTCGAAGTGCTCCCCTTGGGAAGCTGTGCACTGACTCCAGTCCCTAGCCCACCCTTCAAAGCAATTTTGGAACTCTTTTTCTGGAATGGCCATCAGAGCTGTCGTCGTATTACCCTCGATGTCCTGAATGTCATCCAAATGTCTTCCTTTCAATATTTCCTTTATCTTTGGTAAAGAAAGAAATCATTGGGGGCCAGACCAGGTGAGTAGGGAAGGTGTTCCAATACAGTTATTTGTTTACTGGCTAAAAACTCCCTCACAGACAGTGCCCTGTGAGCTGGTGCATTATCATGATGCAAGAGCCATGAATCGCTGATGAAAAGTTCAGGTCATCTAACTTTTTCACGCAGCCTTTGCAGCACTTCCAAATAGTAAACTTGGTTAACTGTCTGTCCAGTTGGTACAAATTCATAATGAATAATCCCTCTGATATCAAAAAAGGTTAGCAACATCGTTGCAACAAGTTCACTAACTTAATTGTCACACCTCTAGAACAAAGGAGCAGGCTGTTTGCTGACCTGTCCAGAATGCCTGCAGGGAAAGGTACCCCTACTCCATTTAAGTAACAGATCTTAAATGGAAATTTAAACTGATTAAAATTAAAAATTGTTCCAGTCAAAGTAGACACATTTCAAGTACTCAATTGCTACATGTGGCTTTTGAGTACTCTACTGGATTGTGCATTTTTCTTTTTAATTTTTATTTTCCTAATTTTTTATTTTTCAATTACAGTTGGCATACAATATTATGTTAGTTTCAGGTGTACAATATAGTGATTAGGCATTTATATAACATAGGATGTGATGACCCCAGTAAGTCTAGTACCCATCTGACACCATGCATAGTTATTACAATATTATTGACGATATCACCTATGCTGTATTTACATCCCCATGACTATTTTGTAACCACCAATTTGTACTTTTTAATCCCTTCTTTTTCATCCATGCAACCAATACCCTTCACTGAGATCCTTATAACTGGTGTTTTGAAATCTGCATCTGGTAGATTGCTTGTCTCCATTTTGTTTAGTTCTTTTCCTGGAGCTTTGCTGTGTTCTTTCATTTGGGACATGTTTGTCTCCTCATTTTGGTTGCCTCCATTTTTGTTTCTGTGTATCAGAGCTCCTACATCTTCTGGTTTTGGTAGAGTGGCCTTATGTAGTAGGTGTCCTGTGGGGCCTAGTGGCTCAATTTCCCTGGTCACCTGAGCCGGGTGCTGCAGATGTGTCCCTTGTGTGGGTTGTGTGTGCCCTCCTGTAGTAGTTGAGCATTGGTTGTTGTTTATACGTCAATGGGAGGGATTGACCCTTAGGCTGATTGGTTGTGAGGACTGACCATAACTACAATGGAGGAGCTGTTGTGCAGGGGCTAAGCCTATAGAGCAGGATTTACTTTAGCAGGGCTCTGGAGCCTGCTGAGTCTACCCTTTGGGTGTGTCATTTGTGGAGGTGGTTGGGTGGTGCTCTGGTGTGATCTGAGGCTGGCCACTGGGGGTGTTGGTTCTGGAGCTTCTTGGGAGGGGCTCTGGTGCAGGCCAAGGTCAGCCAGTGCCTGTGCTCTGCTCGGGGCCACTTGGTATGAGCTATGAAGTGATCTGCAGATGGTTACTACTTGTGCTGGTCTTGGAGGTGCCTGGGAAGCTCAGCTGTGAACCAAAGCTGGCTGCTGCTAGTGCCAGCTTGGGGTTGCTCAGCAAGAGGTACAGGGCAAGCCAAGGCCAAATGCTACTTATTTGTGGTTTGTGGACTTTTGAGAGATTTTTAAAGACCCACAGCATGAGCCAAGACAGGTAGTTTGTATGGAAAGGCCACTGGAAGTGGCTTGAGGGGGGCCACAAGTTAGGTGGAGCAGGGTCTCAGAAAATCACCAGGGCTGGTTGAATGGTGTTAGCTAGGTTGATGGAGACTCAGATATGGCACCTGACTACGTCTGCACACTGGATGGGGGTAGGGCTCAATAAAAGAACAGAGCCTGCCAGTACTTCTGTCTCAAAGAAAGCTGCCCCTCCATCCCTCATTCCGAAGCCAGACAATTCAGTTCCTCCCGGTATGTCCCTGGCACCTTTCAAGCTGCTGGCCCAGCATTGGAACTCAGAGCAAGTGAGTCCATCAGCAAGTCCATGCGTAGGCCCTTTAAGAAGAATGCCTGGGATTCCAGCAGCCCTTCATCTCACTCAGCCACAATCTCTGCTGATTTTCACAGCCAGAAGTTGTGGGGACTTCTCTCCCTGGCACTGGAACCCTGAGCCGGGGAGCCTGGTGTGGGGTTGGGACCCCTCATTCCTCAGGAGGGACCTCTGCAGCCAAGATGTCCCTCCCAATTTTTAACGGCCACACATGGGTGTGGGACCAGCCCGTTTCATGTCTCTGCCCCTCCTGCTAGTCTTTAGGTGTTTTTTTCTGTAGGTCCTTAGTTGCAGGACTTCTGTTCAGGTAGACTTCAGGCGATTCTCAATGATGATCGTTCTGTAGTTTAGTTGTAATTTTGATGTGGTTGTGTGAGGAGGCGAGCACAGTGTTTAACTACTCTGCCATCTTGACCGGAATAGACTGTGCTTTTTTATGCCATTTGAAATATATTCATAACAATCTTGTATTTTTACTATTGTTTATTTTTACCCCAATATTCTTAAAACTTAATATTGCAATGTTGTATCTTTTCATCCTAGAAGACCACACATTTAAAGTTGGTAAGATTATTCTTTACCTTTAAAAATACTCCTATCACTGCCAAGCCATTTTCTTCCAGTGCTGCATCCTCAAAGTTTTCAAATTTGACTGCATTCCAATGCACGAGGTGCAGCTGAAATACCATTAAAAGATGATTTGACACATGACCACATATACAATCACTCCAAAACAGACAGCCTTATTCAACATATGACATTTTAATGTTTCCACACCCAAAATGAAGCCACTCAGAAAAGCATATGACAATCTGGTGCAAAATGAGATAGAAATAAAGAACAAGAAGAAATGTATGCAGCAGCTGCAATAAATATTACTTTGGAATAGAGATTTATTTGGGGAGAAAATAAAATATATATAGCAAAGCAAGTCACACTGCAGTGAGGGAGCAACATTTTCCCATTCCTATTCCGATTTGCATGAAACAAGACATTTGTCTTGGGAGAAATAGATTCTCCCTATGGGAATTAGACAGGATTTGAAGACACATTTCTTTGAGGAAGAACCACTTAAAATGTGTTTCTTTTTAAGGTAACATTTAAAAGTAAATTAGGGGAAACCTAAGAAGAAATTTGATTTGCTTATGTGCTCCCTATATTTCCCTACAAATCATTCCTCTTCCATCATTCACCCAGCCTCCCAAGTGAGACCCTCAAGGTCATGGTTACCTTCCTCTCCTCTCCTGAAGAGGACCCTGCCTCAAGTCCTGTTGCTTTTATTTCAGAAACGCTTGTTAAATCTTGCTCTTTTTCTCCATTTCTATTGCCGCAGCCTTCGTTTAGGTTCCTACCATCTCTCACTTGGCTTAATTGGCCCTGGTGGCTCTGCACTGTTTCCTGGGTTTTCACTTTAGGCTATGATTTGAGCCTAGCTTAGAATTCTGAAAGAATTCCATTTTGGAATCTTAAGGTTCATTTCTGCTGTGTTATTTAAGATGAGGGCAGTTATTATTTTACATGTAATAACTGGGAATAATCTAATACACCCCTGAGAGCTATTTAGATTTATATGAATCACCTGATTCTTCCTGATAATTTCTTAGAACCAGAAACTCAGAACTATCCCCACTTCTCCACAAGTTGTCACTGTTCCCAAGTTTCTCAACATACCTCTGCTGGGTAACTTTTGCTGTCCACAGTATGCTCGGAGCCCCAGGCATCAATGGCCCCCCAGTGAAAATGGAACTGCTTCAATCGGTAGGTATGTTCCAAGGGTCCTCCCTTGATCACTGAAATGGCATATCCAACAATTAAGGGAATCATTTTTCACACTGTGGAGGATTGGAGGGGAAAGGCCAAATCTGTGGGTGGACTTTCTATACAAACTGTCTTTAACGGAGCACACTGTATTACATGCAAGTGTTTATAAACTTGATTTCCACATAGTTAATATACATATATAACTATGTGTGCAGGGGGGTGACCTGCACTCTTAATGACACCGAGATTTAATTACATTCCAAGCTACATGAAATTATGAAAGGCGAATTCTTGACTTATTTTTCTATATTTACTGACCTCAGTTTTGTGGGTACAGCAAAATACAAATTTCTCTCAGCATATTTATCCAATCCAATCTCATAAAACTGAAATATGGCGACAAAAGATATTTTCTTTCCCTTTTATGCACTGATACTTAGCTTTTTAGTTTCTGAAGATGCTAGTGTTTTTTTCTTCCCCTTTCATTGAAATGGAATAGGAAATTTGCAAGTTAATAATGATCACCCATCTCCCTTTGGACAGAGTGAACAATGTAAGTCATGCACACACTTCACCACTGGCTTCACCGTGTTGGATAACAAATAGCTTTTGTTTAGACTAGAGTTTTTTTGGAACTAGTGAAATCAAAACATGACAGTATAAGATATGAGTTTTTAAAGTCACTCTTCCTCAGGCGTTGGGTGGTGCTGATTTTTTTGTTTGTTTGTTTGTTTGAATTTGCAAAGGCATATTAGTTCCTCATTTCTTCCATCTAATCTGACCCTGGTAATGTCTGTCCGTAGTTAAACCAATCCAACAACACAAAAACCACCCATCTCATCTATCTTAATGATCTTTAGTGTTTATTGCATTATTCGTTGAATTTTATGCATGCAAATGATTGAGTACTTAAAATATTTATGACAGCATTCTTAGTAGGTTCATTGTTGATGCCCCTAAAAGTATAAAGTGAGGCCAGATAGGGCAAGAAGCATCCTCAGGAGAATAAGGGGACTCATCTTTCCTTCTCTTTAACGCCTGGTGACACTGCTGATGAGAACAAATTCAGAGGAGGTGGTAATTTACAGGGATCATCCACGGGACTCAGCCCAGGCATAATCAGTGCTCTTCCCCACAATATTTTGCGTCCCTCACACGCTCTCATTAAAATCAATAATTGTGTCATAATCGGGGGAGCCAAATAACAAAACAATACCCAGAAGAGGGCAGTGGTATGAGATGCTCATATACCTTCTCTTATTACCTTTTTAATTTCTATAAGGCTGTTCATGATGTCCCCTCTCTCATTCCTGATTTTAGTAATTTAAGTCTTCTATTATTTTTTTTCCCTTGCTTTACCTGGCTAAAGATTTGTCAATTTTGTTGATCTTTTCAAAGAACCAACTTTTGATTTCATTGACTTCTGCTCTTTATCACGACCTTCTTTCTGTTTGCTTTGGGCTTAGTTTGCTTTCTAGTTTTCTAGTTTCTTAAGGTAGACGATTAGATTATTGATTTGAGAAATTTCTTCTTCTCCAATATAGGCATTTTCATCTATAAATGTCCCTCTAAGCAATGGTTTTGCGCATCCCATAAGGTTTGGTGTGTTTTGTTTTTGTCACATACATTCCCCCATTCCTTTCCTTGCACACTTTATCCCCAGTTCTTTGTAAAGCCCACGGTAGCAGTATTTCCTACTTTTCTGGGGGAAACTTATAGACATTCATATTTATTAGATCCTTTCTTTTCTAGAATTAGAGTTGTTTCTTGCCTCTCTCTAGGATGTCTTTGCTTTCTTTTACTTTTTCTTTATTTTTTATGTTCATTCATTCATTCTTCCTCTTTTAATGTTATTGATTATTTTGCAACAGCACGGAGAAATAGAAGTGAAGAATAATCAGGAGATAGGAGGCAGTCACTGAAATGTGGAGAGAGAGAGACAGAGTTAGGTACTTATTAAAGATTAATGATATCTTAAAGAAAATAGTTGTCAAAGCAGAATGAAAAGGGATTATCTATTTTGGTCCTTCCTGACAAAAAAGTGGGGAATTAGTACTTCTTTACAATTTTTATTGCATATTTTGTAAAAGGAGTGTGAGACTGACTCACCTAGGGAAGGGTAAGATCAAGCAATGATTTAGTTAGTTGTGTTTGAAGGTATCTAAAGAGCTATTGTGAGGAAAATGTTGGTCATTTGTTTTCCATATGAGATTGCCCATGCAAATGGGTGGATAAGAATTATAGGATCTATTGTTCAATTTAAAAGAGAAAACATGACTAAAAAAATTAAACAAAAAACTATTTTCCTTGAATGATCTTGGGATTAATTCACTTGATTCAGAAACCCATTAAACAACTTCCTATGATTTGTAACTCAATGAAGCAACACTATATTGGCAACAATCTCTAGACTGTCAAGGTCCTTAGAAGGCTGACCATCATTTAGGATCCTCAAAAGAAAAGAAAGGTTACCAAGGACCTAGCTGGGATTGAGACTAATTGAGAGGATCGCTATGTATCCAGAGTGAACGTATGAGAGCTGGTATTCTATAGATTGGGTCTGCCCATTAGTCTAGTTCTGGCAGGAGTAATGGTAGAGCTCTAAGGGGACAGTAGAGCTCACCATAGTGCAAGATGGTCATCTGGAACACAGGACTTTAGCATGCTGTTTTGAAGATTTCTGGACTCCTTATACAAAATGCAATATTATACGCTTCCGGTTGAGAAAGGAGCATACTCTAGGATTTCAGAAAAATTAAGAAAGGTACCAATGAATCTGGAGGAGAAAAAGAGTAATTTTTTCTTAGTTTGAGAAATGTAAATAAGATGTTCAGGGTTTGGGGGCTGTGTAATAATACCATGGGGGAGAAAGAGAAAATGGGAGACACCATACAGACACCGAAGCCCTTAAGGACAGACTCGAATTCTTCCTGAATCACAGCAGAGAAGTATGTCAGAGGAAGAGAAGCAGAGAGAGATGAATGAACCCCATGCGAGGATCAGTCTGTTTGCAGTTGGGCCAGAGGGCCATGTCTAAGGATTGGAGCATCACTAAGAAAATGTAAGGAAAACTAAGATTCAGTTGAGAGTCCTAGAGCCAGGATAAATTCAGGAACGAACACACTTCTATTTATGCTTTAAGTCACACTTTCACTTCATTCATGAACACTTTCACGGACTCATTTCCTCATATTCATGAGAGGAAATTAATTTCCCTCAGATCAGGGTTTCTCAATCTCAGCTCTATTGATACTTGAGGCTGGATAATTGTTCACAAGCGCTGCTATCCTGTATGTTGTATGATCTCTAGCAACAGTCCTGGCCTCGACCCACTAGATGTCAGTTACACCACCACCTTCCAGTTGTGACAACCAAAAATGGCTATAGACATACCAAGTGTCCCCAGTCCCTGGGAAGAAAGAGGTGGCAAAATTGTCACTGGGTGGTAACCTCTCCCTAAGCCTTAAGAGACATTATTTCAAATAATAATTATCCCAAGCTAATTAGGACTATTTGATACCTTCAAATTTGGCTTAAAAAAAAGAGAAAAAAGAAACCTGCATAGAATTAATCACATTCTGTTTTCAATAGACACTAAACGTTTCAGGTAAACTTTGAAATCATTCAGATTAGTTTATATCTGGGTAAGCTGGAAAAAAAAAAAGGGAAGATTCAAAAGCGATATAATACTTTGATTTTAAAATCTCTTCTAAATTGTGTTCCTATTAAACTAGGTAACATTGTTTAATTAACAAAATTAATAGAACGTGAGTTTCCATTTTTCTAATATATAACAAGTCTTTACTAGTTAAGATTAACCCCATGCACACAAGAGTATTCTTTTCACCTCATTTCAAGGTATTAAAATCTGATCATTAAATCTGATTCAACAGTATTACCATGTAATATAAAACTGTCTTGTAGCTCCTTTTTATAAAACAGAAAAGGGGGACCTGTAGGGGGCGGGTGCCTGTAAGGCACCATCACATGACTGAGAAGCATGAGATAAAGGAAGTTACTTGGGTCTTTAGATAACACCTACATTCTGTAAGGTGTGTCCAGATGGCTTAAGACCGTTAGCCTGCAGCAACCCTGCTTACGTTAATTCCCCTCCACCCAGCAAGAAAATGTATATAACCCATGATTAAGCTGCAATAAAGAGAGACTTGATCAGAAAAAAATAAAATAAAATAAAAAATAAAACTGTCTTGTAAATTCATCAAGCAGAGAAAATTAGTACATATTCATAAACACATACAAAATAAATTTTGGACAAAGCTTTAATGTCACACCCTATCTTCTATATCAATTATGAATCTCTACTAAAGATATGTATATTTATTAATAAAAAGTACTACCCACTAGTAGAAAAAAAGTGCATAAAAACTAGAAGGGACTGTTTTCATACAATGAAAAAGTGAGTCAGATGAGTCCCATTATTGCTAACAAGAGGTCCATGTTCCCACGGAGGAAGTGTGATGTGTCCTATGCGAACCCGAAACCGTCCGTTTAACTCCAGATGAGACTCCCAGTCTGGTTCTCACCTGAATTATCTGTAGAATCTTCAAATTCCACGAGGAAAGAGTACCCGTTATTCCAGACATGGAGGCAGGTGGTGGGGTCATAAGAGATGGTGAGCGGTTTTAAGTCAGGATCGAAGACACTGTCCCTCCACCGGATGTTGATGGGTGACTGGCGCTCGCCCCCGGGGACCAGGTCCACACGCTCCCAGAGTGGGTGCACTACGAGAAAGCACATTGGGACTGTTATCGGGGGGTCCCCTATCTGAAATCACACAGCAGGTAGTTCCATTTGTGGACAGCCTGTCGAGACTAATAAAAACAAGAATTGGCAGGGCTTGTCTGCTTAGGGGCTGCACGGACTAACTAAAGCAGAGCACATTAACACCGGCAGGTCAGACACCCCCTTGCAGAGAGGCAGCCTCGGCTGTCTCCTCAAACTTTGGCATAAGGATTATTTTAGGCTGATGATTTTTTTTTTAATTAAATTTATTGGGATGACAATTGTTAGTAAATTTACATAAATTTCAAGTGTACAATTCTGTATTACATCGTCTATAAATCCCATTGTGTGTTCACCACCCAGAGTCAGTTCTCCTTCCATCACCATATATTTGATCCCCCTTACCCTCATCACCCACCTCCCACCCCCTTACCCTCTGGTAACCACTAAATTATTGTCTAGGCTGATGATTTTTAAGAAACAACTGATACATGATAAGCTCTGAAAACTGAGTAGAAGTTACCCTTTTGTAAGAAAGTTACATTTATAAGGGAACTCTCCATTTGAAGGTGTCTCCCTCTCTGTACCAGGAAGAGGAGGATGAACAAATCTCTAGAAACTCCAACCACTCTGACCTTTCCTTCTGCTGAAGTCACACTGCATTCACTCTCACACCATTTAGCACAGAAACATGCCTCCTACCTCATGTAATGTGTATTTGCTTTATCTGCTCAAAGGGCCTGTGTCATCTCCAAGTCCTTAGGACCTAAGTCCTATACTTTTTCTACAGGCAGAGGGCTGAACTTGGTACCATGCACAAAGAAGGCACTTAATGCTTATTTTACTGATAAAGAAAACCGAATAAGTTGACACTAAGGCTCTCTACCCTTACCTCACACCCATAGTCTCTCGAACAAGGCAAGCAGGTTTACTATAAACACTTCCTGCGTTCACATGATCACATCTGCTTCTTTCTCATTTCTTAAAATCTTACCAGGTTCTCAAGATCACCTCAAGCCCATTCCTTGACAATTCCCTGCTGTCACCTCCTTAAAACCCCACATTCCACTAAGTATCCCTTCATTTGCTGTCACCTCTCCGTACCTGCACTGTCTGACATGGAACCCACTCACCCAGTGTGACTAATTTAAACTGAGATGTGCTGTAAATGTAAAACACCTAGGGACCCTAAAAGATTTAGAATAAAACAAAGAATGTGAAATATTTCATTTATAATTCTTACATTCATTTCATTTTAAGTGATAATATTTTGGGTTTTTTAAAATTTATTTTAATTTATTAGTTTCAGGTGTACAAGACAAGGTAATACTTAGACGTTCATCATTTATATCCCTCACACTGTGAACCCCCCTCCCCCCATCCACTATCCCTCCGACCTCGCACCAAGCCATCACATTATATATATAAAATTATAGTTGGCATTCATTAATGTTTAGCTTCTGGTGTACAATGCCATGATCAGGCATCCACAGTATCCCTGAGGTGGTCTCCCAAATAGGACACATGTCCATCGGAGACCCAACAAATTCTTTACAACATTATTGAATACGTTCCCCAAATTAATTTTCAAAAACCCTGAGGCCATCTTGTGGTTACCAGCTGCTTCCTAATCCCTTCACCTTTCCCCTTATCCCCCCACCCCCCCACCCATCTAACAACACTCGATTCTTTCCTTTTTGTCCCCAAAACTGTTTCTGATTAGTTCATTCACTTATTCTTTTCTTTAGATTCCGCATATAAGTGAGATCATATGGTACTTGTCTTTCTCTTTCTGACTTATTTCTAAGTGATAATATTTTGGATACATTGGGTTAAATAAAATACATTAGTAAAATTAATTACACCTATATATTTCACCTAAATATATCTGCTATATTAGAATGCCACAAATGAACAAAATTTACTATCCCCCTCACCTTCACTGAGACCTAACTGACATGTTATTTGTTCTTTTTAAAATGTGGTTATTAAAAAATATAGAATTGTTTGCATGGCTCGCTTTTGTGGCTGAAATCATTCATCTGCTGGACAGCTACTCCATGCGCTTAGGAGCTTCAACTCCTGAGCCTTGCCCAGGACTATCCTCCATGTTGAGATGTGCTATTTCCTCACCTAACTGAAGACGATCCCAGTAGAGTGCATTATGGACACACAGGGACCCCCCCCATGTGACCTTGCTGAGGAGGAGCACAGAATCACGCATCGCCTCCTTAGAGCATCAGGACTGAACAAGGCGCTTTGGTGCTGAGCCAGTAACCACAGCACACACACACGCGGTCATCAGCACGGAGACCAAGCCCCCATTTCCTGGTGGGCAGGTCAGGGCTATTTCTTAGTGCCTTGTGCCTGCAGATCCCCGAGGCCCTAACTATGATGCCAAGCGGCTCTTCACCAGTCCCCCGTTTCTCAGAACCATTTCAAAGACAACCATTTCTCAGAACTATTTGAAAGTCTGGGTGTCCTGGGCTATTGTCTGCGGATTCACAGAATTCTTTGTGAAGAAGACATTGCAAACAAGCTTTTCAATACAGCACTACACTGAACAGAGTAGATAGCTTCTTAGAAACTGTGACTTTAAGCAAAAGGACCTAAGGAAACCAATTTTACCACAGGCTCACTGATACACAGAGATATGCCATACTAACTTAACCCTTGTTCGTATCACGTAGCCTATGCTAAAACTGGTTAGTCAGTTTCCAAGAACTTATCGGTGACATTAAGTGAGGACTTACTGTCCTATTTGTCCAGGCTTTATTGGTGTTCTTCACAATTAATGGGAGAAACAACACAAGAACTTTCTAACTCAATTCAGTTATAATGTAGACCAGTCCCGTGAAACAGAACGTGCTCTGACGATGCCCATTGCCACTGTGTAAGTGCTAGCCACATGTGGCCATAAACTTTTTTTCTAAGGGGGGGGGCGCAGCTCACAGGGGCCCATGTGGGGATCGAACCGGCAACTTTGGTGTTATTAGCACCATGCTCTAACCAACTGAGCTAACCGGCCACCCCTGGCCGTAAAATTTTAATAAATTTATATTTACATGTAAATACACACCTGGGGCTAGTAACTACATTTTATACAGCGCCATTCTAGTTTCAAAAAAGAAATGTTTGTCTTCCTTCTGAAAATAAGGGGATCATGACACGGAGAACTATTAGAATAATAACAAATCGATACCACTTCCATTGTAGATGATCATCTTTGTACTTCATTAAATTAAGAATTAACATTATTCAATGTATGTTCTCCTGGTCTAAGATCTCACGCCTCAAGTTTGTTATGTGACAATCAGGCTAAATTGCAGTAGATGATACACTAAGTGAAACTGATTTTATTTTCATCTTGGGTAATAGGTGCAAGGCTTTTATCTTTATTTGATCTTACCAGTCCTCATAGTATAAGGACTGCCAATATTTACTGTCTGCTAGTTGAGACAGCAGCAAACAGCAATCTGAGTTGAGAGCCAGGGATTACTTGGGGGAGGGTGGGGAGTGACGGTAACTCAGGGAGAGTAAGCTCAGTGAAATACTGCCTCCTGAATGTGCCATACATACCTCCTCCTTCGTTTACAGCTTATTCTGCTTCACCCAATCCTAAAAATGATCAGACTGAGACATGGGAGAGAGGTGCCAAGCCCGTGGGAACGGTGGTAACAACGCTCTCAGTAGCAGAAGCAGCTGCCAACAGGGAGTCTCTCAGGGTGGCAGGCGCAGTGAAGAACTTGCCAGTTATCTTCTGTAAGCCTCAAGACTCTTGGGTCATTCTTGGTCACAAGTGAACACTTGGCCTTCTGAGCTCCTGAGCTGCCAGAAACAATGACTACTGACTTTATACCACGACATCAAAACAAGACGTGCTCAGTGAGCCAGGCAGGGCAGCAGAGAACGTAATATCCCCCTGTGTGAGAACAGGGACGGATGGTGTAAAATGCCAAAAACAAAATCAAACGGTGACTACCATGTTTTTCTTTTTTTGCCCCCTTTTACATGCTTTTCTTAGTAACTTACAAACAAGAATATCTGACGTGGAAAATTCATCCAAGGAGGCCTCCACATCCCTAAGCCACCACCAGTTTTTGTGGTTTTTGCCGGCATAAAAGAAGCAACACGATCCCAAAGATACGAGCATATTGGATTTTAGACCTTACCTTTCAATTCTCTGTTAAAAAAGTAAAACTTTGGCAACCAGATAAATGTGACAATTCTTTTCCTCTTGAAGACTTAGACAGCAAAGTGCCAGTGGTGAGAATGAGCCAGTGTGGGGAGGATGTAGGCGGCCTGGTAGGAAGCCACGCCCAGCAACCAGAGCAGATCAGGAGAACAGTCAGTGTTGCAGGAAGCGAAATAAACTCTCAATACAAATGCATTTATGAAGCAGTTTCAAGGTAGTGGGCTTGGCTAGATTAGCACTACTAATGAATTCCTTTTCTTAGGTGCATGTGGGGTCAAAGAGCATAAACCCTGAGGAGGAAAAGTTAAAAAACCTAGGATTTTGAAGAAAGCCAACATTTAAAAACTATGTTAATTCAAGATGAAATGTGGAGAATGTGTAAAATATACTGAGACTTTCATGAGACACCTCTCCACCAGCACACACACATTACCCTCTCCTCGCACCCCAGGCTTCTCTACCAGGTTTATTTCGTCCCTCAGAGTAAACTCAGGAATTTCGGGGACATTTAAGGATACCATCCAACATCCTACAGTGCACAGACAGCCCCCACAACACAGAATGACCCAGCCTAAGGCAGCAGTGCCGCCCGGGGGACACGTGGATGGTAACTCAGATTTCAGCAGCGGGATGAGGCAAAAGTGTTCCGGGAAAAGCATCTGCCGCTCACTTGATGTGCTGTGGCCACAGCAGAACACACACTTGGCCAGCTGGCCAGCTAGAAGTAACTGCCGTTTGTAACTCAGGAAGGAAGATGCCAGAGTGTGAGGCTACTCTTCTGAGCTGCCTGCAAACATGAGTATGCAACTTCCACATGTTACGATTCACAGAAATCGTTCACACTCTGTGGATCAACCTCAGTGAAGAGAGGACAGTTACCAAGAAACAATAAACAACAGGTTCCAAAGTCCGAGGAATGGGGACATCTTCCTTGTGCTATTTCTGCATGACATCATTTTAACATGCTACAACTGGTCAAGGAAAGGACTTTCTAAACCTTACTGTGCTAATCATTAGACAGTATATATATTGGATCCCATCGCCACTTTGTACACCTTAGACTTACACGTTATATTGCAATTATAGCTGAGGAAAGCTGGGAAAAAAACTTTCCGCATTGATGGTAGAGGACAAGTGGAGAAACAAGCAATTAATTCTCAGTCTTAAGGCATAATAGCCCTCCTGGAACGCCACTGACATCCTATCTACGAGTCCTAAACACGCAACATTCTTACGACGCAACAAGCCTCCTGCCCTTTAAGGCAGCCGTGTACTCACGGGCTCGGTTCCGGGTTTTGTACGTGCAGGTGTAGAGGCTGCAGGGCCTCGCTGGCACAGACCTGGGAAGCTGGCACCTTCTCCACAGCCATTTGTATGGAGAGCCTTGGAGAATGACCCTCAGGCTATTCATCACCCCCATGTTTGGCCGAAACCTTGATCAGCTCCCGAAGGACTGGCAGGCACCCAGTAACCTAGAGGCAGGACAGGAGGAGAAGTTGTCAGCTGTAGGCACTGACGATCACGTGGAGACCTCTCAGTAGGACAACATTCAGACTGTGGATACACGCCATGGCTGGGGGGGCGGGTGGTGGGAGGCCCAAGTGAGAGCCAATCGTTTATCCATTTTCCTCAAACTAACTGGTCACCCTAGGACGACAGACCCATCTGCTGGCGGTCTCGTCCACTTTCTGCTCCAGCCTGCACACAAGCCACGTGGACTTCCGTTTTTCCACGTCCGGACACTCCCTCCATGGCACAGCGGCTCCCCCTTCCCTGACCCACCCTCCCTGCCTCACGGCCTGGTGAATTCCTACCCACCCTCTGATGATGACATCCACCATCATTTTCTAGAAGCCTCCCTTGCCTGTCTCCTCTCTCGCTGAGCCCCGTGGCCTCTTCTTGGTCACAGTGCTCATCACAGCTGAAGTCAATCCCTCGCCAGGAATGTAATTCAGACTCCATCTCCTTAGTATCTAAGCCCCAGTGTTAGCGACTGAGTCTGTCTCGGTCATAGCTGTATCTCTTAGGGACACGGTGCCTGGTACGTGATGGCTGCTTGATGACCTGAGTCGGTTTCCTTGGTGATGGAAAAGATGCGGACCCTCATTTCATGAACCAAGAACTATGAAGTGACTGCCGGCATGTTCGCGGTATTAAGAGTTTCCCCTTTCCCTACGTGCCACCACCACCCGTCTGTGGGTTATTAATACTTTGGAAACACTTTACGTGCTTGTCTTCTAAGAGGAGGGTCCCAAATCCTCCCGATAAGATGTGAAGGACCCCGAAAGGTCTGCCTGATCTGAAAGAGGAACCTCTCCGAATATGGACCTAACCTGGTCTCACAGGCATGAGAATTCTGCCAGTAATCATTTTCCTTTCAGCATGTACCACTGTTTCCTTTGCTCTGGGTACTGTGTTGGGTGCTGGGACGCTACGATGAACAAGGTCACGAAAAGGAAGTCCCGACCCAGGCTCCACGTGGATGCCCTTCCAAACCACGATGCCAAGTGAACGAAGCCAGACACAAAAGGTCACATATGGTAGGATAACATTCACAAGACACATTTAGAAAAGGGAAATCGAGACTCAGAGAGCAGTTTGGTGGTTGCCAGGGGTGGCAGGGAGGGGGGGATAGGGACTAGGTGATAAATGGGTACAGGATTTTCTTTTGGGGTGATGTAATTGTTTCGGGACTAGATAGAGGTGGTAGTTGAACAACATTGTGAACATTCTATTGCTCCTCAATGAACACTTTAACACGGTCCATTTTGTGTTACTGAATAAGAAAATAGCATCGCGGGGAAGGGAAACACACACCAATCCGGTTCTCAGCAGGTGTCAGTGCCTCCTCGGTGTGCCTCCGGGTTCCTGGAGGCCTTTCCACAGTGTGGCAATACCAGGGGAGGGCAGGTGCCAACAGGCACAAAATAGAAACTGAGCGGGCACTAAACACAGGTCAGTGGCACACTTGAAGCGTATCGTTCACACCATCTTTCCAAGAAGAGCGTAAGATACAAAACAGCACATCAGGATCCCCAGCAAGGAAAAGAAAGGGGGCACAGGGTCCGATTTCACCCTCCCCTCTCTTCATCTACTTCCCTGCTATTAACTGGCTGTGAACTAGCTCTTCTCCCCCGTTCTGCTGCCGTGCACCCCGCCAGATCCGAGCTAGAGGGAAGAAGGCCAGACCCAAGGAAAGGTGACAAAATTGTACCTGCAATGTGTCCAGTGAAAGCAGGCAGCAGTTACTTCCTCTTACTACCCTGAAAGGAACAACTGAGTGCTCCAGGCAGGACTCTTTATAATGAATTAGCTATTAACAAACCACGTGCCCGGACTGTACCTGAGGTGTGACAAGGAGTCAGCCTTCCAGTCCGGGGCCGTGCACTCCACTGTCCTCGTCACCTAGCAATGAACACACTGACCTGGGGGACTGGAGATTCTGGTCACCGCATGAAAGGGGACTGTAGGTACGGAGTTCGTGAAGCCCACGGAGGACCCTCACCAGCAGGCCTAACTCCCTACCTGAGGTTTAGGCCACTGACACCTAAAGTAGGTTTTCCCTGCCAAAAAGTGTGGGAAATTCTCAAACCAAGTTAGTCACTTTTGTCCATAGTTTTAGGTGCGTGTTTCTAATTTCTACAGTGTGGAGGGAGCAGGTATGGCAAAATGTACCTTCATTCTGTTCTTCTTTCTGTTGACTTCTTTCTGTTTCTGACTTGAATAAAGAGCAATTGACTGTCTCATGCAAAGCAGTGTGCCGAGGAAAGATGGAAGTCTTGTTTTCCCCATCGCCACAAGCTTGCAATATACAAGCAAAAACTATTTAAACAAACAATTTCTGGGTTTTTTAGTTACCTTTTTTATTGTGGTAAAATATACAAAATGTTTATAACTTTTACCTTCTTTTACGTGTTTAATTCATTGGCGTTCAATATAGTCACAACGTTGTTTACCCTAGCCACTATCTATACCCCATACTTTTTCATCATCCCCTACATAGTCTACGGATGAAATAGTAACTCCCCATTGCTCCTGACCCCCAAACTCCAGTAACGTTTATTCTATATTCTGTCTCTATGCATTTACCTGTTGTACACACTTCATATAAGTGGACTCATGTTATTTCTCCTGAGTCTTTCTTATTTCATTTCACATAATTAAATAAATCCTTCATCAAAGCCAGATGTATTGCTAGCCCTGACTTAATGAGAACATAGGGCAGAGGCTCTAAGTATCGAGAGGTGGTGAATCTGAACCATGTGTCATAGGAGACCATTTTAACAGGAGGGGCAAAGGCAGAGAGATGGACAGCAGTAATGTCAGCCTGATGAGGACATTTTGGAGGGGGCCATAGGAGCCAGAGCCAGAGAGGACAACAGAGGCTGCAAAAGCAGAGCCTGGGTTTATTCAGTAATCAGTCTCAGCATCAGGGGGAGGTGGAAAAGGAGTCCTTTCTTGCGTACAATCTAGATCAAAAAAGAGACTTAGTAATTCCCGGGAACACAGTGCCAACTACAATGTGTACTCAACAGAAGGGGCGTGCTGGTTTGTCCTTCAAAGAGAAGGTGGTGATAAGACAAGGCCAACGGCAGGTCTGACCAGAAAGGGAATGGTGCAGATGAGCAGGCATGCTCCTGGCCGACTCAAGGGGCCAGTGAGGGTGTGAGACCCGTTACCACCTAGCTCCAGAGCCAGCAGGAAAGCCCTGAGGAGGCTGAGCTGGTGCAGGGAGGCTGGCACTGACCTCCAGGGCATTTCATATACGCCAGACACATTTCTAGGTGCAGTGGGGAACCAAGCAAAGTCTCTACCCTTGTGGGACACACATTCTAGTCGGGGGATACAGACAACAAATGAGAATGTAACACCTAAGACAGTTGTAGAGACAATTACATTAAAATATGTCAGTGGAAAGCAGAACAGGGGAAGATGAATTGGGAGCCCACTGAGAAGGGCGAGTTGGGTTTTTAAATAAATTGCTCAGGGGAGGTTATTGAGAAAAGAAATTTGAGCAAAGACTTGAAGGAGGTAAAGGAATTGGAGCGATGGCTATCAGGGGAAGGGTATTCCAGGCAGAGGGAATTAACTGCTGTGCACAGGCTCTGAGGCGGGAGTGTGTGTGGCACATACAAGGGGCAACGAGGCCAATATGGCAGGCGTGGATAGAACGAGGAAGACGGTAGCAGGAGACGAGGTTGAGGGACTGGATGTGAAATAAGAAGATTTCTAGGCCACTATAAAGGTTCTTTCTTTAAGTGAGATATCTCACCCTCGGCATTGTTGACATTTCTGATCAGACGACTGTGGTTTAGTGGCCGTCCTGTGCGCTGTAGCTTTAGCAGCGTCCCTGGGCTCTAGTCACCAGATGCCAGTGGCACCCTCCCTCCAACAGTGACAACCAAAAGCATCTCCAGACATTCCAGATGTCCTTTGGAGAAGGGGGATCACCTCTAATTGGGAAGCACTGTTCGAAGAGAAATGGGGACACAATGGAGTTTTTAGAGCAGAGGAGGTACAAAATCCGATTTATATTTTGAAAAGATCATTCAGGGTGCCCTATTGGAAATCGACCGGGATGGGAGGCAGGAAAGAAGCAGGGAGACCATTCAGGCTAATCCAGGGGCCGGAAGTAAGGACGTCGCAGTGGTGGTGGTGAGAAATGCTTGGGTGTTGGCTGTACTTTGGAAATACAGCCAGTAGGACATACAAAAAGGGCGTCGAGGATGACTGGTAGATTCGTGGTCAAAGCAACTGGAAGAACAAAGTTGCCATGAACTGAAATGAGGCCAACAGTGTGTGACAGGTTTTGGGTGGGAAATCAGTACTCAGATTTGGGCATGTGGAATCTGAAATGAAATTCCCACAATCCGAGTGGAGAAAATGAAGCACTGAACTGGGCAGTGGCAGTAGAGATGGACAAGGTATCTTGTATTCAAGAGATCACCATTTTGGTAAAAAACAGAATAAATGGGTTTTGCAAATGGGTTTGCACTGAACTGGAGGAGAGAACAGGGAAGTTGTTGAGGAAGGCCTCGTGGTGTTACAGATGGACGATGCTGGTGGTAGAATGAGAATGAATCCCTGAACAGAGAAACAGAAACCCGCACAAGGAGCAGGTGGGAAGGGAAAGATGGCACTCTTCCTCCACTTCCATATTGGATTTGAGCTGCAAGGAAGAGCTGAGAGGAAAGGTCTAGGAGGGGAGTTGGCAATACAGCTCTGGTGCAGGCAGAGGTCATTAGGCTAGAGAGAGAAGGAAAACCCCTCCCCCAGGAGTAACAGGTGTATCGAGGGAGACTCACAAAATGGAATCATTAGGTGGCCAAGAGATGAAGAAGGAAGAGTCGAAGGCAATTAAGGAAGGAATGGAGCCTGGAAGGTCAGGGGTGAGGAGGGTTCCAGGAAAATCCAAATAAACAGAAACTCAACTTAGCTAATGCTAGGCTACAATACCTGTAACAATATATGAGGTTATACTCAAGCCTAAAGCCAATCCCCTCTGTTAGATTAAAATGCTATAATTTATTGAGAGGTGGTTATTGAAACTTACTCAGGACCCCATAAACCCAAGCTTGGTTAACCAGAAATAATGTATAATTATCAAACATAATACATAAAGATGTACTACTACCATACATTATCGGATTTCACAGATAATCTGTTCTTTCTTAAGTCTATCCTTAAAGCTGGGACTGCTGGGAAAGTTAACCTAAAAATAAAAGGCTGAAAAGTGAAAGACAACAAGCATTTATTTGTGATTCAGAATAATAGCTATTCAGGCAGCACTGATTCAGGCAGAAGCCCAACTAGTGTTCTGATTAGGAGGTGAAGGCAAGGGGTTTTTATGGAAAAAGGGGGATAAGTACAGGAATAGAAGGCATTTCTATGGGTGTTAATAAGCTAAGATGCAGATAAGCTACACAGTGATGCTTGTCACGCAGGGTGGCCTGCGGGGTCTCAGCTCCCGCTCCCCGCTCCCCACGTAAGAATGCAGGACACGGTGAGGCCAAACAGGAACACCCAGGGAGCCATAAGTAGGGGACTCATACCACTATATTCTCGCTGGCGGCATCTGCCTCTCTGCAATCCGCGCTTGCCAGCTCAGCCACCATCTTCTTGCTAGCCCCCATTTCCTGCTAGCGTAGCCATGGCAGTTATATTAGTGGCCAATGGCTCATTGGTTACAGCTGACGGCCAACTAGCCACAGCTGATGGCCATCCAATCACAGTTGATGGCCATTTACTACCTAAGCCAGCACCTTTCTATGTGAGGCCGAGAGCCTGGAAACTGCACTCCTGTCTCTGTCCCCACACTCCACCCCTACAGGGTCTCGCCTCACAATCTACGCAACAAGCGTCTTCTGCGAGGGGCCCTGTGCGAGAAGCCTGGAGGTGAATGCAATATCCTGGACACAGCCAGGATTTCTCAGGGCACCACCAGTACTTCTGGGCACAGCCAGACTTCCTGGGCTTCTCAGGGTACCACCAGTCTCCCCGGGCACAGCCAGGGCCTCTCAAGGCACTGCCACTCTCTCTGGGTACAGCCAGACTTCCTGGACTCAACCAGGGCTGTCACATATTCTCGAGGGCTTACTGTCAAGGCACAAAAGCAAACATCCACCGGTATGTTCCCAAGCAAACAGTCAAGTGGTCCATTAAATTAGATAAGGCAATTCCCCATAGTCCATAGTCATTCGCCAGGGCTGTCCTGGGGGTGAGGGATGACCTTGACCTCACCCTCATCTCCCAGGCAGGACTCAGCAAGCCTTTCCTCCTCTGACAAGTCCCGCATCCAGGTTGCCTCAGCAAGCACTTCCCAGCCCACAGGGCCGCAAAGACCTTCGCTTTCTCCAGCCTCTGCGGGTTGGAGAACCATCCACATCTTCCCACCCCTCCACAGGAGTCCAGCTCTCCGGCAGCTGCTCCTCCTGGTCTTCCTGAAACTGAGTGTTCATACGCACAAACTGCTCCACTGCCCTTTGCAGAGCTTTGGCCGGCACCGTACCCGGCTCGCTGCACCATTTGTCATGCAGGGCGGCCTGTGGGGTCTCTGCTCTCACTCCCCACATAAGAACGCAGGACATGGTGAGGCCAAACAGGAACACCCACGGAGCCATAAGTAGGGGACTCATACCATTATATTTTCACTGGCGGCATCCGCCTCTCTGCAATCCGCGCTTGCTAGCTCAGCCATCATCTTCTTGCTAGCCCCCCATTTTCTGCTGGCGTAGCCATGGCAGTTATATTAGTGGCCAATGGCTCACTGGTTACAGCTGACGGCCAACTAGCCACAGCTAATGGCCATCCAATCACAGTTGATGGCCATTTACTACCTGAGCCAGCACCTTTTAGCGTGAGGCTGAGAGCCTGGAAACTGCATTTCTGCTCTGTCCCCACAATGCTAATTTAAAGAATGTCTTTCATTTGCAGTCAGGTTGTCATGTCTCCTTTCCTATTATGTTTGGAAGCAGTTTGGGATACAATGCTGCTTTAGGCCCAGTCCAAAGGTTATCTGCCCAGTTTTAACATACCGCAGGTTTGAATAAGACATGCAAGGCAGTTCCTTTGGAATGACAGCTCGACTCAATTTTGAAGTAGTTCTGTTTAATTTTTACAGGACCATGGGCTGGATGGGGTCCAGGAGGGCTAAGTTTTCTGTACTACATGCCTTTGCTGTCACTATGTATGTATGTCCTTGGATTTTACTAACTCGTCTTATCTGGTGTTTTGCAGACTTAGAAATGTGTGAAAACAGATTCTGAAAGCCTTGAAAGAGTCATTCATAAATCATGTACTTATTAAGTGACAATTTGAACTCAGCCTGATCAAGCCATTTATACTTATGGAAAAAAGACGGAAAAAAATCACTTACTAAAGGTTACTACAACTGACAAAAATTCCTTGATTCTTATCAGATCGACCCATTTTCTCACCTCCTGATATAGAAAGAAAGCCAGGATCTTGCAATTTTCTTGATTTAAATTAGAAGTTGTGTTTCCATGTCTTCACTGGGAAAGCTCAGCTTCTTCCTCTCACCCACTTTTTTTTCTGAGTATGTTTCTAATCTGGGGTTGCCAAAAGTTTCAAAATACATTTCTAGTAACTGCTTCATGTGCTGCAACTAACTGCCCCCAGGCGGCCCATGAGATGAAATGCATTATCTCCCTTCCATCAGATTTCCGCAATATTCATGTTCATTCAATCACTCACAATTCACTCAATCTTTATTGCATTTCAACTGCGAGCCTTCAAAGCCTTTCACCTGGCTCCAGGAAGGTGTGAACAGTACAGAGAATGGTGCCTGCTGCTCTTGGCCTTTTGCTGAATTTCAGTCCTGGTACTGATGTAAAATTACCTGAGTAAAGGAGGAAGGCCCTAGATAGCTGAAAGGTTTTCCCTCTCCATCATACCCGATAACAGTGACCGTTCTTCTGATGGATGTTCCAGAGGCAGGTCAGGGGTAGGGTCTGGGGCAGTTTCCCTCACCAGAGAAATCTGGCTACTCCTTTCCATATTCCAGCAAGGCTTTTAATAGCAGAGTGAAGATGGCCAGATTATCAGTAAAAGAAGTAGGGGAAGGAGAAAGCAACGTGGTTTTTAGTGGCTGGGAGAGAACAAGTTCTATCCATATTAAGGTGCACAGATTAACTTCGTGTACCTCTCAAACTTTCCCAGTTAAAATACACGGGAGGGAAGGACACTTACATGAAAATTAACGAGTTGCCACCAACCTCAAGGCAGTAGCATTGAACACTGAATGCCACAAAGACTCACAGCCGTCAATGTTTGTATTTGGGAGGTTCTCCTCCAATTCTGGGGCGGGGAACAAAACAAAAAGGCCAGAAGGAATTTCTGAACGGAGAAGGCTGAGATTTGTCCCCCAGACAGAACTGTGGTGCTCATCCCTTGCCTTAGGGGTGGCTATGACTCCGTCCAGCCCTGGTATAGTCAAAGGAGGGAAGAAATACAACGTCTACCCAAGTTAGTCCCGCTTGCGGCGCCTCGGCTCGTGGAACTGCAGTCTCAGATGTGTAGCCCTTACCCGTCTCCAGCTATTACACAGCACGTTAGACTTTCTAGAGTTATTCGCATCCAACCAGCCCTGGCAACACTCCCTCCTAAGGAAAAGCCCTCACGCCCCGCACAAATCCCCCGGGGCAGCTGTTTTCCTGTTAGTGCAAATAACTATAAAGTGCACCCATCTGGTTGGTGACTCACATAGAATAAGAGGGCTGCGGGAGCAGGGGAAGGGCGATGCCCTACCAGCCTCCCAGACCATGGGACGCCCCGCCGGGACCCCAGCAATACTCGCAAACAGCTGTCGTGGCTCCGACAGCAGCGGGGTGGGGTTGTGTGAGGAGGGTCCTGGCCCTCCCGGAGTCGGCCGGCCCCTACGGTAGCCCCAACTTCACTCGGCCGCCCGCCCTTACCTGAGTGTTTTCGCAACAGCACGAAGCTTGCGGCTGGCTCCACTCCCGAACCGCGGCTCGCAAGCTTAGCCATCATAGCCACGCCCCCCCGTCACGTCCCACGGCCCGGGCCACGCCCCATATGTATGATCCCTCCCCTTCCACGTCCTTAATTACTGCCCTAGTCACGCCACTCCAGACCGTGCCCCTCTCTGCTCCTAGGCCTGGCCACTCGCCTCCCGCCACAGCCACGCCCTCTCAGAGGGCCACGCACCTGAGCTCCGCCAGGGCCCGTTCTTCCACCTTGTTGACGACCCCGCGCGCCCCTCGGGCTCCGCCCCTCCTGCAGGGCCAAGCCCCTTGCCCTCCCTTTCTCGAGCGGGACTTGGTCGCAGGAATTCGATGTCTTGTGGGCGGCCCCCCAACTTGTCTCTAGAGAAACCCTCCCCCGCCCGGGAACTGAGCGCTGGCGTAATTTTGTCGGGTGAAATCAGACTGCAGGTTTAAGAGCCTAATCTAAAAAAACGACTTTCCTAGGATTTTTCCCATTTCCAAACATCAAGCCGATATACTGAGAGCAGGTTGCTCAGTAGGGAAACGGAAACACTGCACCGATCAGGCAAGCGTGTTCCTTCCTGCTAGTTTTCATTTCCACGTTACCCGAGTTTCTTCGAGCCAGTTTTCACGTCCTCTGAACTCGAACTGTGTACCGGTGTTCCTTCTAGTCCCTCAGCCGACCATAAAGTTTGGGCAGATGAGTGGCGTGAACAAAACTCCCGTATTTCCTGACGTCTCCTGCAGATGAACTTTTCTAGGCATTCAGTGAGCTCTTGCAGTCTAGGGCCTGTCGAGGCAACACATTTAGATTGAAACTCTGGTTGCAGCCTTGCATGCGCTCAGAGATGACTCTGCTAGCCTTCCTCTCTCCATTTACAACTCTGGGTCCGCAAGAAAAATCGGAAGAGGTTATAACCAGCCTTTCCACTCCTGTACAGAAATCTCTGATTCATCCATTCAAATCATACTTATTTTTTTAGTACGGGCTCCCCTGACAAGTCTCAATGAGCTTACAGTCTGAAGTTAACCCAACTTGAGTTCAGAGGTGACAAGAAATGACAAGAACATTAAAGATGTGGCAAGGGAAAAGTGGAAAAGGATTTGGTATCCACAGGTCTTCTTGATTTCATTAGTAAGCATATTTTTGGGCAGCAAACATACGAAACAACTTTTATAGGACTTAGTACACTTGACACAATAAATTCTCAATAAATCTGCATTGACTATTTACCCTTTTCACGTGTGTAGAAAGATAACACTTTCCCTTCCTAGCAGTAAGATTTGCTACTGTTATTTCTTCATATGCCAACAACAAAACTTTTATCATACCACATTTAGTTACTTTTTCTTCTCACAGTCCATTCCATTTCAGCCTTGAAGACAGTGAGAACATTCAAAATGTTGCGCTACATGGTGGTGGCGTTCTATCATTTATACACTTTGTTCTCATTAAAAAGCTGTGGCATTCTATCATTTATACAAGTTGTTCTCATTAAAAAGCGAATTATACCGGGGAAAAAAACGTTGCGCTAGAAGGAACAGAGAAAAGAACAAGCTTCAGTAGAACACCCTGACCCTGAGAACCTCACCTCATTTATAAAATGTTTCAACTGTCATAATTTTGCCTGGAAAATTAACCACAGAAATTGATCTAAATACAGCCTATATAAATTAGAGTTGATTTTTGTAGTTAGTTCTACCTCACCTTCTTCCATAAACTATTGGAGGCAGCTTACTAAAATACAGACATTACTAGATAAAATAAATAGTTGAAGGAGCCAGGGAAAGGGGGACTTAATGGAAGGAGAATAATGCAGCCAATGTTTAGATTAGCATTTAAGTATACAGGCCATCAGATCCAAAACAGTTGTTTAAGGTGGGCCATAGATGTTTTTCAAAATATATATTTTTTATTTTTCAATTACAGTTGACCTACAATATTATTTAGTTTCAGGTGTACAACATAGTAATTAGACATTTATATAACTTAGGAAGTGATCACCCAAGTAACTCTAGTACCCATGCTATACTTCTTCTGTTTACAACTTAGGGTCCAGAAGAAAAAAAAAAATTGAAGAGGTCATAAACAGCTTTCTTCCCTGTCCAGAAATCTCTGAACAAGCACTTCTGAGGGAAGGGCTCGCTCCATTAGCCATTCAGTCACTCATTCATTCAAACCATATTTCAGGTACTATATTTCAGTGACAAATAAGACAAGCCACAACAGCTTACAGCCTGAAGTTGCCCCAACTTGAGTTTTGATACAACAAAAAAATGACAAGAAAGGAAGGAATGTTAATGGGGTTGATAGATGGAAAAGGATTTGGTAATGATAAAGTTGATTTGTGTATCAGGACCCATAAAATGGGGGCCACCCGAGTGGCCCGGCCCGCATCACAAACCTAAAGCTGAGGCAGCCTGCACTTACGGGACACACTTGTCCAGGAAACCTAACACACCAATCACAGTCCTCCCACCCAGCTTTAGCTGGCTCACCTCACCCTAGAAAGCAGGACCTGCTAGCCTTACAAGAAAAGCCCTGACCTCCTAGCCCATCCTGCCCTGTTTCTGCCTTGCCTCCTCTAATATTCTATAAAACTCTCTCCTGCCCCAAATCCCTTGGGAAGAGCGCTCCGCGTGTGACACACTGGACTGCCTACTCCACAGGTTGTTTTCCCTTGAATAAAGGACATCACACTCGTTACTACATTGTTTTAGTTCTGTCATTTGACAGTAACCACAAGTCTTCCTGATCTGATCAGTAAGAATATATTTGGGCAGAAAACGTAGGAGGCCATTTTTAGACTTACTACAACCCCTTACACAATAAATTCTCAATAGATCTTTATTGAATGTATGCCCCTTTAACTCATGTAGAGAGCTACACTTTTTCCCTCCATAGTAGCACGTTTGGCTACATATAATTCTTCGCAACCAGCAATAAAGATTTTAGGATCACATATTAATTCCCATCTCTTCCCTTCCCTCCCTCCCTTCCATTTCTGCCTTGAAGACAGTGGGAACATTCACAAATGTTGTACTTGAAGGAACACAGAGAAAAGAACCACTTTCCAACAGAAAGCTTTTATTAGGCTCACTCTGACCCTGAGAATTCTGCTTCATTTATGTAAAATGTTTCAAATGTCATTCATTTCTTGCCTTAAAAAAAATAACAGGAAATGAGACCAAATACAGATTGTGTAAGTTAGTGTGTTAATTTTTATGTAGTTAGCAATAGCTTATTTCTTCCACAAATGATTTCATGCAACTTATGAAAATATACACAATACTGAATAAAAGACATAGTTGAAGGAATCAAGGAAAGGGGAACTTAAACAAATAGACAAGCCACTGGATCCTGAACTTTTTTCTTGTGAGTGCAGAGGAAATCGTCCTTGTTAAAGGTGGCCAGAGATTTGACTGTAAGCTTCTGAGTGCTCATCATAAGAGCGAATGACAATCATTTTAAGGTCTTTCAGTGTTCACAAGATATAAAAGCTAGGGCTTTTGTTTGATTGAGTACAGTTTTTCTTGACTTTTAGTACCAAGAGAAATCCTGATTCCTTGTAAGATGATGTGAGTTAAGTGGGAAATAAGTCTCATAAGGAATTACACACCATTCCTGTCAGTGGAAACCATTGCTATTAGGTTGGTGCAAAAGTAATTGCAGTTTAAAAGGTAAAAAATAATTGTAAAAACCACAATTACTTTTGCACCAACCTAATACAATCACAAAGCACAATGCATTAAACCAGTGCTATGAACTATCAAGCTTTCCAGTTCAACTGAGTGAAGTACACAAGTCCTGAATGGTCTGGCCTAATCCAGGGTAGCATTTAGATTGCTGTTACCCAGGATGACAAGTAGGTTTCAACTTGCATGTCAACCCTGATTCATTCATAGAAGCTTCCTGAATAACTATGCTGGGAAGTTTTGTGGCTGAGTAAACACTCAGAAGGAAAAAGTGTTGTGATTGATTAACATTGCAGGATGGATGAGTGGCTGTGAGCGACAACCTATCCAACAACTCTGCTTTGTAGGAATAGAGGTCTTGTACAGTCCTCTAAAAGTGACATTTCTAATTATTGGGCTGTTGAGAATTACTGTATGTGGTAGAGAGTACAAGGTCATTGTCGCTGGCCAAAACTTCAGGGCAGACACTTTGAGATATTGATTAATTCATATACTTTGTATATCAACCAGGAGGAGAGTAGTTTAATGTGCTGTTACGAAAACGAGAGCATGTAACCACAGTGGCGAGATGCCCCCTCCGCCTCATTATAAAGGGTGGCCGGCAGAGAAAATACATATGGGTAGGGCAAAACACTTCTGGGTAAACGCCAACAGGCAGCCTAATAGGTGATTTAAGACCAAAAATCCTATTCCATGCATGGCTGCAAAAACGTTAGCCCAGAAAAATAAGCATTATGTGCCGAGACCATAAAAAACTTTCATTGTAACATCCACAAAGCAGTGTAAATAATTAAACATCTAGGAGAAAAATATCAGAAGACTCAGTAGAAGCTCGCTTTTACAACATGCAACTCATTATGATTTATTGGTCTCTGTTATCAGGATGAGACACACAGATAGGCACATCCATTGAAGTGAGTGGCCTTTAAATTCCCACTGTAGGAATGTAACATTGGAAAAACTACACTCACTCAGTTTGTTTAATTTTTGTTTCCAAGCAGTAGTAATCAACTTTCACTGAAGTAAAATGAACGTTAGCCTGTAAAAAAATAAGTCAAAGTTCATAATGGTTATGGCTGTTAATTAGCCTACCAAATTTGATGTGCCTTTGTTTTTGGAATTTTTTATTTTATTGGGGAATATTGCGGAACAGTGTGTTTCTCCAGGGCCCATCAACTCCAAGTCATTGTCCTTCAATCTAGTTGTGGAGGGCGCAGCTCAGCTCCAAGTCCAGGGGCCATTTTCAATCTTAGTTGCAGGGGGCGCAGCCCATCATCCCATGCGGGAATCCAACCGGCAAACTTGTGGTTGAGAGCTCGTGCTCTAACCAACTGAGCCATCTGGCTGCCCCTTGATGTGTCTTTTGAACATCCTAGTTTCGTAAGATTTTCCCATCTTAAAATAGAGCATAAAATATCAGGATGAAGACAAAATCAGGATGAAGACAAAAAATATCCCAAAGCCTTGTTTGTGATAGATCCTGAAAGTGCTTTTTTTTTCTTTCTGTTTAAGAGAACAAAAATGTAATGTACCTCAAGACACTTCATTCTCAACAGTTTTAGGCTTCTTAGAAATCCAGTTTATAATTAAGATTAATCAATTCAGTTATATTCACCAAACCAATACTCATGGGCCACGAGAAATATGAATAAATATTACTAAGAATTTTTTTAATCCTACATCAATTATTCTTATTTTCTAGCTAGTTCTTTTGGAACCATGTGATCCATCCAAAGTCACACAAAATCCACTTTTTTTTAATCAAAAATTTGTAATTGAACATTATTATTAAAAGCAACCTTTGAGTACTTATCAAGTGCAAGGGCCAAGCATTAGTACTAGTTTAAGATGGTGAATGTACATCGCACAGTGATACTGGCAGTGTACGTGCATTTCAATGAAAGGAGTTTTCGCACAGCCCCAATGCAATAAACTGGAGGATGTGGAAAGAGAGGACTGCAGGACCCCAGTGGGGACACAAGGAGGGGAGAAGTGGCTTCCTCCCCATTCAGCATTTATGGGAATCACCCCCCTGGTCCCAAGAGGAAGGTGCTGCAAATATGTGTCCTTTTCTTGTAAAGAATTTTCAATCTTGTTACTTAATACTAACAATTAAATGTCTATCCAAGATATGTAAAGGGGATAAAATCTCAGTAAAATTTTATATTAAAAATTGAAGCAAGATCTTTTTCTACAAGCCTTAAACAGAAAGATAAAATGAAATTTTGATTAGTCAAGTCAGATAAACTAGATAACGGAGGGCAAAATTAATCAGTTACGGTAATGATATTGAGATTTAATCAGAAAATAAAGATCATAGGTTTGATTATTCTATTTTCTCATTAGCCATATTAAGAAGAAGATAAATGAGGTTATTATAACAGTAAATTCAGAATATAAAGCAAATGATAAAGTATAACCTTGTATAGTATGTGTGATAAAAACTTATACATTGTATCCCATAAGTTTATTAAACGGTAATCTTTAGAGAAACATGAGGAAGGCCTTTAAATGGTCCTTTTTTCCTACTTCCTAGCTGTGTTAATGGAAATAACACCAAATAAGAAGAATGGGAGTTAATTAAGGGAAACAAAGATTGATGAAATCTGCAAATGGATGTTACACTGATGGTGGCAATATGGGGAGAAACTTTCACAAACAGAGCTTTGAGCAGCCACAGAAATTTTTGTGTGGACATATGTTTTCATTTCTCCTGGGTATATTTAGGAGTGGAATTGCTGGTTCATATGCTAACTCTACGTTTAATATTTTGAGGAACTGCCAGAGTGTTTCCCAAAGCAGCTGCACCATTTTGCATTCCTTCCAGCAATGTATGAGGGCTCCAGTCCCTCTATATCCTTGCCAACTGTTTTTGT
This sequence comes from Rhinolophus hipposideros, assembly GCF_964194185.1. Taxonomy (NCBI): domain Eukaryota; kingdom Metazoa; phylum Chordata; class Mammalia; order Chiroptera; family Rhinolophidae; genus Rhinolophus; species Rhinolophus hipposideros. The sequence goes on from NC_138046.1 coordinate 117,553,946, forward strand.
CGGTCTTTTCTATTATCGTCATCCTAGTGAGTATGAAGTGGTATCTCCTTCCATTTTCCTAATGGCTAATAAGGTCAAACACTTTTTCATGTGCTTATTGACCATCTGTATATATCTTCTTTGAAGAAATGTCCACAGAAATACTTCACTCATTTTTAAAAATTATTGTTTCGATTACAGTTGACATTCAGTATTATTTTATATTAGTTTCAGGTGTACAGCATAGTGGTTAGACATGTATATAATTTACGAAGTGATCCCCCCACGACACGTCATATTTAGTGACTCACCAGATCCTGTGAAAGAGCAGCATTTCCAGTAGATTGAGGAAGAAGACAGGGGTCCATGTTATTCTCACCATTATGTTGTACCTTTTCTGATAGGACCACTACGATGAGACAAAACAACAACATCAACAGTTAGGTGTTACTGTTAAAAAGCAGGAGAAAAATTTTAAATAATGTGTAGAGGACATGACATATAGGATTGCTTGCCAGGAAAATGCAAGAGAATAATCACATCAAATTGAAAGGTGGAACCAATAACTGACAAAGAATACCTTTGCACGCCCAAATTGGTATAAAAAAATTGGTATAAAAAAATTCGAGGAAAATGAACATTTTGGCAGAAAAAAGGGCAAAGCATGAAATAAGCAATTTACACATACAAAAAAAGAAATACAAATGGCCACTCAACATACAAAATGTTCAGCTTTACATGAAAGAAAGAATCACTGATCAAAGCAGTATTTATATACTGCTGTACCATTTGTTTTGCCAAGAGTTTTGGGGACCATGATATCTGGTGGAGGATACTGGAAAATGAATACACATAAACTACAAAAAATATGTACACTGACATCACAGTTTTAAAAGGAAATAAACGTGTACCAAAATCTTACATTTTATAATGTGTCCCCAAAATTAAAATTTTAAGAATTTCTACCAAAGATATTATTACTGTTTCCCTGAAAATAAGACCTAGCTGGACCATAGGCTCTAATGCATCTTTTGGAGCAAATATTAATATAAGACCCGGTCTTATTTTGCTTTAATATAAGACCGGGTCTTATATAATGTAATGTAATATAATATAAAACTGGGTCTTATATTAATTTTTGCTCCAAAAGATGCATTAGAGCTGATGGTCCGGCTAGGTCTTATTTTCGGGGAAACACTGTACAAATGAGCAAAAAACTGTTAGCTTCAGAGATTTATTGCAACAGTTTTATTATAGTAAAAAAGGAAAATAAGAAATTAGATTTAAAAGCATATGATTCATTAAAACTATCATAGAGGAATATTTAATGAAATACATTGAAATACATTGAAAACACACTAGGTTCAAGAGAAAAAGTGACAAATCTTCGCAGTAGTATAATATCAGTTTTTTTTAATTGAGATGTAATAGACATGTAACATGGTATACATTTAAGGTGTGCAATGTTTTAAGGTGTTTATTTGACACACTTACATGTTGCAATAGTACTACCACCATAGAGTTAGCTAACACCTCTATCACATCACATAATTATCATTTCTTTTGTGTGGTAGGAACAATTAAGATCTAGTCTCATAGCGACTTTGAAATTATAATATAGTATTGTTCTCTATAATCATTGCACTGTGACTTATTTACCTATTGGCTGCAAGTTTGTACCCTTAAACATCTCTCCAATCCCATCCCTGGTAACCTCCATTCTACTCCCAGTTTTGTTTTTAAGAAATCTGTATTCCCCCCCCCCCCCATCTCCCTCTCTCTTTCCCTCTCCCTCTCCCTCTCTCTCTCACCCAAGGCTAAGAAAAATGTGTTCCAAATATTTAGAAAACATTAACAATGGTCATTGATGCTGGTGGAATTACAGGTGATTTCTACTTTTTTCTTTTGGCTTCTCTATGACTTTCTATAAAGAACTTAAGTTACTCTTTTTTTCTACCTTTAAAAAAATGATGCAACACACTGGGCAATCATAAGGCAAAACGGAAGAGATTCTCTTCTCTTTTCAAATGAATGGCTTACACTAGAATCTAGCAGTTTACTGTCTTCAATTCTAGTCACACAGATGATTAAGTAAAAGCAAAAGGAAACATTTGATACTTTTACGAGGTTTAAGGCTAAGGGAAAGCTGAATCGGATTAGGTCTCTAACATGACTGTTCCTTGATGCCAATAATCAGCTTTGTGACAATCTCCATCTATTGGCTTCTCCTTCCCATGTTGACTTTATCTTGCCTAACATTTCCCAAGATAACTTCATTCTAGTCTGACTTTGTTCGCAGGGGTTACTGAGCTCTTTCTTCTAGGAAATTTCCATTTAATAGTGATCTAATAGTGAAATTTCTAAAATAACTGGGCTAACTTTTGGGTGCCTCTCCCTCTAGCACAACTTTTCCTGATTCTGTGCCCTTGCAACCAAGGCGAAGGACAGAAGAAAAAGCTTCCTCAGGTGGAGTTATTCATAAGAAATGGGTCATCACGGATGAAATATCACCCCAACTTGGAAGGGAAGATGATAGGACTCTCAAAGTGTTGCAGAAGTGTCGTTGCTGGGGAGGCCCGATGCCTCAGTTGGTTAGAGCACAAGCTCTGAACAACAGGGTTGCCAGTTCGATTCCCACATGGGCCAGTGAGCTGCGCCCTCCACAACTAGATTGAAGACAAAGAGGTGCTGCTTCCAGAGGGGTGGCCAGATGGCTTACTTGGTTAAGAGCACGAGCTCTCAACAACAAGGTTGCTGGTTCAATTCTTGCATGAAAACGGTGACTGGACTTGGAGCTGAGCTGCGCCCTCCAAAACTAGATTGAAGGACAGCGACTTGGAGCTGATGGGCCCTGGAGAAACACACTGTCCCCCAGTAATCCCCAATAAAATTTATACATATATATATATAAAGAACTGTTGTTGCTGACATTTATCTCATTACTGCTCTAAAACCCCAAATTTTCTATTTATCAGGGTCACCCAACCTAATTTTTCCATTCATGCTTTTCAATAAACGAGGTAGAATTTGGGAACTGAGTTCCTGAAGAGGCAGCATGGTAGAGAGGAAAGCGGTGACAACGACCCGCTGGGGGGCTTCTACTGGCCTCTGCAGAACGCCCACCAGGGGAAGAGTCTTCTGCACTCACTCTTGTCAGAGCACCTCTGAGGCTTTGTTGCAATGTCAGTTTTTACCATGATGACCTGAGCCGCAGTGTGGTTCTTCCGTGTGGTGGAGAAAGGGTTCAAGTGCCACCTAGTCCACTCCCCCCAGAGTCACCCATGCCTGAAACACCGATCCTTGATTTCCTCATATGGAAGATCACTACAACAGCAGCAACCGTGAGGCGCTGTTTTGAGGATCAGAGGCGTACGTACCCCGCCAACCTAGTGCATGGTCGGTAGCTCTTCATGACTGTTCTAGAGCTGCACTGACCCGTGTGCTCACCAGCCACATGCGGCTGCTGAAACGAATCACAAATTCAGTTCTGCGGCAGCACGAGCCCCATTCCACGTGCTCACCAGCCACCTGCGTCTACGGGCCTCCATCTTGTCTAGTGCAGCCACAGAGCATTTCCATCAGCACGGAATGGCCCACTGGCCAGCACTGCTCTGTATCTCACTTTGATTTTACACAACTGCCACGCCTTGGGGCTGACCGACATCTTTCCCTCTGAATTGGAAGCTCTCCTCGGATGTTTGCCTGCCTGTGGAAGTGAGTCAGGTTAGGCCCCTCTTGGAAGGCCTTTGTTCACCAGAGACAGAAAGCACTGATATCTGTTTGCCAAATTAACACAGCTTATCTGGGAGCCAGCTATCTTAGGCCTGAAAAGATGGGAAGCTCATGCCCAGGAAAGCCTTCAGAGGGGCCTCAATGCTCTCCACCCTGCACTTCACCAGACAACAAAAGGGGCTGGGGGGATTTGGACTTGAAGTCAGCAGAAGAAACATTCTTTCAAGGTAGAGTTTGGAATGGGCAACTAATCTGTTTTCCAAAGGGATTTTTGTAAATAACTGACAGGAGATGGGCTGCTTCCATCCAAGTATTAACCCAAGTGATGGGGGTTAATCATTAAACCCTCTAGCTGGTGGCTGGCTTGTTTCTCTGATATTCTAATCCGGGTCACAGAATGGCTAAGGCAGGTTTTAAGTGGAAGGCAGGGTTTGTTTTCCTTTTCCTTTTCTTTTTTTTCTGTCCTTTCTCTGTTTGACTTTAGTTTTGCATGCTGAAGCTATGTTCTGGTGTCTTTTCTTGCCAACCATTATTTGTGTTGAACTCTGTGAATCAGGTATGTCACCTTGAAACTTAACAATAGATTTTCTGTTGTCTTACTGTCATGTCTTTGACTTACAGAACTCATTTTTCTAAATTTGCAGATGTGTCAAGACTTGAAAGTTGACCCTCTCTTTTATGAGTTTGGATAAAAACTATTAAACCATCTATGAGGTTTGAGGTTACCCTTTCGGGAATATTTGGGGCCGAATATTTGTAGCTCTGTTTTCTGGTCATTCTAGATGCATTAAATATCAGAATTTAGCAGGCTTCGTTTGACACATTTTGTCACCATGTGCTGCTCTTTCAAGTGCTCAATAGCCACCTATGTCGAGAGTCAGCCATATTGGACAGCACAGATACAGAGGATTTCCATCATTCCAGAAAGTTGCACTGGAGAACATTGTTCTATATCATTAACTTTGATTTTGTATAACCACCAGATGTTAGTGTTGACCAAAACCATTCCCTTTGCAAGAAAATGCTTTTAAAAGGAGCTTAGTATCAGACCAGTATTTAGCTTGGGAGATAAAGTAATAAGGGGAGCATTGCCTGTTCATTTTTAAAATTTATTTTCTAATAACATTGTTCTTTCTTTAGCAATAGACCCTTCTGCAAAGTTATCTTAAGTTTGAATAAATGATTCCAAAGACCTCAATCTGATGTTTTATTAAAATAACGGATTCAAATGGAAATTGTTAATAAAATGATTTTGCTTAAAGTGCTTAATCTATAGTATAGGCTAGATATCCGAACTGATGGATAAATACATGCAACTAGGACGTGTTGCTTGATCTGTGAAGCCACATGTGAGATATGAAGAAGTGTTCCATTCAATTTCACACACTCATTGAACATCTATTATGTGTCAAGTACATGCACAGTAGGCAGCTAAGCTGTTATTGAACATTCTTGTCCATGCAATTTCCATACGCTTTCTTTTTCTTGGGCATTTACGCAGGACTGAAACTGTAGGTCATTAAGTATATATGTTTAGCTTTAGTAACTCTTTCCTTATCCTCTCTTAAATTGTACATGTCCATTCCTTTTATGCATGAAGCCTATCTCTTTGAAATGTTTCGAATGCCGTAGTAGAAATATGCTACATGCAATGCACAAGCTTTCAATCCTTTAACACTTACCCAAGATAAGTGGGTCCATTGGCAGGATACTTAATCTAGAACTGCATTAATCCAGTTCTAATCTAAATAGTTTGAGGCTTTGGTTCTGTGAACAAAACTCAACTCCTACCCATCACCAGCCAGTTCACACTCTTGGAATTAAGAGGAAACAATGAAAGCAGAGGAGACCAGGTCAAATAATCCCTAACATCTGAAAAACAACTGAATCTCATGTCCCAAGTAGGGCTGGCTACCATCTTCATTTTCTTCTGGGGCACTGAGCTTATTCTCATGTGTACTTGAGCAGGCTCATCCCCAGGCTCAACCCAGCATTCTGTTAACAAGCCTTTCCAGTCTGAGGAGTGTTTGTGTTCATCCCCGATCAACAATGGTCTGCCTTGATTTTTAAGTTCGTAACCATGAAATCCTTCTACACTTCAGCTCTTGAAGCCGGTTAAGGGAACCAAGAGGAGGATGAAACTCAAACTCATTTTCTCTTATATTTATGAAAGTCATGTGGAGGAAAGAGGATCTTTTTTTTTTCTTTCAGTTTTAGGTGTTGTTTTATTTTTTTAAAGTGACAATTTAAAAATAAATTATCTAAGTTTTAATGAAAAGCAAAAGTAAACAAATAAAAATATATTTTATATAAAAATTACATCCAAATATAATTGCTGCATATAGATCAGTGGAATGCAACTGGAAGCAATTTGTCCCCACCCCCACCATTTGGCAATTTTTGGAGACATTTTCGGTTGTCATGGCAGAGGGGTGCTACTGGCTACTGGCATCCCATGGGCAGAGGCCCAGGATGCTGTTAAACACCCAACAATGCACAGGACAGCCCCCCAACAATGAAGCTTTACCTGAGCCAAAATGTCAATAGTGCTGAGAAACCCTGATATAGACTAATATTTTTCAAATATTTTATTACGAAAATGTATAAATATATAGGAAAATGTGAAAGAATTAGCTATTACTGTAGGTTTAAGTGGTATAATAAACAATATTAGATACTTAGTTACACATTATTGTAAAAAAATACTCACACCTCTGATATTTCTTACTAAAAAGCTTTAGGTAAATATTTATCTGATAGTATTAACCATGTGAGTTCTTTGACTTTGTTTCCCCAAAAAGAAATTTACCTAGAAATGGGGGGCGGGGAATCAATACAGAGAAATCTCTTCTGCTGGCTTGATTCTGCACTTTCTACTTCCGGAAAGAGGATCTTAAAATTATTCACTAAAATGAAGATTTAGATTTTATTAGTATTACAGCAAGTCCTTCTTTTTCTGCCTGAATTTATTATAGAGAGTACAAGAGAGCCTATCTAAAGCCAGTTTTCTTCATGCTCAGAGACTTGTTTCACTGCAATGTAAACTAGTTTTTAAAATCCATCCTCTGAGCAAAATAGCCATTAGTGACATCTCAGATAGCCCCTCTGCTTTTCAGTCAATGAGAATGCCTTAGACACAGTGGTGGCTTCAGATTTTGCCTGCTGATAGGTGGGGAGACTCTAAGGCACTTGTGTTGAAATTACATTTTGACAGCCAACTCTCCTTTCACTAAGATCGCACATTTATATAGAGTGGCAATGAGAGATGTGCTATGGAAACTACCATAGGCTCAAGTATCCCTAAATCATCCAGTGGGGCCACTACTGTCTAAATACTTACACCTTTACTTGTGTGAAGTAGCACAAAGAAGCAAGAATAAACAAGTGACACAGATGACAGCTGTGGCTAGGCGTATGGTACACAATATTTTACAAACCTAAACTGGGCAACATGGGTGACTACAATGAACATCAATAGGAAATGCTCTTCACCGTGTCTGTAGACGAGTGCAGAGATTGGTGGTAAACATGTGATACGAAGGAAGAGAACTGACTACCGGGATAATAATAGGGTCAGGTGGAAGCTGCTTTATGTTGAGTGATCAGGGGAAGACCTCGCTGAAGAACTGCCAATGAAACAGACTGGATGAATAAGAAGGAGGCTGCAAGGGGAACCATGTTCCAGGCAGGAGGAGCTGGCTATTGGCAGGGAGCCTGGATGGAAGGACATGCCAACCTTGCTGCCAGGCGATATGATTCCCAGCAGTAGTGCTGCCAGGGGCCGAGTGATGAGGCTGCCTAATGAATCGGGACGTGTTCAAAATGCAATCCCCTTGCTGGACCTACGTCCACATGCACGGCCAGTACACAAAAGGGCTTTCCCTATGAGAAAGGGCACCACAAAATGTGAGCTGGGGCTGAAGACACTTTGAGAGAGGCGGCCAGACCGAGGGTGGCGGTGGATGGAAGATACCAGCAGCTTGGCAGCTGGGTCAGGTTTGAAATGTTCTGCCTTGCACAGGGCTTTTGGTGCCAGTGTGAGGCAGAGTAGATTCTGGAGAGTGAGAAACATCCTCTCCAGGACGATTTCAGGGATTCAAATCATGAACCCTTGCTCTTTGTTTATTTTTTCTGCCCCGTAATGGCTTAGTCTATGAATATTACAGAACACTGGAGATACTGAGATGCACTGGATTGAAAATGTAAAGAGTAACTCACTAAAGATAGTCAAGTTATAAACAGGGTAATGAACTCTCGTTCTTTTCATTCCATTTACAATATATTCTTAAGTAATCTCACATTTTAACCATTATTTGTTTAGGGTTATTTGCCACTTTCCTTTCCTACCAGTATTAAAAATAGAAATGTAATGCTAACTAGAGATAATTTTAAAATTTCTAGGAGCCCCATTGAAAAAGTTTTTAAACAAGAGAAATTTTTATAATATATTTTATTTCGTCACATAAATTGAAAAAACTGCCATTCAGCATGTGGTCAACATGAAAAATTACTAATGAGAGTGTTTATACTTTTTCCATACTAAGTCTGGAAAATCTGCTGTAGGCCGGCCTCAGGCAGTTGGAGCTCCGTGCTCCTAATGGTGAAGGCTGCCGGTTTGATTTCCACATGGGCCAGTGCCAGATGGAACAGTTGGTGGGAGCACGGGGCTCTCAACCACAAGGTTGCCAGTTCCACTCCTCGACTCCCACAAGGGATGGTGGGCTGTGCCTTCAACAACTAAGATTGAAACAACAACAACTTGACTTGGAAAAAGTCCTGGAAGTACACACTGTTCCCCAATAAAAGTCCAGTTCCCTTTCGTCAATAAAAAAAAAAAAAAGAAAAAGAAAATTTCTTAAAAAAAAATATGTTGTGTGTCTTACGGGTAGATTTGGACGCTAAATTTTCATCAGAAATACTTGATTTGCATTTAGAGTTCTATGTGGCTCACATCATTCATCTGCTGGACAGCTACTCCATGCGCTTAGGAGCTTCAACTCCTGAGCCGTGTCCCGGGACTATCCTCCATGTTGAGATGTGCTATTTCCTCACCTAACTGAAGACGATCCCAGTAGAGCGCATTATGGACACACAGGGACCCTCCCCATGTGACCTTGCTGAGGAGGAGCACAGAATCACGCATCGCCTCCTTAGAGCATCAGGACTGAACAAGGCGCTTTGGTGCTGAGCCAGTAACCACAGCACACACACACGCGGTCATCAGCACGGAGACCAAGCCCCCATTTCCTGGTGGGCAGGTCAGGGCTATTTCTTAGTGCCTTGTGCCTGCAGATCCCCGAGGCCCTAACTATGATGCCAAGGGGCTCTTCACCAGTCCCCCGTTTCTCAGAACCATTTCAAAGACAACCATTTCTCAGAACTATTTGAAAGTCTGGGTGTCCTGGGCTATTGTCTGCGGATTCACAGAATTCTTTGTGAAGAAGACATTGCAAACAAGCTTTTCAATACAGCACTACACTGAACAGAGTAGATAGCTTCTTAGAAACTGTGACTTTAAGCAAAAGGACCTAAGGAAACCAATTTTACCACAGGCTCACTGATACACAGAGATATGCCATACTAACTTAACCCTTGTTCGTATCACGTAGCCTATGCTAAAACTGGTTAGTCAGTTTCCAAGAACTTATCGGTGACATTAAGTGAGGAATTACTATCCTATTTGTCCAGGCTTTATTGGTGTTCTTCACAATTAATGGGAGAAACAACACAAGAACTTTCTAACTCAATTCAGTTATAATGTAGACCAGTCCCGTGAAACAGAACGTGCTCTGACGATGCCCATTGCCACTGTGTAAGTGCTAGCCACATGTGGCCATAAACTTCTTTTTTTAGGAGGGGGGCGCAGCTCACAGGGGCCCATGTGGGGATCGAACCGGCAACTTTGGTGTTATTAGCACCACGCTCTAACCAACTGAGCTAACCGGCCACCCCTGGCCGTAAAATTTTAATAAATTTATATTTACATGTAAATACACACCTGGGGCTAGTAACTACATTTTATACAGCGCCATTCTAGTTTCAAAAAAGAAATGTTTGTCTTCCTTCTGAAAATAAGGGGATCATGACACGGAGAACTATTAGAATAATAACAAATCGATACCACTTCCATTGTAGATGATCATCTTTGTACTTCATTAAATTAAGAATTAACATTATTCAATGTATGTTCTCCTGGTCTAAGACCTCACGCCTCAAGTTTGTTATGTGACAATCAGGCTAAATTGCAGTAGATGATACACTAAGTGAAACTGATTTTATTTTCTTCTTGGGTAATAGGTGCAAGGCTTTTATCTTTATTTGATCTTACCAGTCCTCATAATATAAGGACTGCCAATATTTACTGTCTGCTAGTTGAGACAGCAGCAAACAGCAATCTGAGTTGAGAGCCAGGGATTACTTGGGGGAGGGTGGGGAGTGACGGTAACTCAGGGAGAGTAAACTCAGTGAAATACTGCCTCCTGAATGTGCCATACATACCTCCTCCTTCGTTTACAGCTTATTCTGCTTCACCCAATCCTAAAAATGATCAGACTGAGACATGGGAGAGAGGTGCCAAGCCCGTGGGAACGGTGGTAACAACGCTCTCAGTAGCAGAAGCAGCTGCCAACAGGGAGTCTCGCAGGGTGGCAGGCGCAGTGAAGAACTTGCCAGTTATCTTCTGTAAGCCTCAAGACTCTTGGGTCATTCTTGGTCACAAGTGAACACTCGGCCTTCTGGGCTCCTGAGCACCCAGCAACAATGACTACTGACTTTATACCACGACATCAAAACAAGACGTGCTCAGTGAGCCAGGCAGGGCAGCAGAGAACGTAATATCCCCCTGTGTGAGAACAGGGACGGATGGTGTAAAATGCCAAAAACAAAATCAAACGGTGACTACCATGTTTTTCTTTTTTTGCCCCCTTTTACATGCTTTTCTTAGTAACTTACAAACAAGAATATCTGACGTGGAAAATTCATCCAAGGAGGCCTCCACATCCCTAAGCCACCACCAGTTTTTGTGGTTTTTGCCGGCATAAAAGAAGCAACACGATCCCAAAGATACGAGCATATTGGATTTTAGACCTTACCTTTCAATTCTCTGTTAAAAAAGTAAAACTTTGGCAACCAGACAAATGTGACAATTCTTTTCCACTTGAAGACTTAGACAGCAAAGTGCCAGTGGTGAGAATGAGCCAGTGTGGGGAGGATGTAGGAGGCCTGGTAGGAAGCCACGCCCAGCAACCAGAGCAGATCAGGAGAACAGTCAGTGTTGCAGGAAGCGAAACAAACTCTCAATACAAATGCATTTATGAAGCAGTTTCAAGGTAGTGGGCTTGGCTAGATTAGCACTACTAATGAATTCCTTTTCTTAGGTGCATGTGGGGTCAAAGAGCATAAACCCTGAGGAGGAAAAGTTAAAAAACCTAGGATTTTGAAGAAAGCCAACATTTAAAAACTATGTTAATTCAAGATGAAATGTGGAGAATGTGTAAAATATACTGAGACTTTCATGAGACACCTCTCCACCAGCACACACACATTACCCTCTCCTCGCACCCCAGGCTTCTCTACCAGGTTTATTTCGTCCCTCAGAGTAAACTCAGGAATTTCGGGGACATTTAAGGATACCATCCAACATCCTACAGTGCACAGAAAGCCCCCACAACACAGAATGACCCAGCCTAAGGCAGCAGTGCCGCCCGGGGGACACGTGGATGGTAACTCAGATTTCAGCAGCGGGATGAGGCAAAAGTGTTCCGGGAAAAGCATCTGCCGCTCACTTGATGTGCTGTGGCCACAGCAGAACACACACTTGGCCAGCTGGCCAGCTAGAAGTAACTGCCGTTTGTAACTCAGGAAGGAAGATGCCAGAGTGTGAGGCTACTCTTCTGAGCTGCCTGCAAACATGAGTATGCAACTTCCACATGTTACGATTCACAGAAATCGTTCACACTCTGTGGATCAACCTCAGTGAAGAGAGGACAGCTACCAAGAAACAATAAACAACAGGTTCCAAAGTCCGTGGAATGGGGACATCTTCCTTGTGCTATTTCTGCATGACATCATTTTAACATGCTACAACTGGTCAAGGAAAGGACTTTCTAAACCTTACTGTGCTAATCATTAGACAGTATATATATTGGATCCCATCGCCACTTTGTACACCTTAGACTTACACGTTATATTGCAATTATAGCTGAGGAAAGCTGGGAAAAAAACTTTCCGCATTGATGGTAGAGGACAAGTGGAGAAACAAGCAATTAATTCTCAGTCTTAAGGCATAATAGCCCTCCTGGAACGCCACTGACATCCTATCTACGAGTCCTAAACACGCAACATTCTTACGACGCAACAAGCCTCCTGCCCTTTAAGGCAGCCGTGTACTCACGGGCTCGGTTCCGGGTTTTGTACGTGCAGGTGTAGAGGCTGCAGGGCCTCGCTGGCACAGACCTGGGAAGCTGGCACCTTCTCCACAGCCATTTGTATGGAGAGCCTTGGAGAATGACCCTCAGGCTATTCATCACCCCCATGTTTGGCCGAAACCTTGATCAGCTCCCGAAGGACTGGCAGGCACCCAGTAACCTAGAGGCAGGACAGGAGGAGAAGTTGTCAGCTGTAGGCACTGACGATCACGTGGAGACCTCTCAGTAGGACAACATTCAGACTGTGGATACACGCCATGGCTGGGGGGGCGGGTGGTGGGAGGCCCAAGTGAGAGCCAATCGTTTATCCATTTTCCTCAAACTAACTGGTCACCCTAGGACGACAGACCCATCTGCTGGCGGTCTCGTCCACTTTCTGCTCCAGCCTGCACACAAGCCACGTGGACTTCCGTTTTTCCACGTCCGGACACTCCCTCCATGGCACAGCGGCTCCCCCTTCCCTGACCCACCCTCCCTGCCTCACGGCCTGGTGAATTCCTACCCACCCTCTGATGATGACATCCACCATCATTTTCTAGAAGCCTCCCTTGCCTGTCTCCTCTCTCGCTGAGCCCCGTGGCCTCTTCTTGGTCACAGTGCTCATCACAGCTGAAGTCAATCCCTCGCCAGGAATGTAATTCAGACTCCATCTCCTTAGTATCTAAGCCCCAGTGTTAGCGACTGAGTCTGTCTCGGTCATAGCTGTATCTCTTAGGGACACGGTGCCTGGTACGTGATGGCTGCTTGATGACCTGAGTCGGTTTCCTTGGTGATGGAAAAGATGCGGACCCTCATTTCATGAACCAAGAACTATGAAGTGACTGCCGGCATGTTCGCGGTATTAAGAGTTTCCCCTTTCCCTACGTGCCACCACCACCCGTCTGTGGGTTATTAATACTTTGGAAACACTTTACGTGCTTGTCTTCTAAGAGGAGGGTCCCAAATCCTCCCGATAAGATGTGAAGGACCCCGAAAGGTCTGCCTGATCTGAAAGAGGAACCTCTCCGAATATGGACCTAACCTGGTCTCACAGGCATGAGAATTCTGCCAGTAATCATTTTCCTTTCAGCATGTACCACTGTTTCCTTTGCTCTGGGTACTGTGTTGGGTGCTGGGACGCTACGATGAACAAGGTCACGAAAAGGAAGTCCCGACCCAGGCTCCACGTGGATGCCCTTCCAAACCACGATGCCAAGTGAACGAAGCCAGACACAAAAGGTCACATATGGTAGGATAACATTCACAAGACACATTTAGAAAAGGGAAATCGAGACTCAGAGAGCAGTTTGGTGGTTGCCAGGGGTGGCAGGGAGGGGGGGATAGGGACTAGGTGATAAATGGGTACAGGATTTTCTTTTGGGGTGATGTAATTGTTTCGGGACTAGATAGAGGTGGTAGTTGAACAACATTGTGAACATTCTATTGCTCCTCAATGAACACTTTAACACGGTCCATTTTGTGTTACTGAATAAGAAAATAGCATCGCGGGGAAGGGAAACACACACCAATCCGGTTCTCAGCAGGTGTCAGTGCCTCCTCGGTGTGCCTCCGGGTTCCTGGAGGCCTTTCCACAGTGTGGCAATACCAGGGGAGGGCAGGTGCCAACAGGCACAAAATAGAAACTGAGCGGGCACTAAACACAGGTCAGTGGCACACTTGAAGCGTATCGTTCACACCATCTTTCCAAGAAGAGCGTAAGATACAAAACAGCACATCAGGATCCCCAGCAAGGAAAAGAAAGGGGGCACAGGGTCCGATTTCACCCTCCCCTCTCTTCATCTACTTCCCTGCTATTAACTGGCTGTGAACTAGCTCTTCTCCCCCGTTCTGCTGCCGTGCACCCCGCCAGATCCGAGCTAGAGGGAAGAAGGCCAGACCCAAGGAAAGGTGACAAAATTGTACCTGCAATGTGTCCAGTGAAAGCAGGCAGCAGTTACTTCCTCTTACTACCCTGAAAGGAACAACTGAGTGCTCCAGGCAGGACTCTTTATAATGAATTAGCTATTAACAAACCACGTGCCCAGTTTGTACGTGAGGTGTGACAAGGAGTCAGCCTTCCAGTCCGGGGCCGTGCACTCCACTGTCCTCGTCACCTAGCAATGAACACACTGACCTGGGGGACTGGAGATTCTGGTCACCGCATGAAAGGGGACTGTAGGTACGGAGTTCGTGAAGCCCACGGAGGACCCTCACCAGCAGGCCTAACTCCCTACCTGAGGTTTAGGCCACTGACACCTAAAGTAGGTTTTCCCTGCCAAAAAGTGTGAGAAATTCTCAAACCAAGTTAGTCACTTTTGTCCATAGTTTTAGGTGCGTGTTTCTAATTTCTACAGTGTGGAGGGAGCAGGTATGTCAAAATGTACCTTCATTCTGTTCTTCTTTCTGTTGACTTCTTTCTGTTTCTGACTTGAATAAAGAGCGATTGACTGTCTCATGCAAAGCAGTGTGCCGAGGAAAGATGGAAGTCTTGTTTTCCCCATCGCCACAAGCTTGCAATATACAAGCAAAAACTATTTAAACAAACAATTTCTGGTTTTTTTTAGTTACCTTTTTTATTGTGGTAAAATATACAAAATGTTTATAACTTTTACCTTGTTTTACGTGTTTAATTCATTGGCGTTCAATACAGTCACAACGTTGTTTACCCATAGCCACTATCTATACCCCATACTTTTTCATCATCCCCTACATAGTCTACGGATGAAATAGTAACTCCCCATTGCTCCTGACCCCCAAACTCCAGTAACGTCTAGTCTACATTCTGTCTCTATGCATTTACCTATTGTACACACTTCATATAAGTGGAATCATGTATTTCTCCTGAGTCTTTCTTATTTCATTTCACATAATTAAATAAATCCTTCATCAAAGACAGACGTATTGCTAGCCCTGACTTAATGAGAACATGGGGCAGAGGCTCTAAGTATCAAGAGGTGGTGAATCTGAACCATGTGTCATAGGAGACCATTTTAACAGGAGGGGCAAAGGCAGAGAGATGGACAGCAGTAATGTCAGCCTGATGAGGACATTTTGGAGGGGGCCATAGGAGCCAGAGCCAGAGAGGACAACAGAGGCTGCAAAAGCAGAGCCTGGGTTTATTCAGTAATCAGTCTCAGCATCAGGGGGAGGTGGAAAAGGAGTCCTTTCTTGCGTACAATCTAGATCAAAAAAGAGACTTAGTAATTCCCGGGAACACAGTGCCAACTACAATGTGTACTCAACAGAAGGGGCGTGCTGGTTTGTCCTTCAAAGAGAAGGTGGTGATAAGACAAGGCCAACGGCAGGTCTGACCAGGAAGGGAGTGGTGCAGATGAGCAGGCATGCTCCTGGCTGACTCAAGGGGCCAGTGAGGGTGTGAGACCCGTTACCACCTAGCTCCAGAGCCAGCAGGAAAGCCCCGAGGAGGCTGAGCTGGTGCAGGGAGGCTGGCACTGACCTCCAGGGCATTTCATACACGCCAGACACATTTCTAGGTGCAGTGGGGAACCAAGCAAAGTCTCTACACTTGTGGGACACACATTCTAGTTGGGGGAGACAGACAACAAATGAGAATTTAACACCTAAGACAGTTGTAGAGACAATTACATTAAAATATGTCAGTGGAAAGCAGAACAGGGGAAGATGAATTGGGAGTCCACTGAGAAGGGCACTTTGGGTTTTTAAATAAATTGCTCAGGGGAAGTCTTATTGAGAAGGGAAATTTGAGCAAAGTCTTGAAGGAAGTTAAGGAATTGGAGCGATGGCTATCGGGGAAAGGGTATTCCAGGCAGAGGGAATTAACTGCTGTGCACAGGGTCTGAGGAGGGTGTGTGTGGCACATACAAGGGGCAACGAGGCCAATATGGCAGGTGTGGATGGAACGAGGAAGACGGTAGCAGGAGACGAGGTTGAGGGACTGGATGCGAAATAAAAAGATTTCTAGGCCACTGTAAAGGTTCTTTCTTTAAGTGAGATATCTCACCCTCGGCATTGTTGACATTTCTGATCAGACAACTGTGGTTTAGTGGCCGTCCTGTGCGCTGTAGCTTTAGCAGCGTCCCTGGGCTCTAGTCACCAGATGCCAGTGGCACCCTCCCTCCAACAGTGACAACCAAAAGCATCTCCAGACATTCCAGATGTCCTTTGGAGAAGGGGGATCACCTCTAATTGGGAAGCACTGTTCGAAGTGAAATGGGGACACAGTGGAATTTTTAGAGCAGAGGAGGGACAAAATCCGATTTATATTTCAAAAAGATTATTCGGGGTGCCCTATTGGAAATCAACCGGGATGGGAGGCAGGAAAGAAGTAGGGAGACCATTGAGGATAATCCAGGGGCCGGAAGTAAGGACGTCGCAGTGGTGGTGGTGAGAAATGCTTGGGTATTGGCTGTACTTTGGAAATACAGCCAGTAGGACATACAAAAAGGGCGTCGAGGATGACTGGTAGATTCGTGGCCGAAGCAACTGGAAGAACAAAGTTGCCATGAACTGAAATGAGGCCAACAGTGTGTGGGACAGGTTTTGGGTGGGAAATCAGTACTCAGATTTGGGCATGTGGAATCTGAAATGAAATTCCCACAATCCGAGTGGAGAAAATGAAGCACTGAACTGGGCAGTGGCAGTAGAGATGGACAAGGTATCTTGTATTCAAGAGATCACCATTTTGGTAAAACAAAACAAAACAAAACATGGGTTTGCACTGAACTGGAGGAGAGAAAAGGGAAGTCATTGAGGAAGGCCTCGTGGTGTTACAGATGGACGATGCTGGTGGTAGAATGAGAATGAATCCCTGAACAGAGAAACAGAAACCCGCAGAAGGAGAAGGTGGGAAGGGAAAGATGGCACTCTTCCTCCACTTCCATATTGGATTTGAGGTGCAAGGGACAGCTGAGAGGAAAGATCTAGGAGGGGAGTTGGCAATACAACTCCGGTGAAGGCAGAGGTCATGAGGCTAGAGAAGGAAAACCGCTCCCCCAGGAGTAACAGGTGTATCGAGGGAGACTGACAAAATGTAATCATTAGGCGGCCAAGAGATGAAGAAGGAAGAGTCGAAGGCAATTAAGGAAGGAATGGAGCCTGGAAGGTCAGGGGTGAGGAGGGTTCCAGGAAAATCCAAATAAACAGAAACTCAATTTAGCTAATGCTAGGTCACAACACCTGTAACAGTACATGAGATTATTTCTGGGAATATGCCTCAGGAAGAAATATGCTTATCAAAAAAATGTTAATGAATTTGTTCCTAGACTATAAATTGCAAATTTCAGCATTAAAAATACACTGCCATTATTAAATAGCCTCCAGGGTAATTCTGGAATGTATAAATGTAGGACGTATTTCCTTAATAAGTTATATTTTGTAATGCAGGCACAGGAAAAATGGATAACACTGATTAAAATTATAACTGTTTATATTGCTATTAATCATTGTGTTTGAGGACAAATAGATCACTGGAAAAGTTTTAGAACAAAAATATTTCCCTTTCTCAGAAGCACATGTTCAAGGTAATAGCATTTCAAATGTATAATGCTCACCTTGACAAACACAAACACTATTCAGCTGTGCCTTAAGAACAGAATTATACATCAGAACATAAAATGGGAGACACTTTAGAGAACAGGTGTATACTGTAGAAGGTCATCAACGGTGCCAAAAGACAATCACTGAGCTTAAATTAATAGTAATCATTTATTGAGTGGTGGTTATTTAAACTTACCCACAGATATCATAAAACCCAGGCTTGTGATATCACAAATAATGTTAATCCTGAAACATAACACACAACAATGAACTCCCAGCATTATGTTACTGGATTTCATAAACAATCTTTCCTTAACTCTGTGCATAAAGATGAGACCATAGGCTGGAAGTGCCCCGGGAAGTTACACTTCCTGTGCCATGCGCCTTTTGCTATCACTGATATTTTATGTATGTCTTTGGGTTTTATTTACACATTCCTTATGTTGTGCAGACTTGAAAATGTGTGAAAAAAGATTCTAACAGCCTTTTGAAATTATTCATAAATCATGTATTTATTAAATGCTTCTGCTCATGAACTCTGCCATGTTATGTGTGTGTGGCAAACAGCAAAAAAAAAAAAGGTACCTAGTAAAGGTTACAAGTACATTGAAAAAAATTCCTTGCTTCTTATCAGATTGACCCTTTATTTTCTTACCTCCTGATCTATATAGAAAGGAAGCCAGGATATTGCAATTCTCTGGATTTAAATTGGAAGATATGTTTCCATGTCTTGACTGAGAAAGCTCAGCTTCCTCCTCTCACCCACTTTTCTGTGAACATGTTCCTAATCTGGGGTTGCCAAAGGTTTCAAAATATATTTCTTAACCTGGTTTGTGTGCTGCAACTAACTTCCCCAGAGCAGCCAATGATATGAAATGTATTCTTTCTGTCTGATTTCCCCAATATTTATCTTTAGCCAAAATTCACTTAACTTTTATCGTGTTCTAACTATGTGTGGTGGTAGCCTTCTACCTGGCAGGTGTGTGTTCAGGAGCAGGAATGGTGCCCCTCACTGCTCTTGGCCTTTAGGTGAATTTCACTGCTGGTACTGAGTTTACAGTTTCTGAGTGGAAGAAAGCCCTAGAGAGATGAAAGATTTTCATTTCCAAAATATTCAAGAACAGTGCAGCTCTTTACCAGGGCCCGGAAGGGAGGAGGGGATGGGGTGAACTTTGGTTCACTGTGGACGCCAATGCAGGCTGAGAACAGCGATCTTTCTGAGGTATGTGCAGAGAGGCAGTTTATTGGTAGCGTGTGGGGCAGCTAGATTCTATCACCAGAGATGTATGAGTTCTCTCCATACTCCAGCAAGACTTTGGAATAGCAAAGTGGAGATGGCCAGACGGTAAGTAAAGGAAGAAGGCAAACCAGAAAGCAATGCGGTTTTCACTGACAGAATAAATCCTACCCAAATTAAGGTGTACACATATTCTTTACCGCCATATTTCTCAGGCTTTCTCAGCAAAAATAAGCGAGGAGGAATTACTGTGATAATAACAACAAGATTCCAGAAGCCTCAGAGCAGTAGCTTTCAACTCATGACACAGAGACTCATACCCACACACAACGTTTATGTTTCGTAGGTTCTTCCCCTCCAACTCCGGGTGGGGCACAAAAGAAAAAGAATAGAAGAACTGAGGCCTAGTGAAGGCTCCGAGTTGTCCACATGGCACAGTTATGCTGCCAACCTCCTGCCCTGGGGGTAGCTGTGAATGTGTTTATGGACCCTGGCACGGTGACGGGAAAGACGGACAGTGCAAGTCTGACGGAGTCCCAGCTGGCTGCGACTCAGTTTCTGGAACCCCCTCAGGTCCCAAATGCTCTGAGCCAGCTGTTCTACCTTTAAATGGACAGAGCCCTAAGGGAGTGTAGCTGTCCGGCGGCCCTACAGGGTTAGAATAGGGCAGGGGCGATTCCCTGCTCCCTCCCCACCATTCTTCAGAGAAGTCCCGCCCGGACTTGGCCAACTTCGCGGGGTCAACATCGCAGCGCGTGGCCGTGTGTGGGGGAGGGTCCCTGTCCTCTCTGGTAGGCTACGCCCCCCTACTGCCCACCTACCACATCGCCGCCGGACCTTACCCGAACGTTTACCTGAACGGGAACCCCTCCAATCGCTACAGGGATGAGACGCTCATGCGCGCGGCCATCTTGGTCACGCTCCCTTTCGCCTAGTCACGCCCCTCACGCCAAGTACGTCATTTCGCTCATCACGTCACGTCCCCCTCCGTCCGACTCACATCCCGGACATTGTCTCAAGCCGCGCCCCGGCCACGCTCCCACCGGCACCTCCACTGCCCTCGCCCCGGGTCTTCAGCCTCAGTCACACGCCTGCGCGCTAACTTGGCCACCCCGCTTGTCTCCGCTTGGGCCCAACCCAAGATGTTTCCCGCTGAAACATCTCTGTGACGCCCCACGCACGGGCCGCGCCGTCACGTTCATTGTACGTCCTGGCGCTCCGCCTACAACCATGCCCCTTCTGTTACGTCATTTGCGTCCCGTACGCTACTCCGTGGCCCTGCTTGTCCATTGGTGTCCATGGGACACCTGATCTGAATTCTGTCACATCTCTTATGACCCTGGGCTACACACATTCCGCTGACTCCGTGTCTCTCCTTTGTGCCCTTCTCCCTGCTTTTAACTCTGGTAATTCTTCTGCCTGAGCTAACTACTCCCGCAATTTCGACCAACTGTCAAGCCCTTACGAGTGGCCACACGCCGACTAAGTCACACTTTTTCAGGTCAAGGCCCTGGACTATGCCTAGACCACGTCCCTCCCAACTTGGCCGTCCCCGGCACTACTTCCCACGGTTCCAGGCCCCGCCCTTCAGGCCCGGGTCACATTATTTCCCTCCTGCTTTCCACGCCCCTCCGTCCTAGCCAATTCCGTCGCTCTGTCCCATTGGCCACACTCAAGCCTGGCATGCGCATTCTGTTTCGTCTTGGCCGCTCCCTGGGTTCCCATGCTTTTCACGCTTAGTTCTACTGTGGCTGGATCCACGCCTTTCGCTCTTTCTCCGCTGGCGGAGCCTGGTCCTGGGAAGACGCTGAGGAGCGGGCAGGGCCCACGAGTTTCCAGACAAAACTCCCACATCTCAGAGCTAGACGTCAGCGGCATTTATATAATGGAACAAGTCGGCACGTCCTAGTCTAAAAATCGACTTTCTTCATATTTCTCCCTGCTCCAAACAGAATGAGGAAAATCCGAATAGGAAACAAATGGGGACCTACTGGAACTGTGTTCCTACCATTCCTTCAACTGACCTTAAGTGCTAGTCAGCTGCATGAAGTAACCACACTCCTCTACTTCCTGATGTGTCCTTCAGGTGGTTTCTTGGGACCCTTAGTGCCCTGCTGTTGTCTAGGGTCAGTGGAGACAACACCACACTTAGATTCTGCCTACAGCCACCTGATCCGAGAGTAATACTCCCTCCATTTACAATTCTGGGTCCACAGGAAAAAAGCAAAGAGGTTATTACCAGCATTGTTTTTTTGGCTGTCCAGAAATCTCTCCGTGGGCACTCCTGGGGGAAGGGCACTTTCCATTAGCCATTCAGTTATTGATTTAAATCGAATTTATGGAGTACTGTGTTCTAGTGATGAGTAAACAAACCCCAGGGAGCTTACAGCTTGAAGTTCCCCCACTTGGGTTTGGCTGGGACTAGAATTGATGAGCAAGTTAAGGAAGATGTGGTTGAGGGGGAGGGTTTGGTTAATATGTGAAAAAGGACTTGGTAAGTGCTGGTCTTTTTTTTATTTGAGGTATAATTGACATAACATTAATTTCAGGTGTACAACATAATGATTCAATATTTGTATATTTGTCAAAATGATCACAAGTCTAGTTAACATATCACTACACAGTTACAGATTTTTTCTTCTGGTAAGAACTTCCAAAATTTATTATCTTAGCAACTTTCAAATATACAATACAGTTATTAACGATAATCATCATACTGTATATCACATCCCTATGACTTATTTATTTTATAACTGGAAGTTTGTACCTTTTGATCCCTTTCACCCATTTCACTCCTCCCTCTTCACCATCTCTGGCAAACACCAGTCTGCTCTCTGTATCTATGAGTTTGGTGTTTTTTTTGTTTTTGTTAGTTTGTTTTTTAGATTTCACGTGTAAGTGACATCATATGGTAGCTTTCTTTATCTGTCTGACTTATTTCATTTAGCATAATGCTCTCCTGGTCTGTTATTTGTTTGCTTTTCAGAAGCACTGTTTTTCTTGCCTTTTAGTCCCAAGGGGAATCTTGATTCCTCATCATGCTGATACTGTGAACTAGGTAGGAAACAAAGTGTCATAAGGAGTTTCTTATAGATATCCTCAATGTAAACTGTTGCCACAATCACAAAGCACGGTGCATTAACTCAATTCTATGAACCACCCAAATTTATTTGTTCATAGCCTCATTGCCCTCAATTGTATGGCTTTATTCAGGCCACCATTTTTTTTATTAAATTTATTGGGGTGACAATTGTTAGTAAATTTACATAGATTTCAGGTGTACAATTCTGTATTACATCATCTATAAATCCCATTGTGTGTTCACCACCCAGAGTCAGTTCTCCTTTCATCACCATATATTTGATCCCCCTTACCCTCATCTCCCACCGCTCACCCCCCTTGCCCTCTGGTAACCACTAAACTATTGTCTGTGTCTATGAGTCTTTCTCATTTGTTTGCCTTGTTCTTTTGTTGTTTTTGGTTTATATACCACATATCAGTGAAAACACAGGGTTCTATGCTTTTTCTGTCTGACTTATTTCACTTAGCATTATACTCTCAAGATCCATCCATGTTGTCACAAATGTTCCTATATCATCTTTCCTTAACGCCGAATAGTATTCCATGGTGTATATATACCACAACTTCTTTATCCATTCATCTATCGAAGGACATTTTGGTTGTTTCCATGTCTTGGCCACCGTAAACAAAGCTGCAATGAACATTGGGGCACACGTGTCTTTATGGATAAATGTTTTCAGATTTTTAGGGTAGATACCCAGGAGAGGGATTGCTGGGTCATATGGTAATTCTGTTCGTAATTTTTTGAGGAACCTCCACACTGCCTTCCATAGCGGCTGCACCAGTCTGCATTCCCACCAACAGTGTATGAGGGTTCCCCTTTCTCCACAGCCTCTCCAACACTTGTTACTATTTGTCTTGTTGATGGTAGCCATTCTGACTGGGGTGAGGTGATACCTCATTGTGGTTTTCATTTGCATTTCTCTGATGATTAGCGATGTTGAGCATTTTTTCATATGTCTATTTGCCATTTGTATATTCTCTTTGGAGAAATGTCTCTTCAGGTCCTCTGTCCATTTTTCAATTGGGTTGTTTGTTTTTTTGCTGTTGAGTTTCATGAGTTCAGGCCACCATTTAGATCACCATTTTCCCATGATGGCAAGTAAGTTTCAACTTATATGTCATCTGACTGAGTAACTGCGTTTGGAAGTTTTGTGGCTGAGTCCACAAACAGAAAGAAAAAGTTCTGTAATAGAGTAACAATGTCTGTCATGGGTGCAGGATGGATAAGTGGCTGCAACAACTCATCTGGCATCTCTGATTTGTAGTAACAGAGTTCTGGCATGCATGACTTTTAGGCAGTCAAAAACAGTGTTTCTTACTATAAGCCTTTGATGATTTTCAGACAATCAAGGTCATTGTCCCTGGCCAAAACTTAGGGACAGAAACTTTGATATATTGAGTAATTCATATGTTTTGTATATCAACCAGAGAGAAGTTAGTTTAAGATTCTGTTATGTAAACGAGAGCATCTCATCTAAAAGATACGTGGCCCAACGGGCCCTCCACATCTTTATAGGGGTTGGCAAAGGAAGTACCTATAGGCAAGGCTAACCATCACTGGGTGACACTAACTGGCAGCCAAACAGAAGATTAAGAATGGAAAATGCTACTGCAATAATTTTAGCCAGAAAGAAATCATGACTTGCCAAAACTATGAAAAAACTCTTTACGTAACAACTAAGGAACATTGGAAAAGAGTTAAACATCTAGGAAGAAATATCAGTAAAATCTTGCTTTAACTACACAGGACTCATTTTAATGTATTGGTCCTCATGCACAAGACGAGACACACGGACAAGCACACATGCATTCTGTTTAAGAAACTTTAAATTCCTACCTTAGGGATATTAAGTTGGCAGGGTTACACTCTCTCAGCTTGTCTGAATTAATCTTTATTTCCAAACAGTAGTGATTAACTTTCTCTGAACCAGAAAAATGCTACCCTGTGAAAAAAGAGACAAAGTTCACAATGGTTATGGCTTTTGATTAACCTACAAAATTTGATGAGCCTTCTGAATAGTGTAGCTTCAGAATTATTTTCTCATCTTAAAAAGGACATAAGGTATGGGAGTGGAGACAAAACTATTCCAAAGCCTGGGATTCCTTGTTTATTACAGATACTGGAAGTTGTTTTTCTCTGGCTAGGAATGTGAAAAAAAAGCATTGCAGTGTACCTCATGATACTTCATTTTCACAGTCTCGGGCTTCTTAGAATGCCAGTTTATAAATCATGTAAGTCAATTCAGTTGTATTAAATTATCAAATATTCACAGGCCATAAGAAATGAAGAATTAAACCAATATAATCCCTGCCCTCCAGGAACTTAAAATTTGTAGGACACAAAAGTGTTAGCAATAGATGCATGTACAAATGGAAACAAAATGCTATGGGAACCAGCAGAAGGAGAGAATAAAACATTAGATTGTACAAGTCTACAACAAATAAAAATCTATAACAAAAACAAAAGAAAGATTTCTCAAAGATGATAATTGAGATAGACTTGTAACAATGGCTAAAATGTTTTTAGGTAAAAAAAGGAAAGCGCACAGTATTGACGTTAAGTAAATAGTGTGAAAATAAACACACACAAAGAACAAAGGGCATGGCCCACTTGAAGGGACTAGCTGGCAGAATGGCTCAGAGGAGGATGGGAAGGTGGCATTCGTGTAGATACATCTGACAGCCCAAGTTTGGTCTTACAGGTCAAAGAATTTGTATTCTCTGACATAGGCACTGGGGTGCTAATGAAGATTTTTTTTTAATTAAAGTTTATTGGGGTGACAATTGTTAGTAAAGTTACATAGATTTCAGGTGTACAATTCTGTATTGCATCATCTATAAATCCCATGGTGTGTTCACCACCCAGAGTCAGTTCTTCCATCACCATATATTTGATCCCCCTTACCCTCATCTACCACCACCTTCCCCCCTTACCCTCTGGTAACCACTAACCTATTGTCTGTCTCTATGAGTTTTTGTTTCTCATTTTTTTGTCTTGTTCTTTTGTTGTTTTTGGTTCATATACCACATGTCAGTGAAATCATAGCGTTCTCTGCTTTTTCTGTCTGATTTATTTCGCTTAGCATTATAATCTCAAGATCCATCCATGTTGTCACAAACAGTCCTATTTCATCTTTTCTTACAGCCGAATAGTATTCCATTGTGTATATATACCACAGCTTCTTTATCCATTCATCTATCGAAGGACATTTTGCTTGTTTCCATGTCTTGGCCACCGTAAACAAAGCTGCAATGAGCATTGGGGCACACGTGTCTTTATGGATAAATGTTTTCAGATTTTTAGGGTAGATACCCAGGACAGGGATTGCTGGGTCATATGGTAATTCTATTCGTAATTTTTTGAGGAACCTCCACACTGCCTTCCAACTAATGAAGATTTTAATGTGGAAACGATTTCAATGTAAATGACAAGGAGAAGACAGACAATGGAAGGTAGAAAGGCCATTCAGTGACAGTGAGTTGTAGACGTGCCTGTACTTATCAATCATGGGCTGTTGGATTGGCTCCAGCAACCAGGCAATTGTTCTTTCTCATTAGCCATCTTAATAAAAAGACAAATGGGTTTTTATTAATTTCAGAATATGGAACAAATGATGTTAAAATCTCATAGTATGCTTGATTTTACACACACACACATACACACACACACACACACACACACACACACACACACACGGTTCCCTTTTGTCACCTGTTCTTCCTTTTGTGAGTTCTTTACCCAAATGCAAGGAGAAAAAAGTACCACATAAAGGCTTAAATAATGTTTCTAAAGTTGATGGGATATTCAGCAGCATCCCTGGCCTCTACTTAGTACCACCCCTCCCCAATTAGTGACGAGAAATGTCTCCAGACAGTGCCAAAATGTCTTCTGGAGGACACCCCCCCTCCATTGAGAACCACTGAGTTAAAGTATAGTAGTTTTTACAATAGACAAAAATACTTTATCTTCCCATGCATCTAACTACTGACAATTTAAAGAGAGCAAAATAATTTTTACCTCCTCATTATACTGAAAATATTAGACTAATAGCTATGAAAATCTTGATATTGTTTATTGTATTTTATAGTATATCAATTTCATTTCAGCTTAAATGATGAAGGATCATGTTTATTCAAAATTCTACAACTTCTAGAAAATGATTGAGTGGAGCCATTAGTTTAAAAAGTGCAAGGTTTTTATCTTATAAAAATTTACATGCTCAGCTAATAACAGTTTGATTTCTTTTAATGTGTTGCAGCTAGATACATTTCCCCAAACCCAATAAAAATGTACAGAGTAAAGTAACATTTGAAATGGTTGCACAGTTGACTAGTTTTGGGTGTTATAGGTTTATGAAATACCGTTTGTGACAATAATCAGGGTCAAAATTTAAAAGCAACATTGAGTCTCCCTGCCTCTTGTTTTATTGAAGGTAAATGGAGGATACATATCCCCACGTGCTTCTACAGCTCTGATGAACTTTAAAAAGGAGACTCACATGAATAAAAAGAATGACTCACATGTTTTCTTTTCATGTGATCTCATATTTTATTTCCCCTCCGAGCAGATCAATAGTTATGTGCCGAGAAACTGCTTTTCACTAGTGTTGTGGAGTATGAAAAAACATGGAGAAATCAATTTCTTTTTCCTGTGTCAGGAGACATGCTTCCTTTTGTATTGCTCATGGCAACAGTAATCTCAATCTTTTGTTTACATTCTCTAATCTCTGAACATTGGGAGTCAATACTAACATATTTAGAATGATTGAAACTGCTTTACTTGTCATTACCACTGCTACTAATAAGTTATTAGGCTCCTATATGTGGAATTGCTGAAATGAGCATTGTAGGTTTAATACTTAAAATTGTGCATGGAAATAAAGACTAAGTTTGTACAAGATTTTGAAAAGCGTTAAGAAAGTAAAGACAGTTTGTTAAAAGGCAAGAACATACAAATGCCTAGTTCTGTGTCTTAGCTATTTTACTGAGCTATCAAGCTCTTTATTAAATCATTTTTAGCATGTTTGAAGTGATCCATACCTTGCAAGAGTCTTCATACTTTAAGTCAGTGTCTTACTTTATAGTCGTTATACTTTTTTTTTCTGTTTCTATTTACCTGACAGGACCTATGAAAGTTGATTTTTTTTTTTTCAGTATTCAAAATTTCTTTGAATACAAAACGCTTAACAGTACCTCATTAGGGTATATTTTCCAAAGTTAATGAAGAGCAAAGAAATACTAAACGTATTCAGTGGGTTTATGATGAACATTAATATTTGATTTCTAATGATATTTTTAATCATTCCATTTTGGGCTGCTGTTTATTGTGCGATTATCAGATACTTTTTCTAAGCAAATACAGGAGTGAGTATAGAAAAATTAAAACTGTAATTATAGACTGTTTAGAAAAGAAGAATGAGATCACTGTACATTTATACTTCTTATGTCATGTGCCAGAAAAGTACTCCAAGGAAAATTCATAGCCACAGATATTTTCATTATTAGCTGAGAAAGATTAAAAATAAATAAGCCTATTAGCCAGCTCAAGAGTTATAATAAAAAGAACAAGAAAATTGCTATAATGGCAACAGGAAAAGGACTTAATAAATGTAAATAGGATTGATGAATCACAAAGCAGAAAGAAAAGAATTGAAAATGAAATCTAAGATCTTGTACTTTGATTAAACAACAAAAATAGATAAACCTCTAGCAAGATAATGGGAAATGAGAAAAAATATACACACTAGAAAATATAAAGGGAATACAAGCAATGAATGTAGATATTTTGTGGGAAATAGTGTATAAAGTCCATGAGAATATTGGAAAATCTTAATGAAGTGAATGATTTTCTTGGAGACTGTAAATAGCCAAAATGGACTCAGAAAAAAAAAATGAAACCTGCAATAAATGACAATATAAGAAATGGAAGTTTTGAAAGAACTCTTCCCCCAAAATATGTATGGTCCAGAGTCTTCCACTATGAATTTTTTTTATTTCTTACACATTTTTAAGTATTTGTAAACACAGACAATGTTAGAAATCTTTCTATACCATTTTCAAGATGGTAATACAAGAGCAGGAAAAAAACAAACTTCAAGAATCAGCACTTGAAAAGGAACCTACATGATATTCCTCTATGAAAATAGATTTAAAAACCTAAGGGGAAAAAGCAGCAATTCAGTCCAGAACTGCTCAAAATCATCAAACTGAGTTTATTGAAGGCATCAATGTCAAGAAATTTAATTTAATGAACCAAATGGTAAAACTCTAGAATCATATTAAGAGACGCTGAAAAAGCCATTGATAAAGTTCAACATCAATTATTGATAAAAGGAATTTGCAGTAAACTAGAAATAAAAGGAGACTTTTATCTCAGGACACATCAAATTTAAAGTGTCTCACCAGATCCTGTGGAGAAGTAGAATTCCCATTAGGGTGAGACAGAAGACGGGGTCCATGTTATTCCCATGACATCGCTCTGTTCCCATAGTGCTGCTACAGTGAGAACAACAGCAACATCACACAGAAACACAGAAGATCCAAAGCTAAGGAAGGTGTGTTTCAACTATTACAATATATTAACATCTGTCATCTGTGCTGGTGGCATTGTGGGTGTCTTGTACTTTTCTCCTTTTGCTTCTCTGTGTTTTCTGTACAGAACTTCTATTGTTCTTTTTTCTGTCGTTTTTAAAATGATACAACAAACACTGGAAAATCGTAATATTTGGGAACTGAGTTCATGAAGAAGCAGCATGGTAGAGAGGAAAGCGGTGACAACGACCCGCTGGGGGGCTTCTACTGGCCTCTGCAGAACGCCCACCAGGGGAAGAGTCTTCTGCACTCACTCTTGTCAGAGCACCTCTGAGGCTTTGTTGCAATGTCAGTTTTTACCATGATGACCTGAGCCGCAGTGTGGTTCTTCCGTGTGGTGGAGAAAGGGTTCAAGTGCCACCTAGTCCACTCCCCCCAGAGTCACCCATGCCTGAAACACCGATCCTTGATTTCCTCATATGGAAGATCACTACAACAGCAGCAACCGTGAGGCGCTGTTTTGAGGATCAGAGGCGTACGTACCCCGCAAACCTAGTGCATGGTCGGTAGCTCTTCATGACTGTTCTAGAGCTGCACTGACCCGTGTGCTCACCAGCCACATGCGGCTGCTGAAACGAATCACAAATTCAGTTCTGCGGCAGCACGAGCCCCATTCCACGTGCTCACCAGCCACCTGCGTCTACGGGCCTCCATCTTGTCTAGTGCAGCCACAGAGCATTTCCATCAGCACGGAATGGCCCACTGGCCAGCACTGCTCTGTATCTCACTTTGATTTTACACAACTGCCACGCCTTGGGGCTGACCGACATCTTTCCCTCTGAATTGGAAGCTCTCCTCGGATGTTTGCCTGCCTGTGGAAGTGAGTCAGGTTAGGCCCCTCTTGGAAGGCCTTTGTTCACCAGAGACAGAAAGCACTGATATCTGTTTGCCAAATTAACACAGCTTATCTGGGAGCCAGCTATCTTAGGCCTGAAAAGATGGGAAGCTCATGCCCAGGAAAGCCTTCAGAGGGGCCTCAATGCTCTCCACCCTGCACTTCACCAGACAACAAAAGGGGCTGGGGGGATTTGGACTTGAAGTCAGCAGAGGAAACATTCTTTCAAGGTAGAGTTTGGAATGGGCAACTAATCTGTTTTCCAAAGGGATTTTTGTAAATAACTGATAGGAGATGGGCTGCTTCCATCCAAGTATTAACCCAAGTGATGGGGGTTAATCATTAAACCCTCTAGCTGGTGGCTGGCTTGTTTCTCTGATATTCTAATCCGGGTCACAGAATGGCTAAGGCAGCTTTAAGTGGAGGGTGGATTATTGTTCCCTTCGTTTGCCTTGTGTTTTCCACTCTGAAAGAATGTTGTGGCTACTCTTTTTTCTGGTGACTACTATACATGCTGAACTCTGTCAACCAGGTACGTAGCCTTGAAACTTAAAAATAGAGTGACAGTTTTCTAAATGTTTGACAAGTCTTTTACTGAAAGACCTCTTTGTTTTTCTAAATCTGCAGATGTGTTGTAGCTTGAAAGTTGAGCCTGTGACTGTTTTATGAGTTTGAGAGAAAAACTTAAACCATCTAAGATGATTGCAGTTACACTTCTAGGATATTTAGGGGCAGTTTAATTGCCCTTCTGTTGATTTGATTTGATTTGATTTGCATTAAATATTAGAATTTATCAAGCTCTGTTTTGGCAGATTTATCATATACAGCTCTTTTTTCTTTCTGGCAGATGCAGAAAATGCTTTTAAAGTGAGACTTAGTATCAGAACAGCTCTGGGAGATAAAGCAGTAAGTGGAGAACCTGCATGTTCATTTTAAATTTTGTTTGCTAATAACACTGTGCTTTCTCAAATATTGAGCCTCTCTGCATGGTTATCTTAAACTTGTATGGATTACTTCTAAAGACCTGAAGTCTGATATTTTCTTAAAGTAGAAAAGAAATTATAGTAATAGAAATTGTTAATAAAATGATTTTGCCTAAAATATTTAATCTGCAATGTATGCTTGAAAATACATGAAATTTTGTATTACACAAAACAGTTTTGCAAACTTGAACATTTAAACTCAGCAGAGTGTAGTACAGCGGCCTGAGTCAGTCTCTCACGTCTGGGTTGGGCTCTGTGCCTCACTCTTGTAGTTGTTTGAATTTTGTTAGCCTCAGTTTTCTAATCATTGAAAAGAGGTCGTGTTCCACTTTTAATAGCAAAAATTTTTCAAATGCTAATGAGAAGTTTCTTTAATTCTTCTTAATATCTAACAACATGAAATATGTGCTTATGAAATGGAAATTTAAAAAGCACTCATGGAGCTCGTGTAGCTATAGGAACAGTAAAGACTGTTGAATTAATAAGATGGTACAGTGTAATTCTAGTTTCAGTTTTCCAGTGTGGTGTGTGAAAATTTCCCCCAAGAGAAGGTGATATTAAGATGCCTCAGGCTAGAAACAGTAAAAGAGTGGTAACAAAACTTAGAGGTATTCTGCTTTCAGGCGCATCTACCAACGTATGATTTTATTCATTCAATGGGTAATAATTGTATGACAGTCAACATTTATTGAGAACCTAGTTTACTTTTTAGCTGGGCCCCTTCTAAGCACTTTTCTCACATCAGTTCACTTAGCCCTCACGACCATCCTTTAAAGAAGGTAATACAGGTATTCCCATTCTCCTTGAATGGATGAGAGGTGCAAAGAAGTTAAATAAACTGCTCTAGATCTCAGGTCATCAGGTGGCAGAGGTAAGATTTGAACCTGGGCAGTCTGGCTACAGAATCCACTCTCTACTAGTGTATAGTGTTGCTTATCCCAGGGTCCTCTGAGGGTGGGCACGTGCTGGATGCTGGGGATGCAGTGCAGCTAAAACCAGACTTGTCCGTGCCCTCATGGAGCTTATAGTAGTGGGAGAATCGATTGTCCATTAAATTTTCACTGAACCAAGTGCAAATGTGCAATCTGGACAAGTATTACACGAAGGAAAATACAAGTGGTCTTTGGCCTTGTCAGGGGCCCCAGTACCTGGCATTTGCTGTGAAGTCTAAAGCAGAAGTGAACCAAGGGATAAGAGAAAAAAGGGCAGGGAGAACGGTGTGTGGAAAGGCTTATTACACGAAGAAATTTGGTGAGAGTGAGGGATGGAAGGAAGACTCAGGTGCCTATACGTGGGGAAGTGAGGATCAGCATGGCACGTGATGAGCTTAGAGAGGAAGAAGGGGTCAGGCTAAAGAATATGTGGACTGTATTAGGGAGTTTTGATATTATCTTTAAAGCAAGTGGGGGTTTTATGGAAGAGATGTCATGATAAAATTAGTGTTTGGAAGGCGGATTAGAGGGGACTAGAGTAGAAAGGAGGAACCAGTTAGGAGGTGATTGAAGTAGTGTAGGTGAGAGGTGATGTCCATTTGAAATACTGTGTGTTGGTGGAGAGAGAGTAGTGAAGGGAATCGAGAGCCACAGGGGCGGTATGACAAGGAAGGGAGAAGAAGGGGCCAAGGATGAAGCTTTTGTTTCTAGTTATGCAACTGGATGGGTGATGGCCCATTTATGACTCAGGCAACCAGGTGCAGACAAGAACAAGCTTTAATTTTGGACTTGTGTTTGAACTATTATTGACAAGTAGGCAAGGTCAGAGCTGGCTTGAGATGTACGTACCTGAGTCATTGGCACTAAGGTGACAGTGGAAGGCTGGGGTAGATGACAGTGCTGAGGGAGACAGTTCAGAGTGCCGAGAGGAGAGGGTGTAGCAGAGAGCTTTGAGGTTCTCTCACACCTGAAGCTGTTGTAGAAGAGGGTCAACCTGTTAAGGGGGGCAGGGGCAGGGGGCAAACCAGGAAAATCTTATATCAAAATGGGGAAGAGAGTGTGGCAAGACGAAGGGAGTATTCAAGAGCATCAGATGCTGTTGAGAGGCCACACAAGATGAGACTGGGAAATGCTCATTGTGTTAAGCAATGCGGAGGTCAGTGGTAACGGAAGCTGATCACAGAGCAGGTTAAGAAGGGCAGTGAACATAGAATGACAGAAGTATGGCATTTTGAGAATTTTGGCTGTGAAGGGCAGGAAAGACAAAGCAGGAGGTGGAAGGAGGAGGACTGAGTAAAGTGATTTGGTTTTGCTGCTGTTTTATTGGGAAAGATGAGTGTGCTTGAAAGTCAATGGACATGCTCGAGTCAGCATTGAACACACAGAAGTGGGGGAACTGATACTGTTTAGATCCTAAGAAGGGCAGAAGGGAAGTGTTCCTACCAGAGTTGGGTGGAACAGCCATCGACAGGAGGAGAAATAGCATGTCTGGCCCTGCAGGGGAGGATGTGTGTCTATGGAGGCAGTTTTGTGTTCGATGATAGGAGGTTGGGGGAGAAATGGATGACTTGGGATGTAACCATAAAGTATGAAACAAGAGCATCTCGTGACGGTAAGGTATGAAGGAAAGCACTGAAATTTGGGGGGCCTGACGGGGACCTGACATAGTCATTGTGAACCACGAGAGAGAGGAAACTGATGGAGAAACCTAAGGGATTCCCAGGCAATTTGGGAGCAGGTCATCATGAATTTGGAGTTAAACCAACACCCCGTTTTGTGACTTTCTCCAGTTTTACTTGATTGGTCACCTAAAATGTGGGGTCAGCCACATAGGTTTGCTAGGGCTGCTGTGACAAAGTACCACAGACTGGGTGGCTTAGACAACAGCAATTTATCTTCTCTCAGTTCTGGAGGCTAGAAATCCAAGAAAAGGTGTCACCAGCATTGGTTGCTTCTGAGTTCCGTGAGGGAAGGGTTGGTTCCAGGCCTTTCTCCTTGGCTTATACGTGGTTGTCTTCTCCCTGTATCTTCACATGAGTTTCCTCAGTGTGTGTCTATATCCAAATTTCCTTCCTTTTTTGTTTTCTTTTAAGATTTTATTGGGGAAGGGGAACAGGACTTTATTGGGGAACAGTGTGTACTTCCAGGCCTTTTTTCCAAGTCAAGTTGTTGTCCTTTCAACCTTAGTTGTGGAGGGCGCAGTTCAGCTCCAGGTCCAGCTGCTGCTGCTAGTTGCAGGGGGCACAGCCCACCATCCCCTGCGGGAGTCGAGGAATTGAACCAGCAACCTTGTGGTTGAGAGGACGCACTCCAACCAACTGAGCCATTCGGGAGCTCAGTGGCAGCTCAGCTCAAGGTGCCGTGTTCAATCTTAGTTGCAGGGGGCAGAGCCCACATCCCTTGCGGGACTCGAGGAGTTGAACCGGCAACCTTGTGGTTGAGAGCCCGCTGGCCCATGTGGGAATCCAACCGGCAGCCTTTAGAGTTAGGAGCACAGAGCTCCAACCGCCTGAGCCACCGGGCCGGCCCCTTTTCTTTTTTTTTTAACTTTTATTTATTTAGTGTGTTTCTCCAAGTGAAGTAGTTGTTTCAATCTAGTTGTGGAGGGCGCAGCTCATGGTGGCCTATGTGAGGATCGAACTGGTAACCTTATTGTTAAGAGGACTGCGCTCTAACCAACTGAGCTAACCGGCTGCCCCAAATTTCCTTTCCTTTCAAGGACACTAGTCATGTTGCATCAGGGCCCACCCAATTGACCTCATTTTAACCTAATCACCTCTGTAACGACACTATTTCCAAATATGATTACATTCTGAGGTACTGGGGTTAGGACTTCAATATATAAATTACTTTTGTGGGGGTGCGGAGGGAGAGGAAGGAGTGACACAATTTCAGCCCATAACATGCACATACACCCAAGTTTCCAGCTAAGAAAATAAAATGAAAAATTGTAATGATGTTAAAGGGAGGGAGAAAGGGAGGAAGGGAACTGACTGTATATGTCCAGGATGAGATGTCCAAATACCCAATTTGTTGACTGGCTACTGATACTGCAGGTTCTGAAGAAGGTAATGTGATGGGAAACACACCACATTTGGAATGACAGAATGTCCAAGAAACTCTCTCCTGGACAATATGGTGACATGATGTATCGTAGTGTCCAGTGTTTAGTGTATGACCAAGATGAGGGGTGGGC
Source organism: Rhinolophus hipposideros (assembly GCF_964194185.1). Taxonomy (NCBI): domain Eukaryota; kingdom Metazoa; phylum Chordata; class Mammalia; order Chiroptera; family Rhinolophidae; genus Rhinolophus; species Rhinolophus hipposideros. Next base: position 117,588,437 of record NC_138046.1, read on the forward strand.
ACCAACACCACTGTGGGCACAATCAGAACCCAATGAACCATGTTTTACCTCATGCCTCTTCACTTACATTTTCTGTTTTACTTCTCTCTCAGTACGTCTGGGATACAAATGAAGAGTATCTCTTCAAAGCGATGGTGGCTTTCTCCATGAGAAAAGTTCCCAACAGAGAAACGACAGAGTAAGTAAACGTCAGCATTCTTTCCACAACTATGTATGATAACTTTTTTCAGTAAAAATTAGATAATAGCATTATTTAAAAATTGAAAACAAAAAATATAAGGAAAAAAGCCACTGATCATCTCATAATGCTAATCCCTCAACTAGTCTCTTTTTAATCTTTGGGTCCTTGTTCATCACATTTTACAGTGGCTTTGTTCATGGTGCTTTTGCTTCCTCTAAGTGCCTAAATTTCACCTTGTGAATGGCTATGTTAAATCAGATGTTTCCATTCTTAGGAAAAGTTCATTTCAACATTTGAGATTGATGTTGAAGAATTTGCTTCTGAAAAAAAATGTTTTGGAAGTTGGGACATTGCGTAGGAGGAGTCTGGGAATATCGGACCTGGTTTATCTGCAAAAATGTTTTTCTTGGAATTGGGTGCACAAGACATGTAGAGGGATTTGTTGCCAATACCACTTGAAAAAAATCAAAAAGCGCAAAATTATATCAAGGGTCACAAAACTTTTTCCTGTATGTCTCACACGGTATGATTCCCAGCAGTAGTGCTGCCAGGGGCCGAGTGATGAAGCTGCCTAATGAATCGGGACGTGTTCAAAATGCAATCCCCTTGCTGGACCTACGTCCACATGCACGGCCAGTACACAAAAGGGCTTTCCCTATGGGAAAGGGCGCCACAAAATGTGAGCTGGGGCTGAAGACACTTTGAGAGAGGCGGCCAGACCGAGGGTGGCGGTGGATGGAAGATACCAGCAGCTTGGCAGCTGGGTCAGGTTTGAAATGTTCTGCCTTGCACAGGGCTTTTGGTGCCAGTGTGAGGCAGAGTGGATTCTGGAGAGTGAGAAACATCCCTCTCCAGGACGATTTCAGGGATTCAAATCGTGAACCCTTGCTCTTTGTTTATTTTTTCTGCCCCGTTATGGCTTAGTCTATGAATATTACAGAAAACTGGAGATACTGAGATGCACTGGATTGAAAATGTAAAGAGTAACTCACTAAAGATAGTCAAGTTATAAACAGGGTAATGAACTCTCGTTGTCATCCCACCTTTTGCCCTGTCCTTGCTACAGTATCTCTCATTATCAAGCGTGATCACCTCCAGTGACACAGAGCTCAGTGTCTCCTGAGGGTGTCCCTGCAGATTTGCAGACCTACGCTTGGTAATTCCTTGATCCAGAATAACCCTGACTAACTGTGCAAGAGGAAGCCCTTTCTAAACAGTGGCTGCATCCAGGCAGGATGCATTGGAGAGCTGACCTGGTGCAGTCACCGGTCAGCCAGCAGACAGTGAAAGAGAAGGCTGGAGGGTCAGAGAGGCAGAGGGGGTAGGCCTACAGAGAGGTTGCGGCGTTTCCACTCCCTCCCCACAGGAAGAGATAGGACCAGGTTCCAGTGTGTACATAGCATGCAGCCAGGCGGGGTGCTGCCAGCTGGGCCCATGCTGATGAGCTGGTGCCTCTGCCACACCAGTGATTGTGGGTTTTGAGTGACAGCCTTGCTTGTTTCCCTGCCTGCCGCAAGTCAGGCAGAAAACGGCTCAGAGAGTGCAGTTGTCTGTGAGGAGAGACTGGTGTCTTATCTCCTGGTCAGATGCTTCCCGACTAGCAGACTTCTCAGGACTAGGTCAGGCTCCACCTGAGTAGCAAGCACCTGTAGTTCTAGACACTACGGCGCTGTCCCCAGTCGCTGAGGTGCCTGGGAATGGAAACTGGGCCCTGCCTGTAAGCAGGCTTGAGCCTCTGTGAATGGGGTGAGGGTGGTTTTGCCAGCAGTCTGCACTTGAGTGTGTTGCTGGGGTCAAAGTGGAGGTCTGCTGAGGGCAACTGGGTGGGGTCACTGCCTATTGGGTGGAGAACCACAGGCAGGGCAAAGACATGGCTGGCGAGTCAGGCTGGAAGTACAGCGTTGGTGGCTGAGCAGAGGGTGAGATGCAACAGGGTGGCCAGAGTGCCTCAGCCATGTCAGGGGAGGGTGCAGTGCCCAGGGCCCCAGACCGCTCCCCAAAGGCCCCACAAGTGCACTCTTCATGGAGAACATGAGGACTCCCACCAAGACAGAAGGCCATAACAGTGAGAGGGACCCCAAAGAGCCCTGGCTAAGGACAAAGATCTTTACCTTTCTCTTCTCTGATTCCTGCCCTGTGCCATCTATCTCCCTTTTCGATCCTTAAACGAGCAAGAATGTGTGTGTGTGGGGGGAGGGGCGACCTGCAGGAGGAAGTGGAGCTCTGAGTAAAAGAATGGCGCATGACCCTCAGGCCAGCACTGCTGGAAGGAGAGAAGCTGTATGTTGTGGGCAGGAAGACAGTTTAGGTCTGGGTTTTGATTAGACTGCCCTGAACTTTTTAATGGCCAGAAGTGACAGGAAAGCTATACCGACTGCCCCAAATGCCATAAAGGGGTGGGGAAGCAAAAGCTGACAGAGCCCCCAAAGGCAGTGGTGTGAGAAGCAGGAGCCCCTGTCCTTATTGTGACCTACTGAGGCCAGCCTGGTGACCCGTTTTGCTGGGTGGGATCCATAGAAATAAGTAACTGTTATTGGAAGCCTCCTGTGTGCTGGGCCCTGAAATTAATGTGATGGAGGAGACCAAATCCAGCTTGATCCTGTTTTTATACAGCTAACAAGCAAAGGATGATTTTTACATTTTTAAATGGTATGAAAATGAAGAACATTTGTAGCACCTGAAAATGATGTGAAATTCAAATTTCTGTGTTCCACATAGTGTCAGGAACACAGCCATGGTCACTTGGGTACCTGTTGTCTATGGCTGCTCTCCTGTTACAATGGAAGACTGGAAATACAGAGGGTGCCAAAAAACTGTATACACATTTTACGCAAGGAAAATACAATTAAAATTGTAATACTCAATATATACCGATAACAAAAGATGACTACAAGTCACATCTGACTTCTGCAATTACAAGAGGTGCTCAAAGTGGTTACCACCAGCGTCTAGACACTTCTGATCATGGTGAACTACTGCTTGAGCAACGTTGACCAACGTGTCCACTTGTATACATTTTTGTGGCACCCCCGGTGTCATGCATTGTGTCATGTGGGTTCTCAGCTCCCGCTCCCCACATAAGAACGCAGGACATGGTGAGGCCAAAAAGGAACAACCACGGAGCCATAGATAGGGCTGCCTAATCTATGGGGAGTCATACCACTATATTCTCGCTGGAGGCTGGGTTGGAGACATAGGAAGCAGGAGCCATACGATCCGCAACCTGCCATCTGCTTTTCTGCCAACCAACCAACCCCTTGCTAACTGCAATCTACCATCCACTTCTCTGCCAACCAACCAACAACCAACCCCCTAGCATAGCCACGGCAGTTATATTAGTGCCCAATGGCTCACTGGTTACAGCTGACGGCCAACTAGCCACAGCTGATGGCCATCCAATCACAGTTGATGGCCATCTACTACCTGAGCCAGCACCTTTCCACGTGAGGCCGAGAGCTTGGAAACTGCTCTCTGGGGCTGTGTCCCCACACCCGGTATGCATTTGGCCCTTTACAGAAAAGCTTGCTGACCCCCACAGAAGACCATGGTCTCTGATCCCAAAGGAAGTCAGTCTAGCAAGAGAGACCTCTTGAAAATAATTCGGGGCGGCCGGTTAGCTCAGTTGGTTAGAGCGCGATGTTTGTAACACCAGGGTTGCTGGTTCGATCACCGCATGTGCCAGTGTGAGCTGCACCCTCCACAACTAGATTGAAGACAACTACTTGAGTTGGAGCTGATGGGTCCTGGAAAAACACACTTAAAATAAAGAAAAGTTTAAAAGAAAAGGAAAATAATTCAATGACAATTATAATGTGTTTCTGAAATTTTAAAAGATGTGATGTGGTTTATTACTTTTAGTCCGTAGAGTGAATCTGTCTTAATCTTTCATTTTGAACAGCCAGCGATCTTACAATCAGATCAAATTAAATAACATGGACTACTTTGAAGCATACTGGGAAGAACCCTGAGTGTTGCAAATTATTAATCTGTGTGGAACTCCCACCGTGCTATTCTCTAGCTATAGCTGTAAAAATCAGGAAGGGGTATTTAATTTGCAGGATGCCGTGCAAAATGAAAATTCAGGGCCTTTTGTTAAAAAATGGGTAACAATTTCAAGATGGCAACAACAGAGCATTAAACTAAGGGTAGGACCCTGGAAAGGGCAGGGGTCTGTGTGTCTACACAGGTCCCATGCCCAAGAAGCTGGCCCTGGTAAGAATTATAGGAAGATAGATTAAATGTGATGGAAACAAGGCAATTCCATAGAAGTATTATTTACAAATTTTGATAGGAAATGTTTTCTTATTATTTTTTCTTTCTTTCTTGCTTGCTTGCTTGCTTGCTTTCTTTCTTTCTTTCTTTCTTTCTTTCTTTCTTTCTTTCTTTCTTTCTTTCTTTCTTTCTTTCTTTCTTTCTTTCATCTTTCAGCAGAAAGGAAGGTAGATGAAAACATTTACTTGATAGAAAGCTCTAGTTAAATTAGGTCAGGTTACTTGAGATTTTCATGCAACTTTGATTGAAGATGGCAATCAGATGTTTTCAAGTGTTTACAGTAAGATTTAGGCCAGATTTATTAAAGCAGTTTCACAGGGATTTAAAAAATCGAAATATAGTTGATGTATAACATTATATAAGTTGAAGGTATACAGCATGTTGATTTGATACATTTATGCATTGTAATGATTGCCACTGTGGCATTAGCTAGCACCCTCACGATGTCACATAATTAGCATTTTTTTTATGGTGGGAATACTTAAGTCCTAGTCTGTTAGCATGTTTGATGTTTACAATTCAGTGTCATTGTCCAAATTCATTATACTGTGCATTAGATCTTTAGGACTTATTTATCTACTAATTGCAAGTCACAAGGATATCACAGTGTTGAAAGTAGTTTCTAAGGAGGCTGTCATCTACTTTTAAAGTGTACACTCTTTCCCAAGTTTACTCAAATCATGTTGTGGGGACAAAGCCCCAAAAAACAGTTTCCAGGCTCTCGGCCTCACAATAGAAAGGTGCTGGCTCGGGTAGTAAATGGCCATCAACTGTGATCAGATGGCCATCAGCTGTGGCTAGTTGGCCGTCAGCTGTAACCCGTAAGCCACTGACCACTAATATAACAGCTGTGGCTATGCTAGCAGAGAAGGAATGGGGGCTAGCAAGAAGATGGTGGCTGGCAAGCGCGGACTGCTGTTAGGACGGCGGGTTGCAGGTTATGTAAATCCTGCTTCCTTTGTCTCCAGCCCAGCCACCAGCGAGAATATATTGGTTTGACTATGGCTCCGTGGGTGTTCCTTTTTGGCCTCACCATATCCTGCGTTCTAATGTGGGGAGCGGGAGCGGAGACCCTGCCTGACACCCTGCACGACACATGGCACAGCGAGCAGGGTCCCCTGCACGACAAATGGCACAGCGAGCAGGGTCCCCTGCACGACACATGTGTTTTTAGAATAATCTATCATTTTTAGCAAGAGAGGTAGGTTGAATTCTAATTCAGGCGTAGTATTCTCTGAGTTAAATGTGTAGGACCTGGAATGGATTTCTTCCTCTGCCTGGTTATGCAAAGGTAAGTCCTGTGATCTAAAAAGGAACAATATGCTGTTGTATCCATGGTAAGGGGATTAATAGTCTCGTGCTTATACGATTGTAGCCTGGCTCCTATTTTAGTCCTTTTGATTTCCTGAAGCAAGAGCCCGATTCTTCCCACCGTTTGGATACATTTAGCCCTGTCTAGTGCCATTGATGAGAAATGGCAGTGAAGTTAGTTCTTAGAGAGTCACCTTCAGATCAGGGCTCCCCACACTTGAGGAAAGGGAGTGAACACTTTTACCTTTTTAGTGATTTGCTGAGATAAGCCATTTGGTTTCCCATAAGTAGTATTACTTTGTAAAAGTGTTGGACAAAAATGATTACTGAAGTGAATTCAAAGAATTCCATTAGACCCATCTGTATGTACACTCTTGAAAAATGGCTTGTTCCAGTTCTTAGCTGTGACAAAGAGTGCTGCGAATATCCTCACTGACTGTGTGTGTGTGTGTGTGTGTGTGTGTGTGTGTAAGAGAGTTGCTGGTAATTGCACTCTGTTCTGGGAAGTACTTCAAATGCCCCTCCAAAATGCAATGGTGAGACCCACAGACAGCACAGCACTTCCTGGGATCTCCATCTCTTTACCAGCATTTGAGACTCATTTTTGCCCGAAGAGCTTAAATAAGTAACTCATTTAAACACAAGTTTACATTGTCTGATTATTACTAACGGCAAAACCAGGAATAATTCCCTTGCCAGCATTCTACAAAATTAGGGGAAATGTTTTTGCCAACCACGCACTACTTCATTTTGTTCATCTCTGTATCTTTGATGTGTTTTAAAACCACATACATATTTTGGGAAACCAAGCTTGACTGTTTCTGCCAGTAGAGGTCACTGTCCCTCAGCGGTTGTCCACTAGTGTGATTGTCTTTTTTCATTTACAGTTGACATTTCAATACTACTTTATATTAGTTTCAGGTGTACAGCATAGTGATTAGACATTTATATAATTCATGCAGTGATCCCCCTGGCTAGTCTAGTACCCACCTGGCATGATACATAGTTATTTCCATATTATTGACTATATTCTCTATGCTGTACTTTACATCCCCAGTGACTATTCTGTAACTGCCAATTTGTACTTCTTGATCCCTTCACCTTTTTCACCCTGCCTCCCAACCCTCCCATCTGGCAACTAGCAGTTTGTTCTCTGTATCCATGAGTCTATTTTTGTTTTGTTTGTTCTTTAGATTCCACATATAAATGAGATCATACGATACTTGTCTTTCTCTGTCTGACGTATTTCACTTAGCATAATATCCTTTACTTCCATCCATGTTGTTGCAAATGGTTGGATTTTATTTTTTTATGGCTGAGTAATATTCTATTGTACATATGTACTATCTCTTTTGTATCCAGCCATCTATTGATGGGAATTTTGGGTTGTTTCCATATCTCGGCTGTTGTAAATAATGCTGCAGTGAACATAGCGGTGCAGATATCTTTTCAAATTCGTGTCTTGGATTTCTTTGGATAAATACCCAGGAGTGGAATTGCTGGGTCTTAAGGTACTTCCATTTTTAATTTTTTGAGGAACCTCTATACTGTTTTCCATAGTCACTGCACCAATCTGCAATCCCACCAACAGTGCATGAGAGGGTTCCCTTTTCTCCACATCCTCACCAACACTTGTTGTTTGTTGATTTCTTGATGATAGCCATTCTGACAGGTGTGAGGTGATGTCTCGTTGTGGTTTTAATTTGCATTTCTCTGATGGTTAGCGGTGTCAAGCATCTTTTATGTATCTATTGGCCATCAATATGTCCTCTTCGGAGAAATATCTGTACAAGCTTTCTGCCCATTTAAAAAATTGGATTGTTTGTATTTTGCTGTTGTTGAATTGTATGAGTTCTTCATACATTTTGGATACTAACCCCTTATCAGATGTATCGTTGGCAAATATCTTCTCCCATTCAGTAGGCTGTCTTTTTTCATTTTGTTGATGGTTTCCTGTGCTGTGCAAAAACTTTTTCGTTTGATGTAGTCCCATTTGTTTATTTTTTATTTTTTTCCCTTGCCTAAGGAGATATATGAGAAAAAATATTGGTAAGACATTGAAGAAGGAAATTGAAGAAGATACAAATAAATGGAAGCATATACCATGCTCATAGGTAGGAGGAATTAACATCGTTAAAATGTCCATACTACCCAAAGCAATCTATAGGTTCAGTGCAATCCCTATCAAACTACCTCTGGCCCTTTTCACAGAACTAGAAAAAAGAATCCTAAAATTTATATTGAACAACTAGTACGATTTTCCTGTTTGTCTGTCTCACACACACACTCCATACCTCCGTGAAATATTTGGCAATGATTGGACGTATTTTTTATTTTCACAATGTGGGTATGCTGCTGGCACCTACAGGTTAGAGACCAAGGATTCTGCTAAAACCCTAAATGCAGAGGACAGAACCCAGCAAACAACAAAGAATTATCTGGCCCCAAATGTTAAGAGTGCCAAGGTGGAGAAGCCACAGTGTTTGGATGAAATCCTAATACATGAATTTTTGAAAGAAAGACTGACAATGTCCGTGATGATAATACTACCTATTGTTATTTAAAATTAGAACAAACTTAAGTATACAAACTGGGCAAATGGGAGAAAGATACCTTCCTGATAAGTGTATTCCTGGGGAGAAGACTGGAGTGGGCGGGGGGGGGGGGGGAGGAAGGCAAAGCTTTGATCCCAGCAGCGTTTCTGCATGTGGCCTCTGCAGCCTAAGGAGGGGGAGCTCTGGGCTTGGCAGACCTGCCAGCTGGGGTGGTGGGGTGACTTGGTGGTGTCCGTGACTCATGCAGGAGTAGAGCAGGGCTCACCAGGGTAAAAGAACTGTGTGGGTTTGAGTCTCAGTAGGTGGTGGCGGCAGGTCCTGGACTCTTAGGACCCAAGGGGGGTCCTCGGCCCCGGGGAGAGCTGATCCCCTCCCAGCTCTCCAGCTGAGGCTGACAGTGGCCCCAGCTGATGGAATCCTTGCAGCAGGGTGGGCGGCAGTCAGGGAAAGCTCAGGGGGTCAGTGCCCTCTTCTGGGACACTCATGTCAGAGGCCCAGGTCTGGGTACAATGGTAAAGGTCACTCCCTTTCTCCGTACAGGCTTGAAGGCAGATGGCCCGCGCTGGGGCTCTGCTTCCTTCTCTTGGCGTCGGGGGTCTCAAACCAGAGTGGTCCATTGAACTTCCCTTTTCCTTTGTTGTCCCCGCTGAGGGCCCTCAGCACAGTCCCCTTGGCACAGGGATCCGGGCGCTCATGGGTGGGTGGACACCATAGAAGCACCCTCTGCACTCCGGAGGAGGATTTTGATGGTCCCCACCCTCCAGATGCTTCTGAGGTTGTGGGGATTCCAGAGCCACCGCTTCACAAAGCTCTTCCGATTGCCAGAAAAATGCAGCCCCATGAAGGACTGGGGGGTGGGCGGGGGCAGGGGGCCTGCTGGGAAAGCTCCTCCAAGCCTTGGGCACCATCACCCTCTTGGCTCTGGCGTAGACCCAGCCAGGTGGTGTGGTGGGCAGCTGTTGGGTCCGGATCCAGAGCTTCTGGTGGATGTGAGTAACTTGGCATTGATTCTAGACCCGCTGGCGGTGGGTGGGCCTGGGTCGAGGGTACCAGCGCACCCGGCAGGGAGCCGCAGCTCGGCCTTGACTGTGCTCAGGTACCTGCCCAGGTAGCTGCCCATGACCGTGGAGCGGTGGAGTCGGGGTCTTGGAGGAGGGATTCGGCTCCCAGACGGTCTTGCTGTTTGCAGTCGCTAAGTGCACAGGGCTAGGCTGACGGTTGCCATAGGAGCACAAGGACAGCGCGTGGGTTGTCTGCACGTTGGAGACCTCCCGGCAGTGGCTCCTGCACATGCCAGGACAGTGGACCCTGGAACGTCACCGTCTGCCGCCTGCTCTCGGAGGCCACGGGAGCCTCCAGTTTCCCACTGCTGGTCCCAGGCACTTGGCTCTGGGCAGAGGGGCCTAGGAGCACCTTGACGCTGTACGTGAAGTTTGAAGGGAGAAAATACAATAATTCTATCAGGTTCTGAGAAGTATAGAAAATTATAGAAGGGCACTATCTTTTGTTGCTTAAAAATCAGCATAAGGCACTTGAATGCTCTTCTAAGGAAAAACAAAGTATTTACTTTTATTAGTAAAGGGGATGTGTGTTTCATTTTCCAGACTAGTTACTAATGTCACTTTTTGCAATTTTGCTCTTAAGCAAATGGTGAAAGCCATTCAGGATTTTATGTTTTTACACCGGCAACGTTTATTTAATGAGGACTGTTCCATAATTTTCAACTTTTATACATTCATATATAGGTAGTCTTCAGTTTATGCACTCATGCCATTTCTTTCTTGTCATTTCTGGTAATCCATGTGTGCAGAGCAGAGTGAGGCACATTTCCAATTGCTAGTTGGAAAGCATCTGCAAAAACAGTGTTCAAAGGCTTATGGTAAGCTGATTGTAGCACTTCCGTTTGGAGGTCTGTTATTGGTCTGGCCCCAATATGGAGTGAAAGAGGTACAGAAATAGTAGCCAGCAGAGCAAGTATTGGATTAGGAGCAGGCCACAGATTTGTCTGGATCTGCGAGGTGGAAAACTGAATGAGAACACTACAAAGAGCTTGATGAGGAAGTACAAGGCTTCTGTGCTTCAGAGAGGTTGAGTGTTGGAAAAGCAGGGGGTCTGTCAGCTAACAGATGATGGAGACTGAGGTCCCTAATGCTCTCGTGGAGTAAAACGCTCTCTACTGAGTAATTCTTTGTTTTTTCCTTTTTGGTAGATTCCTTACTTAAGGAATGATCCTTAAGTATAGGATTTTGAAACGAAGGAAATTTCCTCTATAATTTTCTTCTTAATAAGACTTTATAATGGTACCCTGTTTCCCCGAAAATAAGACCTAGCCAGACAATCAGGTCTAACGCGTCTTTTGGAGCAAAAATTAATATAAAACCTGGTATTATCAAATCATATCATATATCATATCATATCATATCAAAGACCCGGTCTTATATTTAAATAAGACCGGGTCTTATATTAATTTTTGCTCAAAGACGCATTAGAGCTAATTGGCTAGGTCTTATTTTCGGGGAAACACAGTAGAAACGACTTTTCATTCATAGCTAAGATACCTCTTAAGATGGTAGTAATAACACCAGAGTGGATGGTCTGATGAAATTTGGTAATATTTGCTTACAATGTATTTTTTCTTCCCATCATCTGCAGAATTTCCCATGTCCTTCTTTGCAATGTAACCCAGCGGGTGTCATTCTGGTTTGTGGTTACAGATCCTTCAAAAAATCACACCCTTCCTGCTGATGAGGTACAGTCAGCCATAAGGTAATCACTGCTACATATGCCTTCTACCAGTAAATCAACTTATTGATTAATTCAACTGTATTTATAAATATTGAAGAATTCTCTCTCTGCTTCACAATGATTTATTTATTAAGATATCAAAGATTTCATTTTGTTAGTTTGTATTAGAGATTAGTGTAGATCAGTGGGTCACATTCGGGCAATTTTGCCTCCAATGAGATATTTGGCAATGTCTGCAGACCTTTTTGTTGTCACAGTTGTGGGGAAGCTTGTCACCAGCATCGAATAGGCAGAAGTTAGGGATGCTGCTAAACATCCAGCTATGCTCAGGACAGCACCACACAACAAAGAACTATTCTACCCCAAAGGTCAATCATGCTTTGGTTGAGTGACCCTAGTTTAAACATTAGCTAAGAATGTGTAGTACTGGGTTCTTTTGGCAAGAACACCATGTGTAGTACTATTGTGTGATGGTTCAGTAACTTGGGTTCTGGAGCCCGAATGCTTAGGTTTTGAATTCTGGTTGTGCTTCTTGCTAACTATTTGAATCCAGACAAGTTACTTCCACTGTTATGTTTTTCTCTTATCCTCTATAAAATGAGAATAATTATGGTACCCCTGTCTCAGAGCTGTTGAGATTAAATGAGTTAATAACTGTAAGGTGTTTTGAGGGACAAGTCATACCTGTTACTTTTATTTTGAAACCATAAAAATATTCCAATTTCTTGGGTCTCTAAGGAATCACCTTCCTTAGTCAATGTACTCTTTATCTTTAAAACATACATTTTTTAAAAAAGGTAAAATTGTGATTCATGTAAATAAAAAATAAATGCTAGCAAAGATTTTGTTACTTCATTAATTAAAGAGGAAACTAGTAGGATGTTAAAACCAGTTCAAAGGAGACTTCAAGGACCCATGCATACGTAGGAATTGAGGCATGGTGATATTCATTTACAAAAAGGTGCACCATCTATCCATCAGGCAGCAATCAGTTGTGTTCCACCAGACACAATTCACTTGATTTTCTGTGCACAAGAATCATTTACATTGTATTAGTTTCATACAATGTACAGATTTGCAAAATAACTGAAAGACAGTAAAGATTAGAAATTGTCCAGAAATGTGCATTTGCTGGATACTCAGTAATGTTTTTTACTCATTTCAAGATTTACAGTTTTTCCTGACAGTTCCCCCTCCTCCTCTCTTTGTGATCATAACAAACTTTCAAAAGTGAAACCCCTCCTCCTCTCTTTGTGATCATAACAAACTTTCAAAAGTGAAATGTATTCTTTACTTCAGAGAAGCAGAAGGATGCAGTTTGTTTTTATTTCAATTAATGTGCACTGTATGTGTGTCAAACTGCAAATCCCACACGATTGATGTTGGGCAAAGGTATATCGGAAGAAACAAACTATTTTTGGAAAAAGAAAGAATGAAACAAAGTAATTCTCTTTACAAGGCATTTATAAATTACTGAAATGCATATTATTCTCTTACCAAAGAGAAATATCTAGTGAAAGAACTCATTTGCTCTCTGTAAATATTAACATTCAAGATAATGAGTATATAATCAAATGCCAAAAGTTTTGTATGAACAATCATCTATTTCCCTTGCTGAAACAGTCTTTGAGGATCTATACCAATGGCAAATTATTTAATCTGCTTTAACAAGAAGGTTTGAACTAAGGTGTTTCTGCCCTTTTGTTACTAAGAATACCGTTAAGACCCACCAGTTAGGCACTAAGAATTAGGAATATCGTATTTCATGTGAAAAGGGATTTTATTCAAGCCCAGTGATTTGGGAGGGCTACAAGGAGAATGGAGGCACTGTAGTTAAACCAGGCTTCAGTTCATGCAAGGAAGAAGAGTGAGTGTTTGGGATGAAGGTCGAGGGTGTAGATGAATATGTTCACAACAAAATGTCTGTCTCGAGGTTCTAGCTGGAGAAGCTAGGGGGTGAGGATGGACAATAGAATGCGAATTTATGTCAGGGAATGGATAGGGCTCTTCAGGATTGTATGAAAATACAGGAAACGATACCAAGAGGGAAAAGAGTGCAGGTGAGAGAAATTTCGCAGTAAGAGAAATTTCAAGGCTGAAGAAGCTATATGGGTTGGCAAAATAGTACTAGTTCCACCTTATCCGCAGAGTACTTTTTGGTTCACAAGGTATGTTCTTATGCATCTGTGGTATTTCATATCAACACCAGTCATTTTTGAGTAATTATCCTTATCCCTGGCTTATCAGTGAGGAAATTAAGGCTCAGCAAGATTAATTGATTTGCCAGGGCCACTACGCTAGAAAAATCAAGAGTGAGGACTTGAACCCAGGCATGCTGCCATGATTCTTCCTCTCTCTATTAGAGTGTCCACAGCCTTTGGACTTAGGTGAGGGAATGCCTGGCCAGTTCTAAGATATCTGTTTTAGCTGTATTATGAGGGTCTGCCCTTATTCAAGGCCAATCTTGGCTGAAAGATATTCATGTTGATTGATACCTGTTGGGGATTTCAGTGGTGGATGGACATTTAGTCTATACTGGGCTAGAACTTGTAATCAGCCTGAGAGGTGATAAAACAGCAAAGTGGTAGCCAACCGGGTAGACAGAATGAGAATGCAGAGCAACTTTTCATTTTATTCTGAGTTATACCTTACTAGTGGGGTTCACGATTTTGTAGAAAGGTTTGTGTTCCCAGATTATCCATATTAGGTTATAAAAAAGAAAATATTCTATAGTTTGGTAAAAAAAATTATATTGAAATTATCCCCTGCTGTAGATTACCTGGTTGGGATTCTCCTTCACATTCATGAATAATCATGTCTCAGCATAGGTTTCTATTTACTAAAGGAGGTCTTTCCTGGTAGCCTGGTGCAGGTCTGCAGACATTCTCAAGCTACTATCAAATTCAAGACCCACTCTGTGCAATACATTAGTCACCAGCCACGTGTGGCTGTTGAACACTTGAAATGTCACCAGTGGAAGATGAGATATGCTGTAAGTGTAAGGTACACATGGAATTTGAAAGTACAAAATAAAATGTGAACCAACTCAATATCGATCACATGTTGAAATTATGATTTTTGGATATATTGGGCAAAAGCATATTATCAAAATTAATTTCACCCGTTTCTTTTTAAACAAACGCAGCTTCCAGAAAATGTTCGGTCACACATGAGACGCACATATTTCTATTTTCCGGTGCTGCTCTAGAGGTAGACGAAGTCAGCTTGTCTAGTGTGAATTCTGGAAAGACCATACAATAGCTCCAAGAAGTCTCCTCATCTAGTTTGGAAGTTCCAGTCAGAAATCCACTTTTTTCGTTTCAGTCAGATAAGACTTTGCTACTAGCCTTTCCCTAATTGCTACCACCACCAAAAGTGCAGATTCTCCCCAGGAAAAGTAGCATGTTTTCCTTTAAGTTTTCCAGACTTTTGGACTCCGAAAGCACCATTTACTTTAGTCATGTGGACCTACTTGCAATTTATTAGCAAATCACACTATACCATGTCTCCATTCCTGTGCTCACTATGCACTTTGGTGTAAAGAACTCTGACTTGTTCCTCAAAACAGCTCCCAAGTTGCCGTCTTAGGAAAGCAGCCCTGACTTCTCACTGTGATGTACTTAGCCCTCCACTGTGCTCCCACTGCGCCCTTATTTGCCTCTTCCATAGAACGTTTTGCACTGCACTGTGATTGTGGAGGGGCTGATCTGCCATTCTTCTAGACTGTAAGCTCCTTGGTATTGTTATTTCACTTTGTATCTCCAGCACAGTAGCTGCTATTAGGTTGGTGCAAAAGTAATTGTGGTTTAAAAGGTTAAAAATAATTGCAAAAACAGCAATTACCTTGCACCAAATTTTCAGCAAATGTTTATTGAAAAAAAAAAGATCAAGTTGATGGATTTTCAGCTGCTCCACACTTCATTTCTTTTCTCTTCCTGGTTTTCTTTTGTTCTCATATTTATCACCACTTTTTTACATATAATTTTATCTTTTGGGGCTGTTGGTATTTATGTAAGTCACCTTGAATGGTGACTTAAACTTAGAGTCCCGAGATTTTAATCTAGAAGCTACCTCTCAAGAAATAACACATGGGGGAGAGCTCAAAGCTCAGGACTTCCAGTTACTTCTAGGACATTCGAAACAATGGAGGGCAGCAGTACACAGAAGAGTACCTCGCTGGCAGCCAGCACTGCAGCTTGTGAAAAGAATACCACAGCATGACTGACCTCATCAAACTGTATGGTCAACCTGAAGTCTCTTGCTACAAGGATGTTATGTTTATAGAGATAGTTATAATCATGCAGAGATAGGTCAGTACCTTCTGTTTCTAATGTTCTCTTCTGTCTTGTTTTGCTTGTTTTTGATTCTCATTACGTTTTAGAATGAATAGGAACCGGATCAACAATGCCTTCTTTTTGAATGACCAGACTCTGGAATTTTTAAAAATCCCTTCCACTCTTGCACCACCCACTGACCCATCTGTGCCCGTCTGGATTATTATTTTTGGTGTGGTATTTTGCATTGTCATAGTTGCAATCACGCTATTGGTTTTATCAGGAATCCGGCAACGTAGAAGGTAAGATATTGAAAGGGAGTGATTTAAAGAGCATTTTTCATTTGTTATGACTTGGAAAAATAAGGAGAGGATTTTTCCTAGCTGAAGATAATGCTTTATATCTGAAACTTTGAAAAAAAGTGATTTTCAAAATATCACTTATGCTCTTGCTTTTAGAGACATTTTGGAGTCCAGCGTCCGTTACTTAACAATGGCTCCTTCCATGACTGCTGTTCTCTCTGTCATACACCACATGAATGTTACATATCCAGAGTCGTTTTAATATCCATGTTATGATTGTGTAAGCTGGATGTACCGAGCTAAGCAGACTTTGCGGGTAGGCAGAGTTAATCTTTGGTAGTCACCTACATCCAAATGCTAGCAGTTCCACAGCTCTTTCCGTGCCTCGCCTCCTTGGCTTACCTCTTCTTGGCCCAGTGCCTGAAGCCGCCACCTTGTCCCAGATACTTTGTTACTGCTTTGTACTTCCCTCCCTTTGATGGATGCTCATCTCTCTACTGCCTATGATGCTATTCTCCCTACATCGGAAAATAATTTTGTTTCCAAGTACCTCTCATTCAGAGGGGAAGTGAAGAGCTTTCTCAGCTTTCTCAGCTCTTCACTAGACACTTTCATGCTCCTAAACCTTCTCTTCGAATACAGAGGAAGAAGAATTCTGGTAAGTGGGAATCACACGGACATGCATTGGTTTCCAAAAAGGTTGGTGCCTAGATGGGGTATGTGCTATGTGTTTAGCCAAGTATGTGTTCAACTAAATGTTTATGCTTAGGTTTACTACTTTCCATGTGTTTCACCCTAGTTACTAACAGAAGGTAATCATTTTAAATCTCGGGCTTCATAAATTTTTTCACAAATGATAAAGGAAATGCTGTGGAATAAATGTGATTTATATCTAGTCCCTGAGTTAGATTCAAAGATTAAGATCAAGTTGTGCTTTCTTGGTTTTCTTGATCTTGGCATGACATGTCGTGCAAAGAGACTTGGTACAAGTTGTCTGTTTTGTTTTGGTTGTTTGTGTTTTAAAGAATATTAAGAAGGATTCTCTTGCAATATTTGAATATGTATGTTTAATATTTTTAAATTTTGCATTAATCCTAAAATGCTGTGATTCTATGGTTTCTAATGATGGTAACCTTTGTGAATTCACTTTATCTCCTTGGTTCCCAATTTTCTCTGTAGTACCATATAGTGTAAGAGTTAGAAAAATGGACTCTGGAGATAGACTGCTTAGATTCCAAGTATCTATGTCCTAGATTGTGCTCTTAGATATAATCCATTAAGTATGTGGATATCAGAAGGCACAGGCAATGAGTCAGGAAACTGGGGGGCTCAGGGGAATACAGTTTGTTGTGCTTGGGTCAAGTTGGTTAAATTATTACCACTATTATTATTGTTATTATCATGATTATTATTTTGCTATCGGTGCATAGATAACTTTGCTAGAGCAATAGCAAGTTCTACTGCAAATAATTAACTTAGTAGGATAAAAAAGGTTAATACAGCAAAGTGCTTAGAGTGGTGCCTGGTACGCCGTGAGCACTCAATAAGTGTTAGCTGTTACTATTATTTTATTATCCTGCCATTTGCTGGTCTTTCAGCTGGTTTGTGCTGGGATCAGCTATCTCTTTCCTTCTGAGAAGATTCTGCAGTAATGTCCTAACTGGGTGTGTAGCATCCTAATCTGTTGCCCGGGAGAGGTGAGGCGGTTGTGACAAGTTTGCCTTCACAAATTCATTTCATGTTCATACTAGGAAAACAGATGGACACATCTCTTCGTAAACCTGGAGAACATCAATAATTAACAAATACAGTCAGGACAATTATGACAACCTTCTGAGGATAAATTGACTTGTGTTTTAAGTTTGCTACAATCTGTGGTGGTTTTCTCTTAGGCAAAGTATTGCTTGAAAGGTGAGGAGAGGGTGCAGTGCGAAGTGGGAAGCGCCCTGATAATTGTGATGAAAGCCCTGTCTCATCATGGGAAAGATAGGAGTTGCCCCCAAAGCCTTTAGTCTGGAGGAAGACAAGAAAACTGCATATGCTTCACAGTGATGTCTGTACTAGACCTGTGTCTAGCCCAGACCAGAAGTAGGTATTTCAGTTGTCTGGTCAGCTTTATGATGAAGGAGATGGAAGTGATCATGGTGGTACCGATGGTGACGATGATATTGACGATGACCGGTATAATGGTGAGGGTGATGTGATCACGGCGATCGTGATGAAGCTGACGCTGTGGAAAAGAGCACCAGATCAATGCTCTTGGTTTGGGGTTCCCGTCTCAAGCCCTGGCATTTATTATCTGAGTGACCTTGAGTAGGTCACATAAGGAAAATTAGAATATTTTCCACCTAGCTCCCTAATTGTCGCAGAAATTTTAGAGCTAATAACTGTTCTTTCTTTGCTGTTCTTAAATGTATATACTCAATAAGAATCAAATACGTGTTTTGAGTGAAGCCTGAAGAGACTAAATAGGGTTCTAGGTCCACTCCTTTCACCAATCTTGTTCTATTCTGAAAGACAAGTTGCTCTACGTATTTGAGTCTGAGCTCCTTCCTCTGAAAAACAGGGATACTAATACAATCTGCATAATATTTCAATGGGAATTACATGAGATGATGTATGCAAAGCATTCTGGTTTCTGCCATCTAATAGGTGTTAATTATTGTTATCATCACTATCACATGGCAGATATAAAGCAACTTGCCTGCAATGGCATGGTTAGAAAGCAGTGGTACCTGTATTTAAAACTAGATGGGCTTGATCCCCAAACCCCCCAATCTCACCGTGCTGCAGTGCCCGCTGAGATTGTTCCAGCAGCACTGTTTCCCTCAGGAATCATCCTTATTGATTATGAGGACAGTCCCAATTTGCCAATAACTGATTCTGTGTTTCAAAATCACATTTGTCTGTCCTTTGTTGTTTTTCTGGCTATTCTTGGGCCTTGACTCTTCAGCCCTGTCTTGTTTGAAGGGAGACAGAAACACCCTTTCTGCTTTTAGCCGCCACTACTTTATCTTGAGCAAACCCTATTCCTTAACATGCAGTAGTTTTGAGGGCCACTCGATACTTCTTTTGTCCCCTATTTTCTCTGGATCTATAAGAGATAGTCACTCTCAAAGCTCCAGAAGCTTGTTTCAGGTATTTTAGTCACTTTTTGAAATCCTCTTCCTGAATTACCTGACATTGCAGGAAGAGTGGAAGTCATGACCACTCAGTTTTATTTTTCAGGATAAAGAATTCCCGTTTTTAGCCGAACATCAAATCAGAATGATCCAGAAAGATAGTTAAGTTTTATTATTCTTAGTAAGAGCAAGGCACAGGCAGTGAATCAGTTTATTACAGTACACCCTATGAAATGTGACAAAGTGCTGTATTACTGTTAGATAACCTTTGAGCCGCTTATCGTGTCCACCAGGCAGCATGTTACTGACACTGCAGTTTTTGAAGCCCAGCAATGCCAAGACTCTGAACAACTGGCTCTAAGGTCATGAAAAAACAACATGTATCTACTTTGCCACTGACAAAGCTTGATAAATTTCCACAGCAAGTTTGCTTGGAATCTCTGTGGTTGAGAAATCCTTCTAAAGAAGAGAAGCGTGGCCTCATCTGTTTGCATCTTCCTTTTTAATTCTTCCCAATTCCTTTCTGATGCCGGATGGATTATTTTTCTTTTGTGCTTGGGGAGGGGCAGGCAAGATTCCTTGCAGTGATCTGCATGGGTCCAGCTGTCTGCAATTTTTCTTCTAACTCCACAAAAACATTTTTTAAGTGAAGAAACTGATAAATAAACACTGGCCACTATTATTTCTAAGACGGTGTTGCATTGTCACCTACTTCAGACTGCTCCATCCACTAGGATTTTTGTAATATGGCTTTTATATTTATATACAGAAATTTCAGGATAGTATTTGACTGTTTAAAATCTATTTATTGTTATGGAGATTATTGTTCACTCCAAGCCCAATGCAGGGTAATTTGGGGGGAAATTGTGTAAGCTAGGAATTTTTTTATGATAATTTATAAATATACATTTGTTACCAGGGCATCATCCTTACTGAAACATCAGTCCTCTCTTTTATAATCCATAAAAAATTGGGGGGAGGGCATTTGTGAAATTTGGAGTTTTTCCTTTTTATGGAGTCCTTTCTTTTCACTTTAAGCCAAGGACCGTCTCTTCTAGCACATGGTGGGCACTTAAAACATAGTTACTGAATGAATGTTGGATCCTATGAGTGAAGTGATATGATTAGTGGTTATAGCACGTCAAATGCTTTTGCTTTCTGGAGGATGTGGAGTGACGATACTCCTGTCCGCAGGAGGAGGGGCCAAGACATTCTAGTCCTTGGTAGGTGACTTCACGTGGCTGGGGGACCTCCTCATCACATGAAACTCTGTGCCCACCCCAACCTGTGCTGAAAGCTGATCGCTGATGCTTGGAATGGCCAGTGCAGTGTCTTCACTCTGAGGATGGAAAAACCCAGCAGCCTATCTGTTCCTAGGTCTCTGGGACTACAGCCCCATCTTCCAACCCAGCATGGGTCTGTAGTGACACATTTAACAGTGGTGTATACAATGGCAAAATACTTTCAAGTGATGACAGGTATTGTCATCTACGCTATTGAAATGCTACTTTACCTTGCTTTATGAACTTCAACAATTTGAAATGATCTAGTAAACCATCAGCAAAGGCTGACAAAACCTATACTAACTCCTAATTCCTAAGGTAGGAAAATGAATATTTTCCTCCATCCATTTGAAAAAAATAACAAGAGATACAAGAAATATCACGTGTATGTTCCCTCCCTCCCTCCCTCCTTTTCTTCTTTCTCTTTCTTGTGGTAGATCCCATTCAAGTTAAACCTTGGGCTACTGTCTGAGTAACTTTGTCTACAGCATTAGTCCGTCCATCCATCATCCACCCATCCATCTGTCTAATTCGCTAGCCAGCCACCCATGTGTCTGTCCATCCAACTCTAAGCCTACTCTGTGTTGTGTCCAGATGAGCTGTTTTACGAAATATCTTTAAATTTAGATCTGTCTGATTGCTTCCTCCTGAGAGATTCAAGTCAAAAAATTTGGTGATGAGGTGGAGCAGGAACACAGAATTAAATATATAATATATAATTTTAGTGTATCTCATCTAGAAGCACTTGTCAGTTTGTCTCGTTGGTGCTGTTCACCAAATTTCTTCCTTGACAAAATACAAATGTCTCTTTATAATTAGTACATTGTGGGGGTGATACATTGCAACCATGTGAAAATCCTGTTCCCTACGCATTTCTCCCTCCATGGTTTCGTATTCACTGATGAGCCTCAGCTCAATCAATTGTTATTGTAGTGGTGATTTTCTATTTCTGTTGCTCCTTCTATATTAGTTGCCATTCTAAGGGCTCTCTCTTTTTTCTCCCTACCTCTATCATATTCTTTAAAGCACAGCAAAATGGACTCTTGAGTAGGACTAATGGGAAATTGTACCTCACTCATCACTGGGGCATCTTCACCACCTCCTCTCCTGCCAAAGACTCACCAAGGTTCTAAGGGGCTGCCACCATGGTAGGAGTCCATACTGGTCACCACTGCAATGCTCAGCACCCCAGACGTGTGATCTGCTCAGGTCTGCCTCTTTGGAGTTTCCATGGATTCCAGGGACAATAGAATCTTTAACAAGTCTGGGAGCCTTATGCTTAACATCATGCCTCCACGGGGCCCCAACACCTAACTTGTGATAAGTCTCAGGGACACTCTTCCTCCCTCTGGTTGCCTAGAGGTACCCACCTCTCTTTTCTCCCCCTGCCTCTATGATATCAAGCATAATTAGTCTTTCACAAAAGACAGGAAGAACTGTTGAATTCAAAGCTACAGTGTTCCCCACTCCAAGGAAATATTAAGGGTCTGGTTACCACTTGGGTTGGGATAGCAGGGTCTACAGAGGGTCTGAGAATGAGAAACTCAAGATTTACCCTGTCATATAGAGTGAGTTTTGGAATGACCTGGAGTTATAGCTGTGAGTTGCAATGTAATTAGTAAAATGTTTTGCTTTTTTTAAAGATTTTTTTTAATTGGGGAAGGGGAACAGGACTTTATTGGGGAACAGTGTGTACTTCCAGGCCTTTTTTCCAAGTGAAGTTCTTGTCCTTTCAATCTTAGTTGTGGAGGGTGCTGTTCAGCTTCAAGTTGCTGTCCTTTCAGTCTTAGTTGTGGAGGGCGCAGCTCAGCTCCAGGTCCAGTTGCCATTTTTCTAGTTGCAGGGGGCGCAGCCCACCATCTCTTGCGGGAGTTGAACCGGCAACCTTGTGCTTCAGAGGATGCGCTCCAACCAACTGAGCCATCCGGGAGCTCAGCGGCTGCTCAGCTCAAGGTGCCGTGTTCAATCTTAGTTGCAGGGGGCAGAGCCCACCATCCCTTGCGGGACTCGAGGAATCGAACTGGCAACCTTGTGGTTGAGAGCCCACTGGCCCATGTGGGAATCGAACCGGCAGCCTTCGGAGTTAGGAGCACGGGGCTCTAACCGCCTGAGCCACCAGGCCGGCCCCAGTAAAATGGTTTTTGAGTTTCAAAAACCCAACTTACAAATGAACACAACTATTTTGTAATGAGTAGAGCCAAGCAGTGATATCTGCAATTGATAACAGTTACTACATGTCTACAAAGTAGTGTGAGTTTGTTTCTTGATACCTCATTACAATTTGATTTTCACTCAACATTTACAGACCATTAATTTGTCAAATCCTGTGAGAGAAACTTACTGCTTTTTAAAATTCAATTTTTGTGCAGTTCTCCCAGAGCTAATTTTTTTAACTTGCCAATTTACCATACGTTTTCTTCATATTCCAATTTGTGTGTGTGAATGTATATGTATATATGTGTGTATGCAAACGTATTCATTCATATAAATATACACATATATTCATTTATGTACATATCGATGTATATTTACTATTTCAAATAAGATCACTTGTTCTGATCAATATGTGTATCTCACCCATGCTAATGTCTTATCTTGGTAGCATCTTTTCACCTCATGAGCTCTTTATGATCTTTGAAACTTATTTGAAAACATACAGTCATCGATTATTTCATCATTCTGAGGTTCCTCTCTTCCCCTTTCCTGCTCTCCTTGTTTGTACAGAAGACCATGTTTTCTCTTCATAGATCCCAATCATTCTTTTTATGTGTATTTAGGAAAAACAAAGGACCATCAGAAATGGATGACACTGAAGATAAGTGTGAAAACACCATCACAATTGAAAATGGCATCCCCTGTGACCCCCTGGATATGAAGGGAGGGCACATTAATGACACCTTCATGACAGAGGAAGAGCGGCTAACCCCTCTCTGAAGGGCTACTGTTTTGCTTCCCCAAGAAACTCAACACTTGTTTCTGTGCAACTGTTGAGTACCACAAATTATCAAAGGCAGATCACATATTTTGTTTCACCATTCTTCTTTTGTAAGAAATTTTGAATGTGCATGAAAGTGAAAGGCAATCAGTTATATTCGTGAAGACCATTGGAATCATAAGCTGTTGACTACTCCAAATACTCTGAAAGATTTCTCTGCGAACACAGTGTGTAAATGCAGTCATGTGGTGTTTGTAATTATTGATTTAAAAATGCATCAGTATTTAAGCATTTCCAGAAATAAGGTCAGGCCGCTATGTATACATATATATTTCATGCTCTGAAGGCCTAAGGAAAAATATTTTTCCAGTGGAGAATATCTATGATGTGATGTAGAAATCATTCAAAGTGAATCCTTTTTCTTATTGTTTATATCACACTGTCTACAACTAAGTAAGCAAGAATAAAACGTAATTATTGTAAATGGGATGGATAAAAATGAGAGTGTTGACACATAAAGTGGAATTTGATCCTGTTATCATACCAACAGTTGCTTATGTATTTTCTGTCAGTCAGTCTCTAATAGGGCGGCAGCTCTATTTGTTGGCTATTTGTGCAATTTGTAAAAGTACACTCAATGCTAATTTAATAAAGTGATAATCATCTCTTCTTGATTATGTGACTGATTGTAGTCTGAAGTTTATTTTCACACTGTGGAACATAATAAGCGTAATTTTTATTAATTATATTTAATCTGCTCTACAGCCTTGGAAATGAATTATTTCTGTTGTGTGTACCCTCACCTAAAGACATCTTATAATTTTTAGACTTGATTTTCCTCTCAGATAGGCCATGTGTCTTTGTAATTTTTTTTTAAACTTTTATTTATTTTTTAAGTGTGTTTTTCCAGGACCCATCAGCTCCAAGTCAAGTAGTCGCCTCAATCCACTTGTGGAGGGCACAGCAGCCCACACTGGCCCACGCAGGGATCAAACCAGCAACCCCGTTGTTCAGAGCTCGCACTCTAACCAACTGAGCTAACCAGCCGCCCCTCTAAATCCTAATAATAATTATTATACATTTATTCATAGAAAGAAAATGTGGTGCTCAGCCTCCCACTATCACCCATAGTTGATGTTGCAGTAACAGTTTCTAGCTCCCTTTCCTGCCTCCAGCGTTGCTCCCTGGATATCGACTCTAAGATGAGTAGTTTGCATGCAGAAGGTTTATCAAGGACTGCTCTCAGGAAATCCACCTATACGAAATGAGGAAGGCAAGTGTGGCAGACAGGCTTTCAGGTGTCTGCCATCTCCTGATGTTCACACTTCATGCAATCCCATCTCCTTGAGTGAGGACGGGAACTGTGACTTGCTTCTGATGAATGGAATACAGCCAAGGTGATGAGCCGTCACTCCTGCAATTACTTTATATTCTGTCTGAGTCTGTCTTGCTAGCAGACTTGTTCTATTTTAGAGACTCTCCTTGCTGGCTTGATGAAGTAAATGGTCATGCTGGGAAAGCCTATGTGAAAGAAACTGAGCAGCCTCTAAGAATTGCTGGTGGCCTCTAGGCACTGAAGGCAACCTTCAATCAATCAACACCCAGCAAGAAGCTGGGGTCCTCAGTCCTACAACCACAAAGAAATGGATTCTGTCAACAACTAGAGTGAGCTTGGAAGTGGATTTTTCCCCAGTCAAATCTCCAGATGAGAAGGCAGTTTGGGCAACACTTTGTTTACAGCCTGAGCAGAGGACCCAGTTAAGCTGTGCCCAGACTCCTGATCCACGGCCATTGTGAGATGATAAATGTGTTTTTTATGCCACTGAGTTTGTGGTAATATGGTATGCAGCAATAGGAAACTAAGAAAGGAGGATTAGCCAGAGGGAGAGGTGACCAGCAACTTGGTGACAACAGGCCTCAGCCAATCCTTCAGGGAGCTTAGGAACTGAGTTTGTCCCTGATTGAGGTAAGGTGGCTGGGCCCTTGTATCTCCACAGTAGCCAGTTATGGCCATGGGTGCTCTCTGGGGGACAGTCTGCCCTTGGGACAGATAGTTACCTATGGCTGGGGGCAATTCCCACTAAAGGTCTTAGCAGTGAGCCTTCAAAAGCTAATATTTCCAGAAGCTTGGGATGGGTACGTGGGCCCTGAAGAGGGGGCCTGATGGACCCCCAGAATATCCACCACATTCTCTCCAGTCCATTGGCTACAGTGTCGCTTGCATGAATATCCAAAATGTAAACCTAATCCTGTTGTTTCCTAACATAGAAGCTTTTATTTTTATTCATTTTTAAAATTAAGTTTATTGGGGTAACATTGGTTGATAATGACATTATATCATTTTCAGTTGTGTATGTTTATAATATAACGTCCCTGTATGCTATTGTGTGCTCACTTGTGGGCGTCTTCTCTTTAGGCTAAAGCCAGACTCCTTAGCACAGGGTCCACTGTTGTTTGACAACCTTCACTTTTCTCTCGAACTTCGTCTCTCATCTCTCTGTCTCTCTTTCATCAGTCATAGTAGTTTCCTCACTTCTAGGCCTTTGAACAAACTGTTCCCTATACCTAGGACACTCTTCCCTGTCTCTGAGCCACTCTTCCAGCTTGTTCTTACGGTCTCTTTCAAACAGCTTGCCTTTCTGGAGGTCTTTGCTGGACCTCCTGGCTATGTGCTCCTAGAACGCCCAGAAAATTATACTCATCTTGTTGTACTATAGTTATATTTAAATGTGTTTTATGGAGGAAGGAGGCCACAAGCCAAGAGTGCCATAGGGCTCACAAACGTCCTAATATAACCTTATCTCTCTAATCATTTTCATAACCTACTTCAGTTTGCTCCCACCTCTAACCAGATAGAATTAACCACTGCTTTGTAACCTCACCATATCTACACATCTTTTCAATTGTAATGATAATATTTCATTTTATTGATTTGCTAACCTTTCTATCTTCACTAAAATATAATATTTTTAGAGGCAGTCTTCAAGTCACTTAGCATAGTGCCTCATCCTCCTCTTTCATTCCCTTCCTTTCAGCTTTCTTTCTTTCCTTTATTCTATAATGATGAGAAAAATTGAATACAATCCCTGCCCTCAGGGAGCTAAAAGTCTCCATAGTCAGAGCCCAATAAATGTGTGATGGACAAGCAAATGTGATGGTAGCTGTCTCAAGCTCATAGTCTTACCCCTTCTGGAAAGCCTGCACCTCTTTCTGTGCATGGAAGAGTTTGAATTGTGGGTGCAAGATTTTTGACTTGAACACCATTTGTAGTTGGCAACCATATCCTCTTTAATATTGTTAGGCTTTTCTTATTTTTAGGAGAGGAATGAGATTTGATCTCTCAGTTGGCAATACATGATTTACTAAAGAACCATTTTCTATCTTCCATCCACTTGAGTTGTTCACTCCCAAATAGGGCAGCTTTGCATAGAGAATCATTGAAACATCATCTGAATTCAATCAGTGGGTACTAGCAAGCATGATCTGAGACATGCATTTTCTTCTTCTTTTTTTTTAAAGTACTGATTACTGTTTTCTATTTTAATTCAAAGTAATTTTTTTAAAAAGATTTCATTGGGGAAGGAGAACAGGGCTTTATTGGGGAACAGTGTGTACTTCTGGGACTTTTCCAAGTCAAGTTGTTGTCCTTTCAGTCTTAGTTGTGGAGGGCGCAGCTCAGCTCCAGGTCTAGTTGCAGGTTGTTAGTTGCAGGGGGCGCAGCCCACCATCCCTTGCGGGAGTCGAGGAATCAAACTGGCAACCTTGTGGTTGAGAGGACGCGCTCCAACCAACTGAGCCAGCCGGGAGCTTAGTGGCAGCTCAGCTCAAGGTGCCGTGTTCAATCTTAGTTGCAGGGGCACAGCCCACCATCCCCTGTGGGAGTCGAACTGGCAGCCTTGTGGTTGAGAGCCCACTGGCCCATGTGGGAATCGAAACGGCAGCCTTAGCTCCAACCGCCTGAGCCACCAGGCTGGCCCAAAGACATACGTTTTCAAAAGGGTGGAAATTGTTCTTGGTGGGGAAAAAAAGTTTAGATATTACAATGGTTTATGGTCCTCCAAAGGACCACAGTACATAAATAGACAAAAAGTATTCTATAGTATTAAAAATTAATGGGTGAGCCATTAGGAAAAGAGTCTAAAAGGTCTTAACAGTAGGAAAATGGTTGCGAAGCAGTGATCCTAGGTAAGCTTCTTGTTTTTGAGGCCTGGATAAAGCAATTTGATCACCAGATCGTTTTCTTCACTGTTGATTCTGGTGCCAGTGGGGATTTCCTCCACTTGCAAAGGTCTGCTCTGCTAAATATACCTTTGGGGGAAGTTCTCCATGCTAGCAGAGAGGTGCTATAAACCTGACAGTCAATATAATAGCAAAATGGAGCTTATGTCCCCTGCCTACTGCCTTTGACAAACACTCTGGGTAATTAGACAGCAGTCAATCATCAACTACACATTTCATTTTTAATTTAATGATCCTGTAATGTGCCACAAGAGAACACATTGGGAGGTGATATGTACTGGAAATAAAATGTTGTAAAGCAATTGGAAATATAGCTGTCATTCCAGTCTCCAAGCCCTTAGCAAAAACTACAATGAAACGGGAAAGACGGGAGCGTCTGAAAACCCAGTCACTACAGAAAAAATTAGCTGGGATGGTGATACCTGGACTTATTTCACAGAAGTATTGTAAATGCAAAACTTTGGGGGGTTTCTCGGTGTAGTTTTATCTTCCATGTTTTCCACAAGGACTAACTAATAGAAAATATCACTGTATAAAAGAATGCAGTGAGTTCTTGAACTTAGAATGATACGTGATCAGATTCCAGATGCGAATATCACCAAGTGAAATATGCACATTTATCATTCTCGTATAAGGAACCAAGAATAGAGAGAACACAGGTTAAGAACCAAAAAGAGTAAAAAACAAAACAAAACAAAAAACCCTTAGAGTCCAAATCCCCAGTTCTTATTCCAAATTCATGGGGCCCCTTAACACATTTTATTTCCCATTTTACATCTTGTTTTCCTTCATAAAAAACATCACATATCTAGCTACCTCAATTACATAAGCAAGTGCATGGACATTTTCTTTCCTTCTTTCCTACTATCCTACTATCTTTGTTCCTTCCTTCCTTTCTTCCTTCTTTCTTTCCTTTCTTCTTTCCTTCCTTCCTTCCTTCCTTCCTTCCTTCCTTCCTTCCTTCCTTCCTTCCTTCCTTCCTTCTTTTCTTCCTTCCTTCCTAAGAATTTATTGAATGTCTATTCTATGTAAGATATCATACTAAGTTCAGGAAATATAAACAGAGTAAGAATGTCCTAGAAGAGACCCATTCATTATTTATGACCAGATTAAGTTTATTACTAAGAATACTATTTTCTTTTAGGGAATTTTGGCTTGAATGAATGAATGAACAAATAGATGAATGAATAAACAAATAGATGAATGAATAATTTCTTGTTATTTATTGAGTTATTTTGCTCTTTATTTTAATAGCATTCTTTAAAAAATGATTTTATATCAGTTATGAGTACAGAATAAGAGCCATTTTATAAAGTGTTAGTCTCCTCTTTATTCTAACACAGTGGCGGCAGTAGTAGGGTACAGATTGTTGTTGTAAGTCTCTGTGGTGGTACTGGGCAGCAGGGGAATTTGGCCAGTAAAGAAATGACAACTGTGTTCCTACGTGTTCTTTTTCCATAGTTACCTCTTGATGTTGCTTATAATTTTTGAAAATTAGTGAATATATGACAATAATATGGATGGTGGGGTATTGGATGAAGGGAGACATTTAGTCAGACCAAGAGAGAGTGATACTATGTTTTTCTTTTTTCAAGTGTTTGATGTCTTTTGTCCCAATCTGAAAGTAGGTTCCCAGAACAACAGGGCTAGGTCATTTCCAAGCCTGTCGGTAAGGATGGAACAAGAGCTCCTGGGAATGGCATCAAACAAAAGTGAGTGCCAGTCACTGGGGGCAGGTAAGCCTGGAAGGTGCCATTGTCAGGTGCCTTGCTACAGTGAACAAGTGACCCTTACTTCCAAAATGTAGCAAAAGTTTAATTAAGACTTTTGTCTTAATTGCTCCTCTACTCCTTTGGTCATCCTAAATCATTGGTTCACAGCCCACCATAATTAGTGAACAATGAAGTGTTGTGGCCATATTCAATTTTTATCAAGGTTGCAT
This sequence comes from Rhinolophus hipposideros, assembly GCF_964194185.1. Classification (NCBI taxonomy): domain Eukaryota; kingdom Metazoa; phylum Chordata; class Mammalia; order Chiroptera; family Rhinolophidae; genus Rhinolophus; species Rhinolophus hipposideros. The sequence continues at coordinate 117,617,598 of NC_138046.1, forward strand.
TTAAAAATTTATGGGGTTGAACCATATGAAATTGCTGCTATGCAATCACTTTTGACCTACAAAAATGTCAAGTTCCTATGGTTCAAGCTATTAATTTGCTAGCCAGTTCTTTGGAATTTAGGAAAGATGTTCCATATAAATATGTCATACACGGTAAGACAGCCTTCAGGCCAGCTCACAGGACCATTCTGGCTTCCATTCCCATAACGCTGAGAAAATGCTCCCTCAAAGGTCACTAATGAATTTCTGGTTGTCAAGGTCACAATTTCTTTGCCTTCACCCTTCTGAATCTCTTTGATTCATTTTACAGTGTACGGGGCAGTCTGCCCCCTGCCCCCGACACACTCTCCTTTCTTGAATTTTCTGTGACATGGAGATGTTGAAAGAGAGAGAAATAAACAGGTGAAAAATTGAGTGATTTTGTGTAAAGTGTAGTTTAGCTTTCAGAGGTGAAAGAAAGAAGAGAATTGTATCTTGTGCATTCTGAAGACAATGGAGAAAATACTTGGTGTTGATGGTTCTCTCTGATGACCACCAATAGATTGCTATCCAGAGAAGCCTTGCAGTACGAGAGAGAAGGTATGCAAGTAGTCATTGTATATTAAATGAGTAGTCGCTTCACACAGTGGCGGAGAACAACAGGGCTATAGGAATACATATTCACAATCCCTTGTCTGCAACTCCAAAATCTGAACTTCTAAAAACGGTTTGGCAGCAACATCTGACCTGAACAGATATAATGTTCTATATGATCTTTATTTGTTGTACTTAATGGTCTTCATTTATTGTACTTAATATTATTGAATGCAGAAATATTCAAGTGTTTGGTAATAGGGTACCACTGGGAGTAGATTAATATATGGTATATACACAGTATTTTCTGTACTGCCTGAGTTCTCATCCTAACGCCACCATTTGCTCATTGTGTGGCCCCAGGTGAGCAGGGTCATAAAAGTGGAGAAGAAGCAATCCAGTGAAATAACATCTTCATTTGATGTAAATAAACTAGCTTTAAAAAGGAACTAATACTTGCCTTATTTGCCCAAAGGTTATTGCGAGAATAGAATGAAATAAATACTAAAAAAGCAAAATTAATAAAGAAAATGTGATCTGTGAATGAAATTTTTATTAAAATTGACTTGAGACTACTCAACCTGAAACCATAAAAAGGAATAAAAGAGTTTATTTAAGGGAAGTATTTTACTATATAAATATATATTCACATCAACAATGGCTGAATCTCAAGTACATAACCTTCCCACCTAGAAAGACACAACCACATGTAGATCTGATAGGGAGACAGCAGGTGGAAATATAGATAAAGTATCTATTTGCATTTTCAACACAATACAAAACAAAAAAATCCTAAAAAAACCTCCGCTAATTGCAAAGAAAACTCTCAAGGACACACTTCTAGCCCCAATAATACTGTAATTTTATCCCAGAAGATATCATTCTATATGATCCCTAAAGAGAGAGAGAAACAGAGACAGAGAGAAACTTGTGGTAACTCAGCTAATTATCCCAGTATTAACTTTAACTCAATTAGGTAATAAAGATCATGTTTTTAAATGATTACTCTTTTATTTTGATTCTATGACTATCATTGAACTAGTTGACAGTTGTTGAATCAATTGGCCTACCAATCAATTTAATTAAAAAATTTTGACTTGATGGACAAGCTGGGTTTTTTTTGCCTTTTTAAAAAATTTATTTATTGTGATGACAATTGTTAATGAAATTACATAATTTCAGGTGTACAATTCTGTATTACATCGTCTATAAATCCCATTGTGTGTTCACCACCCAGAGTCAGTTCTCCTTCCATCACCATATATTTGACCCCCTTACCCTCATCTCCCACCCCCACCCACCTTACCCTCTGGTAACCACTAAACTATTGTCTGTGTCTATGAGTTTTTGTTTCTCATTTGTTTGTCTTGTTTTTGGTTTATATACCACATATCAGTGAAATCATAGGGTTCTCTGCTTTTTCTGTCTGACTTATTTCGCTTAGCATTATACTCTCAAGATCCATCCATGTTGTCACAAATGTTCCTATATCATCTTTTCTTAACGCCGAATAGTATTCCATTGTGTATATATACCACAACTTCTTTATCCATTCATCAATCGGAGGACATTTTGGTTGTTTCCATGTCTTGGCCACCGTAAACAAAGCTGCAATGAACATTGGAGCACACGTGTCTTTATGTATAAATGATTTCAAATTCTTTGGGTAGATACCCAGGAGAGGGATTGCTGGGTCATATGGTAATTGTATTTGTAATTTTTTGAGGAACCTCCACACTGCCTTCCATAGCGGCTGCACCAGTCTGCATTCCCACCAACAGTGTATGAGGGTTCCTTTTTCTCCACAGCCTCTCCAACACTTGTTACTATTTGTCTTGTTGATGGTAGCCATTCTGACTGGGGTGAGGTGATATCTCATTGTGGTTTTTATTTGCATTTCTCTGATGAGTTGTGATGTTGAGCATTTTTTCATATGTTGACAAGCTGTTTTGATGAATTAACTAGTCAATATGGTAGAACTTTGTGCATCCGGTCAAATTCTGATACTTAGACTCTCTTACATTGAGAATTGGAGCCTGTGACTTATCTGCCATGTACAAGGGGATTAGTCACCTATCCTATTTCTTCATTTCTTGGAGCTCTTAGAAGCAGACTCAAAGGTCCCTGGGAGGACAGGGCCACAAGCCAACAGAGGAACAATTCATTCATGTGATAAACCTTTGCCTTTTATTTAGTACAACTCCATGAACAATCTAACACATTCTTTGAAAAACTAAAGAAAATTTAAACTAGTGATTACAAGAGCTAAAATCTGCTTGCTCAAAAGTGAAAGATATTGTTGCCCTCATTCCAAGGGTGATTGAGGCTCATATTAAATTCCCATCATGTTATAGTATTTGCTTGCTAGATTATCATCTGCTTGGCTATAAAGGGAAATACCAAGGTTCATTTTAGTTATACAATGATTGCAGGAAGCTTCAGGTTATAGTTTCAAACATAATGCTTTGACACAGCACATTCCAATAGATCAGCAAATAAAACGCTATTTATAAAACTCCCCAAGGATTATATCAGAGTCCTTTGGGGGAATTGAGGGTGTTGTGGGGACTAGAAATCAGTGTACTTGTCCATTTTTCTCGTAATTTTGTAGTTCTTTGTTTCTTTGTGTTGAGAATCCAAATAGGTGCCTTACATATATCTATGTATTCCCTTTCACCGTTTCCCTGCCAGATCTATGTTTTTTTAGATTCCACATATAATTGATCTTCCAAATTGCTGATTTGATCCTCTGCTTCTTCTAATCTGCTGTTGATTCCATCTAATGTATTCTTCATTTCAGTTATTGTATTCTTCATTTATGACTGGTTCTTTTTTATGGTTTCAATCTCTTTGTATAAGTTATCATGAGTTCATCTGTTTTTCCCCTAAGTCCATTGAGCATCCTTATACCAGTGTTTTGAACTCTGTATCCGGTAGATTGCATGTCTTCATTTTGTTTGGCTTTTTTTTCCTGGAGTTTTCTCCTGTTCTTTCATTTGAGACATGTTTCTTTGTTTCCTCATTCTGGCTGCCCCCCTGTGTTTGTTTCCATGTATTGTGTAGATCTGCTACATTTTCCAGTCTTGGCAGGGTAATCTTATGTAGTAGGGGTCCTGTGGGGCCCAGTGGCGAGGTCTTCCTGGTCACTTCAGCTGGGTACTCCAGGGGTGTCCCTCGTGTGGGTTGTGTGTGCCCTCCTGTTGTAGTTGAGACTTGATTGCTGTTGGCACATCAGTGGGTGGGATTGACCCTCAGGCTGACTGGCTGTGATGACTGCTTGTGACTATAGCAGACAAGCTGTTGTGTGGGGGCTCACCACACAGATCAGGATTCACTTTAGTGGGGCTCTGGTGCCTGCTGAGTCTACCCTTTGTATATGTCATTTGTGGAACTAAGTGGGTGGTGCTCTGGCGTGGTCTGAGGCCATCCACTGGGTGTGTTGGTTCTAAGTCCTCTTGGGAGGGACTCTGGTACAGGCCTAGGTCAGCCGCTGCCTGTCAGTGGCCTAGGGCCAACTGGTAGGAGCTATGACGTGATCTGCAGTTGGCAGCTGCCTGTGCTGGGTTTAGAGGTGCTTGGGAGAGGCTGTGCTGTGAACTGAGACCTGCTGCCACTAATGCCAGGGGCTGCTTAGCAAGAGGTAAAGGTCACACTGAGGCCAGCCACTGCTTTTCTGGGGTTTGTGGACTTTTAAGAGATTTTAGGAAAGTCCACAGTGTGGACTGAGGCCAGCAGCTTATGAAGAACAGCCACTGAAAGAGGTTTGGGCTGGTGCACGGGTTGAGTGTGGCAGGGTCTCAGGGAATCATCAGGGTGGGGTGAGTGGTGTTAGCCGAGTAGATGGAGACTCAGATATGGCACTGGCCTGTGCCTGCAGGCTGGGTGGGGGGAAGGCTCAGCAGAGGAACAATAGCATCTGCCAGCACTTTAGTCTGAGAGAGCTGCCCCTCCAGTCCTTGTGTAGGGCACATTTTGGAAGCTCCAGTAAAACTGTAACCAGAACTGCAACTTTCCTTTTTCTTAAAATTAATTTATTTTAAATTATAATTGACATACAGTATTATGTTAGTTTCCAGTGTACAGCATAGTGATTTAACATTTGTATAGCTTACAAAGTGATCACCACAAAAAAATCTAGTAACCACCTGTCACCATAGTTATTCCAATGTTATTGACTCTATTCCATACACTATACATTACATCCCCAGTATATAATGAGAATAGTGCATGCATATACATGTCTAAACAGGATTAGATACTTGGTGCCCAAATGCCTTGGCAGCTTTGCTACTGGGAGTAGGTAATTTACTGTTCTGCCTGGCCTTGATTGAGATGTAGAGAGGTGGAATCATGCATGCATGTTAGTTCTTGAGAGCACTATGTTCATAAGCACTGTCTAGACTGGGGTCATCTGAGTAAATTTTCCCAACAACACAGGTTGTGTGAGCCAAAGATTATGTGTTTTATATGATTTGCATTCTCTCATCCATCTCATATATTGGGTAAATAGTTAACTCTGCCCACTCTTATTTGGTTACATCATATGCAGTAAGTGGGTAAAGGCATCAGGATGATAGTGATACTAAGATGGAAACTCCCTCCAGACCAAGGCACAATTCAGGAAGATCTTGCAAGGTCTGTCTTTTGTGTCTGAAATTCCTAAGAACCCATCCTCATGGCTGGAAAAAAATTTGTACAGAAAATGTCTCCAGAAATAGCCCCCTCTATAGTGGATGGAATAAATACTACCTATATTATCTATATGAAAGCTATCCCTTCCTATTTCCTTAAGGCAGAGCCAAGTTTACTTGGATGTCTACCATTCTCCAATATGAATCAGGTGTAAATCTTGATTAGTCTAAGCCAATTATCCAACTTCCCTGGGGAAGTTTCCTTTGTTATTAAAAAATTCATTGAGAGGAGCAAGGTAACTCCACCCCATCCCAGCTGTGGTTCTGACTCCTCCTGCATCGTTTGGGGGGAGGAGAAGGAAAGTCAGGGAGCCATGAGGGTTTTACTGGACCACACATAGCAGTGTGTTTGCACTCTCTGGGCTTGACCAGTGTTCCAGCAGCTTCTCTTTTGCCTGGAGCCTTCGGAGGCTCACCCAGACCCCCACCTCCCATTCCCAGCTCAGCCTCAATCCTGGGGATGTCTCCACTGCAGACCCTTGATGTTTTGCTTGTATCTCCTCTGGCTGCTCGCTTTCCACTCTTTTCTCAGCTCCTGGAAATCTGAAATCACTCTCTATTCCTCTACTTGGCTGTCTTGCTCCTTCTTTCTGCTGAATGGCCCTCACAGAACCCTCCAGAAATGCTGCGAATCCTCTTCCCCCAACTTTGAGTGCAGGCTAATCCCAAAGCAGCTACCTCTCCTGGTGTTGCCATCAGAGCTGCTGGCCGCCAGGCTCTCCCCTCTAGACTCCTCAGCCAGACTCCAGCCCATGCTGTCCTCAAGCTTCAAGGGACCTAGGCTAATCCTTCCAATCCTTCCTCAAAGCCCCTATACATTGTTTGAGGTAGGGAAAGTCACCCCATCCTTCCAGGTGAGAGCCCAACTTGGCTTTCTCAAAAATTCTCTACTGTAAACTTCAGTTTTTTTCTTGGCCTCTCTGTCGTCTTTTATAGCCTGGAGGTGGGTGGTTGGCTGAGAGTATCAAACTAGTTTTCATAAGCACTTTTTGAAAATCTTGCAGCTCACTTTGGAATGTTTCATCTATTGTTTTGGGGCTTCAGTTGACACTGAGACTGAAAGAGTTCCAATTTAGCATCTTGAACAATTATCATAGCGCATCCCTTTTTTCCCCCAGGGCATAGCATGTGCAGCAAATGACAATATTTGTTACCACACAAATATTCATTGACTCCAGGGTCAATAAAAAAAAAATTCATTGAAAAAGAGATAGTGCCAGGGTTGAAATCTCAATTGATTAACAGATGGAGATTTTTGCCCTCCTCTACTGTTTCTCCAGTTTTCCAAGGAGAATGTTACTTTTGAGGATGGGTCCAGACTACCAAAAGTACTTCTAGAGTGCCCCATGCTCGCAAGCATCATAGGTTTTCCAGAAACACCTTTGGATATTTGGAGTGTTGGCGCTATCTCTGAATTTCAAGTTCCTATTGAATCTTTATGGAACTTGGGCCTAAGGACTTCTTGAGCAAATAAATTCAGAGGGGATTCTGAATTATCTTCTAAATAGTATCAAGCTGTCCAGTGAGCTGTAACTGACTCCTGCTCCCCAACTAGTTTTAGGGAGATTCCAGTGTTATAATAGGAGAGGAAAAATAAAAAAGCTTTGTACAACACCAATCACAAAATCCAGTGAAAAGGCTGAACAGAGAAAGACACTCATTATAAGTGTTCCTCGAAGTGTTTTCTCAAGTTTTCAATTTTTCCAATTGCTTAGTTTCATCGTTTTTGCAGAGATTGCTGCGGCTTTGCCTAATCTTATGTAAACCAATGTTAAAACACTGGGAAGCAGAGATCCAAAAATAACATCTTCTAGCACAATGGCATTACTCAAATTCCAAGGCCATGAGGCCTTGATTCCTTTCTGGATTGAATCCAATCCAAATGAATATTACCAATATCTACCACATTCCGACCGTCTCCAGCAAACATGCGTGCTGCCTGGGGATTGATGTTGTACAGTTTCTAGACACTGAACATACTTCTCAGCCCAGGAAAATTCCTGATGAGATTGAAGACAGGCTCACAACTATTAGGAGGGTCTTTAATGACAAAGAATGAAGTAATATTAAGTCTCTTACCCAACTTAGCTTCTAGTTCTCATATATTCATCGTGACATTACATCTCCTGTATCATCAAAAGCCAAGAGATTTTGATTAAAATATGGTAGATTCTGAAACCTCAGAAAAGTTCTTATAATTTATGTGCATGTAATCATGTGAGCATGGGATTAGAACTTTTCCCTTCAATTTCTTTTTTTAAAGATTTTATTGGGGAAGGGGAACAGGACATTTTATTGGGGAACAGTGTGTACTTCCAGGACTTTTTCTCCAAGTCAAGTTGTTGTTCTTTCAGTCTTAGTTGTGGGGGGCGCAGCTCAGTTCCAGGTCCAGTTGCTAGTTTCAGGGGGCGCAGCCCACCATCCCTTGCGGGACTCGAGAAATCAAACTGGCAACCTTGTGGTTGAGAGACCACACTCCAACCAATTGAGCCATCAGGGAGGCAGCTCAGCACAAGGTGCCTGTTCAATCTTAGTTGCAGGGGGCGGAGCCCACCATCCCTTGCCGGACTCGAGGTGTTGAACTGGCAACCTTGTGGGTGAGAGCCCACTGGCCCATGTGGGAATCGAACCGGCAGCCTTTGGAGTTAGGAGCATGGAGCTCCAACCGCCTGAGCCACTGTGCCGGCCCCTCCCCTTCAATTTTTGGCTTCCAGACTGATCCTCCTTGAAGCTCAGATATTAAGCACTCAAGGATTTACAATGTGATTTATCCACTCCCCATCTCTCTGATTTTGGGAACTGGAGTCATTGTACTTTTCCTCTATATCTCCCACTTGCTTGGGTTCCAGAGAGAGAGAACAAAGGAGCCCTACAACCAAATGAACATTAGCACCTTTGGGCAGAGCAGCAGTCTTACAGGGTAACCTAGAAGAAATCCTCAAAGCCCCGATTTAGCTCCCTTCTCTGGTGCTATAGACTAGGCCAGCAATCTCACTTCTGAGCCTCACCCTGGTCCTTCCAGCACTTCCCAGCACATATTTCTCCAAAGAAGAAGCCTTGCCAGCCATGAAGCTTACAATCCTTCCAGAACCACCAGTGTTAATTAGCTCTTATCTGGGACATTTTGTGTCAGAGAGGGTAACAAATGGAAAAGAGAATTCTATACATTGTAGAGTCACTATCGTACACTCTACTGTGCCATTCTATCTATGCAATAACCATTTTTCTCTCTCTGCACTTTTGGAATATCACTAACTATGACATAATCAAGTATCTTGACTTTATTTCTGTATTCTCAAAATCACATTTATTATACATTCTGTTTTGAATTGGCCACTCAGCCATCAGTTATGAATCAAACGTGTTACACAGAAATCTGGGGTGACATTATTTTCTTATGGGGCCTGGAAATGGAGCCTCAAAGAATCAACAAAAGGGATTGTTTCAAAATACTTTTTGCCTTATTTATCAACCCCATTTTCCTCCTGAGGTCTGGACTGAGTAATACTTTCTAGCACACTGGGATTCTGAAGAAGTAAGATTGTTTTCTCTTGGTCTTAACTGAAAAGACATATTTGACTATCCATCTCTAGCTGACGACTCTCAAATTTTTATCTCCATCCTTGACCTCTCTGCTTAACTGCAGATTTGTTTATCTAACTGCCTTCTCAATACTCTTACTTGGATTCTAACAGATATCACAAACTTCCCTCCAAACTGTTTTACCTGCGACCTTCTCCATCTAAATTGATGTCAACATTGCCCTTCCAGTTGTTCAACTTCTTCTTTCACAGCCCACGTCCAATTCACCAGTAAATCCTCTTGGCGTTACCACCAAAATGTATTCAAAATTCTACTGCTACCACCAAGCCACCATCATATCTCACCTGTGTTATGGCAATAGCCTCTTTCCTGGTCTCTCTGCCTATAGTCTTGCCCCGATATAGTCTGCTTTCCACACAGCAGCCAGCGTGATTCTTTTCAAAGATAAGTGAGATTGTGTCACTCCTCTGTTCAAACTCTACCAGGAATTCCCATTTTCTTCAGGATAAAAGTTCAAGTTTTGCTTCTAAGGCTTTGTATGTAAATTTATGTTAGTGGCTCTAGTGTTACCTGCTGTTTTGTACAGTTTGGGTGTAAAAAGTAAATTAGGCAAACACCATAGTATCGTAAATTCAGACCAGTCATAATCAGTACAGCTCCCTCGAATCCATTTTGTCCTCACAGATTTGAACTCTTGGAAATAATTTGGTTAATGAAGCTTATCTTTGCTCTATCTGTAGGAAAAAGTGACCACCATGCAACTAGAAATGTAAACAGGAAAGAGCTTTAGCTTTTCCTTTGGGCTAAAAAGTCAGCTTGGTATTTATTTTCTGTAAAGCACTTATAAATTCACTTTGTATAATAAATATGTGGTCAAAACCAATTGTACTAAATGCAAAGAATTCTTGCATGGAAGGTTTAAATTCTCTATGCTTTACATTCCTGATATCCTTTCTTATTTCTGTCAGAGGCATGACTATCCATTTTAAGATAAGAAATTGCACAAAACATCCTTTTTCCCTCTGAAGTTTATTGACGTTATCCTCCAGACTTGGGAACTAGAGGAAGTTTTTGCTACAGCTACGGGGCAACCTCACCATTTATGGCAGTTGGGAGCATGTAAAAAGTTGAGCAATAAGGGACATATGGATCTCAAAGTCTACGCACTTTGCTCCAGCGCAGTGGAGACCCACCCTTGGGTCTGAGCCTACAAAGAGGGAGCTTTGCTGATTGAACACTGCGGTTATCTAGTTTCCATTTAGGTTTCAGCAGGTAACAGATCAGAAACAGGGAGGGCATTTGTGGTGGGCAGGGCTACCAGGAGCAGATTCCTTAAGAAGTGACTGCGAATTCAGAGCATGCATCGACAGCAGAGGTAACAGCAATAAAGCTGCTTGGAGCCATTTAATGTAAAGCCTTGAAGACATTGTCATGTTATAGCCTTGTCAGTAAAGAATGTTCAAGATGATGACACTGAGTCATCATTAAAAATAAAATAAAAAGACAAGTTCAGGCAACATCCTGAATAGGATGGAATATATTTTAGAAAATATTCTTCCTTAAATGGTTTAAAAATGCAAAACTGCTATAATCCAAGCAGTACATTTTAGTTTTGCCTATGTGACTCTGCTTTTTCTTGGAATACAACAGTTTCCTACAGAACTTCTATGGACAATTCCCTCATTTCCCTCACTTCTCACAGTTCCCTCATTTTGAGTGGTTTTTATTCCTAGGTTCCCAGCATACTTCTCTGTGTTCTCATGTATTAATTCATGTGATACTTACAACGTCCCTATGAGATAGGTATAATATTGTCATCAGTTTTGAAAGACGGAAATGAAGTGCGGGGGGAATATCACCTGCCTAAAGTCACAGAACCAATAAGTGGCAGAGTAAATGTTTTACTACCAAAGTCATTTTCTATTAGGTTGGTGCAAAAGTAATTGCGGTTTTCGCAATTATATTTAATCTGTTAAACCGCAAGTACTTTTACATCAACCTAATAAATGGCAGTCCCATGATGGAGGAGGGCTGTTTACCCTCAGTCTTCTCTTCCCTGTCTGAACTGTGCTGCAAATGACATTATTTTAAACCCATTTAGTACTCTCTTATTTCTTTTCCTCTGGATATTCTCATGTGTCTCTCTAAAAGTGTGGTCCTCAGAAATGAGCGTGATGCTGTCAATTATTTTGTATCTAATACTCTATTAGCAAAATCTAAGAGAGTCTAAGATGGACTTGCCTTTCGTTGGGCAGCCAAGTTGGAGTTACAGCTCATATTAAGCTCTTATTCAGCCCGCTTGACTGGGCTACTGTAGCAGCTCCCTGACTGGACCCCCTTCATCTATCCTTAGCCCTCAGTGTCTGCTTGCTAATCGGCAGTGAGAGTGGTCCAGTTAAAACTTTTGCCAGGTCACTTCTCTGCTCGAAGGCCTCCAATGGCTTCCCACATTACTCAGAGTAAAAGCCAAAGTCCTACAATTGTCTGTAAGGCCCTCCTGGTGTGGCCCTCAGCTTCTCTTTATCTTCACCTCCTGCTACTTTCCCCTGTGCAATGGGCTCCTGCCACAGAGGCCTCTGATTGTTCTTGAGACTTGCCTACACTCTTCGCACCTGCTGTTCCCTCTGCCCACAACAGTCTTCCCCCAGCTGTCCACATAGCTTTCACTCTTCCTTCAGGTCTTTGCTCAAATGCCATACTCTTAGCCCCATACCATCATTCACCTCCTCCTTTCCTGCTTATTGCAGTCATAGCATTTATCAGCTATGTGTTTCTTGCGTCTACCCACCTCATATAATATGATATCTACAGGAAGTTTTCCTGTCTTGTGAGTGTATATCCAATATCTGGAATAGTGCCTGGCATGTAGTAGGTAGACAATAAATAATTGTTGAACCAAGATTCCTATTGTTTTGGACATGAACTGTTGTTGATCAGAGGACCACTTCATCCTATAGTTTGTGATGGTCTCTGGGACATTTAGATCTATCTAATCGTAGAGCTTTACATTTTGTTAAATCCCTTATTGAAATAGAAGATACACTGTGTCTTTGTTTACTGTTCTTTTATCAGAAAGGAAATGAGGCAGACAACATCTGACTTCTTCCTAGTGAATATATATATATATATATATATTTTTTCCCACCCAGGAGCAAACCACATTCTACAAATTATATTTTATAGCTTTGTGAGGTGTCAAGCTCATGAACTCTTCCCTCTACCCCTTGTGAAATTCACCCTCCAGTCCTTCTGAAAAGTAGAACAGGTTTCCTGCATCTCCAGTCTCCTAATGTTTTCTGGCTCCATTTCTTCTCAAAGACAATCTGTTCCATTAGGCCAGTTGTTTATATGGGTCCCATCCCCTGGGTCTTTAGTGGATTCTTTCAGTTCTCAGAATGGGCTTGGAGAGAATACTTCTGGGTAGCTATCAGAACAGTGGCATCTTCTCAGTGGGGAGTGGATAAGCATTCCACCAATATAGTCACTGCTTGCAGTTGGCCATCATTGAGCTGGTTTTCCTACAGAATTATTGTGGACAGTTCTCCCATTTCCCTTGCTTCTCAAAATTTCTTGCCTTCCAGAATTTTCTTGCCTCACTGTTGTTATCTCAGGCTCCGTGTCCATCTATTTTTAGCTTTCAGATTTTATATCCTGCTTTCTCCATTTCAATTTGATCATGTTAATCTTATTTTCTGCCTCAGTGACTTGAAGTTGGACTACTCCCATTTTTTTTCTAAACCCAAGCGCTTCATTCAGGAAGTGACCTCAGTAGAGTTTTGTTTTAGCCTTTATTAAAGTAATAGTCCAGCTCTTTGTTCAGATCCTCACACGCTATTCTCTCTTCCCTTGCCTGGTTTTTCTCCTAATGCATGTGAGAACTGAGTAGATCTCAGCTTCTTCAAATGTGAGAGTAGCCTTACTGAAACTTCACTGATTCCCCCCCACCAATCTCACTTTCTTTTAACATTCGTTATCATAATTACTTAAATTTGTCAATTACTTTATCTCTTAGAAAGATCGTGTGCTTCAAGTCACATCAAGGTCAGTAAGAATCCGCCTCTTTTTGATGTGGTGGAACCAAATGCATCATTGTCCCTGAAGGCACTGACCCTCTGCCCCTCTTGGTCTATGCCTCCATTATTGCTCTTAGACTACTGACTACAATTGAAAGACCTGTACTCTAGAATCAGGCTGCATGAAATCATGTCCAACCTCTACCACTTCCTACTAGGTGATTGAAGTTTGGCAATTTATTTACATTATTTGAGCCTTGCTTTCATAATCTGTGTATTGGTGGTAAAAACTATTTACCATATTATAATGGAAAGCACTTTGAGCAGTTGCTTATAATTATTTTTTCCCATGCTACAAGAATATGTACAACTTTGGAATAAGGAGAAGTAGTGGAAACTTTTTTTAAAAGCTTGGTGACTGCCATTGCACCTGGACTTGGAAGACTTGTTTATCTGGGTGAAGAAATGTTTTCCCTGTATGAGGGTTTCGTAATCACAGTCAACCAGGCTGATGAGCCTTGCCATTTAAAGTGGTTCCTCTCTTTCTTTCATCTGTGACACCCATACCTACACCATTGGGAATAAGGATATTGATCCAGCTTGTGAGATTCAACAGGATAACCACCGAAGTCTCTTTGAACGCTAGATGGCCATGGTCTCATGGCTAAGGATGACCAGAACTTGACACGGATACTCCTTGAATTTCATACCATGCAGAGGCATTTTTATTTCCTTGTGACCTTGACTGGGGTTTGAACAGGTAAGTGAAAGGGAAGGAGGCACACAATAGAGTCAGCCAAAGAACCAGCATTTAACATGGTCAGCTAAGAAATAGAAAATGAATCTTTTTAAGGTTTTTCCAAGCCAGATCTGGAGAGTTAACTTGTGGAGGGGAGAGTAGTAGTCTTATTATTTTTAAAACTGATCATGAAAATTAAAATTTATCAGAAAAAATGAATTCCATAAAGACAAGGGAAAAGTCATTTATTTAGGAAGGGAAAATGTTACCCAAGTAGAGAGTTTCTGTAAATATGCACTTAAAATAAAAAGAGAGATAACCATTAATGGAATTGTCTGAAAAACATACAAGTACCAAAATTACTCCCATGATGGCTAATTCTAGGCTTCTTTGGTCACTGTAAAATTATAACACCTTCAGTGTATCTTTAACAGCTTTTTAGGAACTTATTAACCAAATGTACAAGTTTTGATTTGGCCATAAAAACTAGGAGAACTATGATTCTCTGGGATTAATGAATAACATTTGTTTATTTGATTTACTTTAAAAATCATTCTAAAATATGCTTACATATCTGTCCTTTCCAGGATGAACTTTATATTGGTTCAGCAGATTGTTTACTGTTTCTTCTTCTTTTTTTTTTTTTCTGTCTTCCCTGCTCAGTGCCCAACCCAAGTTCAAAGGCTGATGAGAGAGAAAATCTCATGAGGAGGTTTTACTCTAGGGAAAGTTGTTCAGTGAATGGGGTTTTGGCGCTCAGGGAAAGATGTCAGGCTCTTCCTGGCTCCTTCTCAGCCTTGTTGCTGTAACCGCTGCTCAATCCACCACTGAGGACGAGGCCAAGAAATTTTTGGACAAGTTTAACTCTGAAGCTGAAGACCTGTCTCATCAAAGTTCACTTGCTTCTTGGGAATATAACACCAATATTAGCGATGAGAATGTCCAAAAGATGGTGAGTGCTCATGGCTACATAGGGGTACTTGTTGCTTCTTAAAGGTTAGATTGCTGCCCATACACCTGAAAAGGGAAATCAAAGATATGCTCTGAGCTGGGAGGTTGGATATTTGCCTCAGTATTTCTGATTCTGGAGTCCCAGATGACTAAACTGAATTGACCTTGGGGTTCATTTGGAAAATTGTTACAAAGTAACTCACTGGTCTCAGTCCAGATTCTTGGAAACCAGTGAACGTGCTACATATAATTGCCACAATAATTCTTATCATAGTTGGGGTTTCGAAGCATTTCATGGAAATGCTGTAAGTGAATGAATTAATAATTTCCCCAAGCCCACAATGTCAACCAGGAATAGCTAAAGACTCTCTAAAATAATATATTAACTGAAAAATGCAACGGGAGGCTTAGTGAAAGGGCTAGCTAGTAATTATCTAACCATTGGTCGGGTGAGGCTAGACTTGGGAATTTCTTCCTTCACTGTCACAGAGCTCTGAGGGACTTCCAAAGGTCACAGAATCCATTCAGAGCCCTCCAAGAAAAAACCATAATTAAAGCACTTCTGAGAAATCTCAGAACTCTCTGGGAAAGCAAGATGCTTTGTTTGACGAGTGCAAGGGTTTAGGGTTTCTTCTCTCACAGATCCCAAAGCAGTATCCTTACACATTTGGTGCTGGAAATTGAGCAACACTATTTAAGAAAAGATTTTTGTGGCACTCATAGAGCAATACATTCCTTCAAAAATGTAGCTCAGAAACTTATCTTTTCAAATGATTAGTAGCTTGCATGTTTAAATTAAATGACTGACATGAGCTCGCAGATCAAATCTGGACCTACTGTCTCATGTGAAATCCCCTAAGAGATTTTTTGTTGTTGTTGTCTATTTTTCTAAAGCTCAAAGAAATCCAGGAGATTTTGACAGCCCAATGTTGTCATAAATCATTTTTTTCCTGTCTCATATTTTGGTCTTACCTCTTTTCATCTCTTCATTGTTGCGTTTTTCTCACTTGTTATTTGGACTTGGTTGGAGGTGCCTGTAGTGTATTGTGTATTTGTTTTCATGCTCAGCTGAATGGTCCTGTGTGGGGTGTGAAGGGATACCAGCATCGTGCCTGAGAGCTCTGGACCCAGCCTGCCGAAGTCCAAATCCTGGCTCCAGTACTTTCTAGCTGGGTGAATTTGAGCTAGTTAATTAACCTCTCTGGATCTTAGCTTTTTTGTCTGGGAAAACTAACATAGTGTTCATATCTGCCTCATAGGGTTGCTGTGACGACTGAATTAATACCCCAGAATCAGGCTTGATGCTTGTGAGCGTGGGAGAACAGTAAGATATCGCTGTTATGAGTGGAAGAGGGAGTTAGAATCGCTGAAGAGACTTATAACAGTTATCTTGAGTGCCCAGATGCTGAGAAAGCCTCTGAGAGAAAGAGATGTAGTGATGTTTACTGAAATCATCTCTGGAGCATGAAGTGGTATCACTTTTGAATTACACCGGTTGATTAGAACAAAGGCCAGAAATGAAAGGGCATAAATGAAAGTGGCCAAACTGCAGAAAGCTGGGGCCTTTTAAAGGAAAGTGAAAATATTTGAATGCAAGAAGCGAGCAAGGAGCCCCGGAGCTTCTTCCGCAAGCAGTGGTGAAGGGTGCATTAGTGAACTTAGGTGCACCTGTGTGGGTTTACCTGGAGAGGGGGCAATGGGTAGGGAGGGAAATGGCCCTTCTATCCTCTTATCAATATACTGATATCCCCTAATGAAACAGGAGCTGTGGCAGGTGCTGTGAGGTACCAAGATGAGCAGGACACTAAGATATGGTAGGCTACTGGTGGCCATGCTTAAAGAAAGACTTTTAGAAATGGAGGATGTTTCCCAAAAGGGAGCAACTGAATGACTTAAGGGGATCAGAGAGAGTTAGGAGGGAAAGTAGAATTCGTTGTACAAAGCCTGACTTAGAAAGAAAAAAAAAATAGCCTGAGATGGAACAAGAAAGGATAGCACATTCACAACTGAATTGGCCAAATCTCTTCGTACAGAACGGTGGTGCCTTTGAAAGATCAAAAGAGATGAATTTACAATAAATAGAAAGAGGTGCTATTTACATTACAGGTGGTAAAACTGGTAAGACTTGTAAAACGAGGCCATTTTCCTTCCCTTTTCTCCCCTACGTCTCTCCCTTTTGGCAACCATCAGCTTGTTCTCTGTATCTATGTGTCTGTTTCTGTTGTATTTTTTCATTTATCTTGTTTTGTTTAGATTCCACGTGTAAGGAAAATCATATAGTATTTGTCTTTCTCTGTCTGACTGACTTTACTTAGCATCATATCCTCTGGGTCCATCCATATTGCTATAAATGGCAAGATTTCATTCTTTCTTTTATTGCTGAGTAATAGAAAAACCAGGCCATTCTTTTAAAAAGCGAGACATTAAAAACTACAAATAGGATCTTGAAGTATTTGAGCAAATGTAAGACCCATAGATCCACTGTGGGTGAGGAAGTATGGTCAAGTGCACTAATGGACCCAGTTCTTTACTCTTCCCTATATCAATGCCCAAGGCTGTGTCACTTTGCAGTGTCATCCCACTGGAGGGGATGTGACTCGGTCCTTCATCATGTGACTTTTAAAAAAAAATTTTATTGGGGAATATTGGGAAACAGTGTGTTTTTCCAGGACCCACCAGATCCAAGTCAGGTCGTTGTTTTCAATCTAGTTGTGGAGGGTGCAGCTCACTGGCCCATGTGGGAATCGAACCGGTGACCTTGGTGTTATGAGCACTGCGCTCTAACCACTGAGCAAACTGGCCGCCCGTGTGACTTACTTTTAACCAATGGGATGTTAGCAGAAGTGACAGAAGCAGAGGCTTGGAATGCACTTGAACAATGGGGCTTCTCTTTGGTACCATTGCCTTTGCCATGAGAACATGCCTGGGTAGCCAGCTAAGGAATGAGAGACACATGGAGTAGTGGTCCCAGCAGAAGTCAACCACCCAAAGTTGTAAGCCAGTCTTGTCAAGCTCAGCAGAGCTGCCTGGCAACCTCCAGTGAGTCTAGGCACGTAAACAATAAACACATGCCACTGAGGTGTTTGGTAGTTTATTACGTAGTATTAGTGCAGCAATAGATAACTAATACAGTAAGGGAAAGTTGGGCCATATTTCAGAGTCGGAATATTGGACTTGTCAGCCTATAGATCTGACCTAGCATGGCGATTTTTAGATCAAGTTGTGAGACTATACCTTCAAATAATAGAAGGCATCAAAACTTGATCAATGTAGTATCCCCAGAGCTCCCTACTTGGGAGAGGTCCATCTGCTACAGACAAGGAGAAAAGCTTGGTTCAAAACAGGTTTCCAAATAGTTAAGAAATTCAGTGAAAACTAATTACCAAACACTTGTCATATCCTATATAATAAATTGCCCCCTTACTTTATAGCAAATACAGCTCTCATGTTTGAGATGGAATATTCACAATTAAATTGTAATTATCTTCTCAGTTAAATTATATTACTTTTTTTTTTTTTTTTGCATTGCCCCTTCTTTGTAAGTTTATTGTTGGCTTGACTTTCGAAATAGGGTCCTTTGTAAATTTTGTAAAAATCTTTGTAAAAAAAAAAGATTTTGTTTTTTTTTTTGCAAAGTCAGAAGCTCTTTAGCGATATAGGAGGTTCACGGAAGAGAGTTTTATTCCTGGAAGAGAGCAAAACGATCCCATTGTGACAGAGGCATCCTGGTTCATTGTTCCAGTATTTGGCAGTAACTATTACAGCTGCCTCAAACAACCTTCTGTGTAGCTGAAGTGGGTGTTGCAGAATGCCCTCGGAGCCCTGGAGATCTCCAAGAACACTTCATAAGACTTGGTGAGGTGTCAGAAGCTGTGAAGAGCTTTCTTTTATAGCTCACTTGTTCCCACTCACGCCTGTTAGAGAGAAAACTAGAATGTGTCAAATATAATCTGTAGTCAATGGTTAAAGAGCATTAGCTTTGGAGGTAAGTACATCTGAGTTGGCACCCTGGCTCTTCCAATTACTAGCTGTGTGACCTAGGGAAAGTTACTTACCCACTCTGTGCCTTATTTCCCTCACTGGTGAAGCAGAGAGAATCACAACTACCTCACAATATTATTTATGAAGATTAATTGAGAAGCAGTTCCTGAGGGGTTGTGTGAGCTCAATAAAGAGCTAAATCATTTTCATTTCCATTGCCACTATTCTAATCATCTCTTGTCTGATCCATTGTTGTCACTTCCATGCACCACTTCCATCATATCACATGCCTGCTTGGGACCCCTAAGTGACTCTCTAGTACTCATAGGGTGAAAGTAAAATTCCTTGGCCTGGAAAGTGCAGTCATGCCTGGAATCTGTACTACTTATCTATTGTGTATAAAATTGCCGTAAGCTTAGCAGCTTAAAGCAACACACATTTATTAACTCACAACTTCTGTGGGTCGGGAGTCCAGGCAAAGCTTAGCTGGTTCCTCTACTTCAGGATCTCATAGGTTGTAATCAAGGTCCTGGCTTAGAGCTGTGGTCTCAGCTGAGGCTTGACAAGGGGCGAATCCACTTCCAAGCTAATGTAGTTAGTGGTAGCGTTCAGATCCTTGTGTGCCACCGGACTGAGGTCCTTAGTTTCTTGCAGGATGCCAGCCAGAGGCTATCCTCAGTTCCTTGCCATGTGGCCCTTTCCACAGGGTAGGTCAGAACATGGCGTCTTGCTGCATCAGAGTCAGCAAGGGAGACAGTCTTCCAGCAAGCTATTCTGCTGGTTAGAAGTGAGTCATGGGTCTTGCTCACGCTCCAGGGGAGAGCACACAAATGTGTCTCACCAGGAAGCAGGGACTGTGGGTGCCGCCTTAGATTCTGTCCAGCACTTGCTTGCCAGATCCTCTGTTTATTTCTGTCAGTCCCTTAATGTACATATGAAAAATGGAGATAGAATGCTTTTCTATCTCATGGGGTTCTTAGGAAGATCAAATGAGGTAAATTACTTTGCAAAGTGCTCTACACACGTCCAGCTCCTACCTACTTTCAGGTCTGTCTTAAGTCCCACCTTCTCCATGAAGGCTTGGCCAAATTGAGTTGCCTGCCCGTCTGATAAAAACAGTAAGCAACTTAAGGACGAGGGCCTTTTCTCTAAAAATAATAAAATAGCTAACTTTTTTGAACACGTAGGATGTATCCGTCACTCTAATAAGCCTTTTCTTATTTGTTAATTCTTCTCATCCTTACAACAACCCTTTGAGGTAAGTCCTATCATTACTCTCATTTTACAGATAAGGTAGCTGCAGCTCAGAGAGGTGAAGTCATTTGCCCAAGGTCACACAGCTAGTCAGAGGTATCTGACTCCAGGAATGGAGCTCTGACTTGCCTCATATGCTACCTCTCTTATATGGTCTAGAGAAGTACAGTGTAGTAAGTAGTTGCTCACTTTAGTCTCTGATAAATGGAAATGAGTTTGTGCGTTGACAGAAGACTATACTGGAGAAGTCTGGAGGAGTCTACTTGCCTACTGATGCTCAAGGTGGGGGGTCCAGTGAGTCTTGCCATCTGATCTGCTTGTTGGTTTCTTATGATGGTAAAAAATCATCATGGCTGCCAAATGGCCATATTCTAGGCAACCTTCTTTGGGGAACATAACTTAAGATCGGAATCTCTGGTCAGTCATGGAGCCATGGAGCTTATTGCAAACTGGTGCTCATTTTTCATGGTTCTCATAGTCATGAGGGGCTGTATTCCCACTAAGTCCACTCTGAGCTCTACTAGGTTCTCCCTTTAGAGCATTCATCCTCGAATCCTGATCAATGCACTCATGTCACAGTGCTGAGGCCATAAATTCCAGGGCCCCACAATGTGAATCATCTGTGAGAATTCACTTCCAGTTCTGGGAACAGGGCCCTTGGGAAAACTAGGCACTGGGCCAGAAAGAGAGAGTGACCAAGAGTGGCCTGGTCACTCTTAACCTAAGCCTTGACCTTCAGCAAAGTAGAGAACTAAACCACTCAGGAAATACTAGATGTTCCACCAGATGTTCTTTGGATCATATCTTCTGTTCTATCTGTTCAAGCAGTGTCGTTCTGACTTCAATTTTATTTATTTTTTTGTCATTTCAGGATGAGGCTGGGGCCAAATGGTCTGCCTTTTATGAAGAACAGTCCAAGCTTGCCAAAAAGTATCCACTAGAACAAATTCGGAATGACACAGTCAAGCTCCAGTTGCAGATCCTTCAGGAGAGTGGGTCACCAGTGCTCTCAGAAGACAAGAGCAAACGAGTATGTGAGCATTCTAGCACTCATCTCAAGAGTTGGAGTATTGGGGGAATATTACACATTAATATCACCCATGGCTGCTTCCTTTATATGCAGAGTATAACGCTGACATTAAAAAAGGAGCTCTGTGCCTAGGTAGGGTGACCTCATAATTTATCATCCAAACTAAAATCCCTTTGAGAGTGAAAGAAGACACTGGTAATAATTTTGTGAGGAGACAGAGTTAAGGGGTTATCTGGGCCTGGTAGTGTGTATGGACACCCTATAAAGAGGCCACTTTCCTGAGGTCCAGGCGGCCTGAAGAATACACTTAGTCTATGTCCATAGCCCTCCACTGGGGGTGATTTTGCCTCCCAGGGACATTTGACCATGTCTGGAAACATTTTTGGTGGTCACAACTTGAGAGGGGTGCTAGTATTGGCATCTAGTGGGTAGGGATGCTGCTAAACATTCTACAATGCATGAGACAGCCCCCAACAACAAACAATAATCTGGTCCCCTTTCCTCTGAAACCTCTTTAACAAGGGGCTAACAACCTCAGATCACACTGCTTTCGGCATGGGTGAGTCACCTCTTTCCAAGACATCAGTTCCAAATATGGGTCCCTCTAATTGATGGAAAGACACTCGCTCCTTCGACTGGTAAGTGCTTTACCTCCACTGTGTTCTGCCTTCTAAAGCCAGATTGCCCTTTCCTATAATAGTCTTCAAATAAATGAAGGCAGCTAGTCTTTTAACAAGGTGAGTCTTTTTCTCTCCAGGCTGAACATTCTTTACTCTGTCAATTTCCCCCTATGCCATGGTTTTGAGTCCCCTAACCAGTCTTTGGTGCTGTCTTCATTCTGTCCATATCCTGGAACCAAACACAGCACTCTGAATTGGTTCTGGTCTGCACGGAGGTGAGCGGGAATGTGACGTTTTGCACCCTGGATTTTCCATTACTAAGCCAGTCTCAGACTATATTAGGTTTTGTTTTGTTTTGATTTTTGACAAATGCCATGGTTGGCTCATATCAACCCTGTTAATGAAGTATCCAAATCTCTTCCCCCAATGTTTCTCTCAAGTGATACCTTTTAAAAGTGTATTCTTAGGTAGCTAGTTTGTCCAAATTCAAGAAAGCCTATATTCACTCCTGTTAAAAAGCAGCTCTCATCCCATCTCTCTAGCCTAGGAGCCAACAAACTGTTTTCTGTAAAGGGAAAGAAAGTGAATATTTTAGGTTTTGTGGGCTGTATTGTCTGTCAAAATGAGCCAACTCTGCTGTTGCAGTGGGAAATCAGCCATAGCTAATACATAAACAAATGGGCGTGGCTGTGTTCCAATAAAACTTTACAAAAACAGGCTGCAGACAGGACTTGGTCTGCAGATCATAGTTTACAGACCCTTGATCTAACCTATTGAAATATTTTTTATCTAAAATATTTGGCTCTTTAACATCAAAGTCTTCTTTCTTAGTTGCTTGTCCTCTGGAACTCTGTGTTCTAATCTGCATCTGTAAAAAGAAAAAATGCATGATAAGAACAAAGATGAAACCATATGGCACATATCTTCCTACAAGTAGATATTTATTATTCTGCATTCTTTGGATCTAATTATCCAACTAGTTATTAATCCACTTTATCTTATCCATTCCATGCTTCCTAATCTTTTCCACGAAGACACCGTGTGAAACCTTGCCCATTGGTCTTTTAGAGTCTAGAGAGCTGATCTAGCCTCGGTGGAACCTGGAAATTATTTTTTTAAAAAGATTCCAGGTAATTCTAGTGTGCAGCCAGAACCGAAAACCACTGAAATGCATATGCGAGCTTGAAGTGTCTGTGAGGAAGGGAAACCCAGGGATGCATGAATTCAATGGAGGAAAAAGGAGGAGATTGAAAAATACAGGTACAGAAAGAGACCACCAGGGCTTTATGCTGTAAGGAATTTGGGTTGATTCCTTTGGACTACGGGATCTTCTTGAAGATTTAAGAATGGGATCTATTTCACAGTTTAGGATAATGACTCTTATAGCAGAGTGAAAGAATAATGGAAGAAGGAAATAGGAGAAGGGAAAACAGGGTCTTTTAGTCAGTGCTTCTTAAATCATCTGCGGGAGACAACTAGTCTTCCCACCCTCCCTCTGTTTCTCTCTCTCTTTCTTTATTACCAATCCATCACAGATCAGTTAAGTTCACTGATGGCATGCCTAGATGTCAAAAAAATATAAAATGATTTTAAAAGTTTATGAACATTTACCCCCTTAGTTCCTGTACTTATCACAGAATGGGAACAAGCCACGTGCTGACTTGCGCTGATCTCTGGACCATACTTTGAGTAGCACTGCTTTACTCTACTTCCTTTACTCTCCTTTACCTACAGGGTAAAGTTTAAACTTTTCGACATGGCGTAGAAGGTCCCTCATGATCTGGCCCCTGCTTTCCTCTCCATTCTCACGTCCTCCACTTCCCTCAACCCGCACTACTACTGTAGTTTCCGTCAATGTCATCACTCCCTGAAAATGCCGTGTCTTTCCCAACCTCCTTCCACCTTTTACACTCTTCCCTTTATCTCTGTTCTCTACTTGACCAATTTCTACTTCTCTTCCAAGACACACCTAAAATGTCCCCTCCTCTTTGAAGCCATTCCTGAATCTCCAGGTAATTAATTTATCCACTCCTCCCCATACTGCCACGTTACTTTTTGGTGACAGTTCTAGCACTTATCAGTCTGTTATGTAATTATTGATGTCATGGCTGCCTCACTGTCCCATGACTGTGGGGTCCTCGTGGACCAGTGACTTGTTCACATAAGAATTGTCAGAGTGTAGGACATAGTAGATGGTCAATAAATGTGCACTCAGTGAATGCTGAGTGAAACAACAAATGCATTTCTCTGTGCATGCATAGCTGAGAAACATTTTGGGGATTTTGGTACAGCTGTTTGTTTCAGTCTCTCCACATATATTTATTACATGTTTATAAGACTCAGTGCTAGTTGATAGTGGGGATATTTAACTGAATTATTCCTGCCTTACATAAAGGAAGATACTTGGCAAGAAGATGTGAACTGCTGTGTTTTGAGGCATTAAAAAAAAATCACATGGCCAAAAGGACATCTTTCCATTAGCATTCTCTTTAGCATATTTTCCATTTTTAACATCGTTTATTATCTTTAATTTGCAGTTGAACTCAATTCTAAATGCAATGAGCACCATCTACAGTACCGGAAAAGTTTGCAAGCCAGATAATCCACAGGAGTGCTTATTACTTGAACCAGGTAGGCTATTAATTTTGAGCAGTGATAATAAAATTTACTTTTTTATTCCAAGTTTTAAAAATGAGATTAACGTTAGATAATGACATCGTGCCTTTCAGATGGATAATCCAAAGATGATAAGATTCCAAATATGTGTGTTTCAGCACATAGATGAACTTTTCACTTTTAACAAAACTTCATTTTAAAGTCTGTGATGGGTGATGAGGGTAAGGGGGATAAAATATATGGTGATGGAAGGAGAACTGACTCTGGGTGGTGAACGCACAATGGGATTTATAGACGATGTAATACAGAATTGTACACCTGAAATCTATGTAAATTTACTAACAATTGTCACCCCAATAAATTTAATGAAAAAAAAAGTCTGTGGCATGCACATAATTTAATTAAGTTAGTAGTTAATTAAATGATGTCAGTGGTGCATTGTATCTGAAAAAATATTTTGGAACTATAATGAGGATGAGGACATTAATGACTCATGAGATTTCATTTCATAACTTTATGACCTTGATGTCTTCCAGCCTTACTTTTAATTTGTGTAATTGTTTACAAATACAAGTTTATTTCCCTTTGATTGCTTTGCAATAACAGGTTTGGACAACATAATGGGAACGAGCAAAGATTACAATGAAAGACTCTGGGCTTGGGAAGGCTGGAGAGCTGAGGTCGGCAAGCAGCTGAGGCCATTATACGAAGAGTATGTGGTCCTGAAAAATGAGATGGCAAGAGGATACCGTAAGTTTGCTGGTCTGTGGAGGTCCTGAAGCTCTGTTTGGGGCCATGGGGCTATTGCTCATGAATTATCAAGGCTGCCCTTTGATATAATGGGTATCCCTAAATTAATGATCATCTGCTCAACAATTCACGTCGCCTGTCTCAAAGAAGAAACTACTAGGGAATAAGGAAAGATGGATCAACATTCTACAGTTTAAAGAGCTCCGGAGTGAGACTCAAGTACAGCGCCTCAAACAAATCAGTTGTCTGGGAAGTCCCCAAGGGCTTCTGAGCTCATCTGGGGATTGAGTAGGGATTCTATTGTTCAGAAAGGATGGGAGACAGAGACATCATCTCTCACCTAAATTCCCATCTAGCTACAGTTCGTTCTCAAAGGTCACTTGTGTGTTTACCTCAGGGTGGTGCCACAGAAAGAAAAAGAATCAGATCGATTTACGCTGGAAACCCACTATTTTCATCAGTTGTAATCATAACTCGAATCACGTGGTCATCACAATCTTAACGTGGGGAGGAATTTCCGTATCTGTTAACGTATTCTCCTGCCTGAGTAATGAGCTGAAGCCATGGTATTATGAGTAATTTTAGGCTTTGGTGATTCACACCTCCTGGGGTTGAGTGAGGAAGGTTTTTTTTCATCTATTGTTTCTACATGTCTTTCCCTGCCACTTGAACTCACATTCTCAAGCCATAGGCAAACTGGAGACAGTAGCTCATCATCATATCCTTCTGTCCAACTATTTATTTCTGTCCTCATTTTCCTGATCATCCATTGCCACTGTGCATGTAAAAATAGAAATTGTTAAAATACGTTTGTAAACTGTATTAGCTAATACCCTAACACAAGCTCGTGTTTCCTGATGAGATACTACATGAAATACACACAGATGTACCGTGTATACATTTGATTTGCAAAGAAAATACAGGCTCCTGGTGGCAATGCCTAACATGAGTTGGGTTGGATTTGAAACTAGAAGGCCCTGGACAAAATGAGAATTTGAAAAACTCAGATCCCATTGCATGTTTTAAAGCTGAAAATGCAAACTGACTTACGGAGAGAGTAGAGACCCAGGTTAGGAGAGTAGGAGTATAGCTGTGTGCCTTAGCAGCTGTGTGATGTGGACAAATGATTTAACCACCTAAGAGCAGGCCGTTAATCTGCACAGTGGGGATTGGAATAATGTCAACCTTGGAGAGTGTTTGCACTTATTAGATAAAACAATGCATTTCAATTTCTTATACAGAGTAAGTGCTTAACAGACATTAGCGAGTGTTATTATTCACTTACATCCCTTTGAGTTGATATTTATGAGGGCAATAAAAATGTGACAGATCTCTGGATTTTTTAAAAAACTCCCCGGCAAAGCTAATCTATGTATACTGTGCTTTATCTCTTCTTTCCCTTATGTTCTTCTCTTTCTCTTTTTAAAAAACAGATTATGAGGACTATGGGGATTATTGGAGAAGAGATTATGAAACAGAGGGGCCACTTGGCTTTGAGTATAGCCGTGACCAGTTGCGTAAAGATGTGGAACGTATCTTTACAGAGGTAACCACGGAACTGTACACAATGACAGATGTAGGGCAGGGCACGGGAAGAAGGGATAGGGACCAAAGGCATTCTGGCTTGTTCTGAATACACTGGGCAGCCATTCCCAGGCCTCAGAGTTATGGAATATTAGAGCTTGAAAAGATTTTAAAGAATAACAGGGCAGCTCCTACAGATGTTCAGAAATGCTGTGCTTTCCTCCCCTTTTCAGCCACTAACCAGCAACTACCAACAGCAGGATTAAAAGAAGGAAAGATTATAGGAAGGACCGGTTTTTAGGTTGTAAGAAGGGATGGTGTTGGCGGGCTACCTGGAGCCAGCACTGTCTTCCATTGTTAGCAGTCAGAGCCTTTGCTTCCTTCCTCCGGACGATCAATACTATTGTTTTCTTCTCTTTGACTAAGGAAGCCTTCATGGAGAAGGGAGAGTCCATTGAGTAGAAGTATCCCATGGACACTTCTTAGTGTCTCCCTCTTCCCTCATTTTCACCCCATATCTCCGCCTTACCCCTGTGCCTTCAAACTTCTTAGGGGAAGCTACTCTGTCATAGCCATTGTTGGGTAGAGCTATTAAAAATGGAAGGAGAACAATCAACACTCCCGTCAAAGTAATGGGCAAACGATTTGAGTAAGGACATCATTAAAGAAATGGCAAGTAAGTGAGTAAAGTGTTATGAGGAAAATGCAAATTAAAAACATAGTTAAAACAACCACATATCACCAAAATGGCTGTGGTTTGAAAAGACTGACAATACCAAGTGTTGCTGAGGATGTGGAGATCCTGGAGCTCTCATACACTGCTGACTGAAATGTCAAATGGTACAGCCACTTTGACAAGTAGTTTGACAGTTTATTAAAAGGTAAACACACACTTACCATATGGCTAAGGTGTTCCACTCTTAGGTGTGTATATGAG
This sequence comes from Rhinolophus hipposideros, assembly GCF_964194185.1. Taxonomy (NCBI): domain Eukaryota; kingdom Metazoa; phylum Chordata; class Mammalia; order Chiroptera; family Rhinolophidae; genus Rhinolophus; species Rhinolophus hipposideros. The sequence goes on from NC_138046.1 coordinate 117,644,820, forward strand.
AGAAATGAATACAAAGACTTATACCTGAATGTTCATAGAAGCATTATTCATAATAGCCCCAAATTGGAAACAACCCAGTTGTCCCCAAACTGGTGAATTTTATCCATGAGATATTAAGTGAGTCAAACTCTGATGTAGTCATATAATGAAATGCTACTCAGTAATAAAAAGGAATGAACTACTAACACATGCAATAACATGGATGAACCTAAAAAACATGGTAAGTGAGAGAAGCCAGATACAAAACGTCACGAGTTGTATGATTTTATTTATATGAAATGTCCAGAATAGGCAAAACTATAGAGCTAGAAATCAGTTCAGTGATTACGTGGGGTTGGGGGTGGGAGTGGGATTGACTGCAAATGGGTACCAGGAAACTTTTTGGGGTGAGGAAATGTTCTAAAACTGGATGGTGGTGATGGTTGCTCAAGAGTATAAATTTACTAAAACTCCTGAAACTATACACTTAAAGATGGGTGAATTTTATGGTATATAAATGATACTTCAATTTAAAAGCAAAGGAAGTAAGTAGCATCTTAAAAATGAAGATTTTTTTTTCATCTGCTTTCATTTTGGGATCTGTATTCCTCTAGGTGTGTCTATTGCTTTATGCAGTGGAGCTAGTCATCACCAGTGTCTGGGAAGAAGGAACGCTTTCAAGCTCTCCAGAACATTTGAAAGAAGAAATTAGAACTTAGGGAAATTCTACTTGTCTAAAGAAACTTGTCTTTTTAGTGTTGAGGATTGGAAATTGGAGCAGGCTTCTCTCAGTCTTAAACTTTCTTCCTGGACTTTTCAGATTAAACCATTATATGAACAACTTCATGCTTATGTGAGGGCAAAGTTGATGGATACCTACCCTTTCCATATCAATCCAACTGGATGCCTCCCTGCCCATTTGCTTGGTAAGAAACTCCAGGAATTCTTTGTGTACTTTGCTCTGTGTTATTTCCACCAATAAAGCTGTATTTTGGAGTGAGGCCTAACATAAAACTTTTGAAAAAAAAATCTGTGAATGGAATTAGTAACATTATAGAAATCATATTTGGAAAGCACTGTCTTCAATAGAAAAGTCATTTTAAATCGTTGTCTATTGCATTACTTTATTTTATACATAAACTGTTATTCTGTTGGCCATAATCCAAAGGATAAAAGGGTTATTTAAGATAACTAGAGAAGGAACTCCAAGTTCAAATGAAAGTGGAAATGGGGGTAAAGAAATCTTACTATTCAAGTTGGTTGGCTAGGCTCTTGAGGTAGAGTTTAGGATTTTAGTATCATATTGTCAGAGGAAAGAAGCTTGGTAGGCTGGGGGTGGTCGGTCATGAGAGAGAGTCTTTCTAAAATTAAGGTATAGCCTGAGTGAAAGCTTCATACGTTCATTTTAAACTGTATGAATTATTTTTGCTGAAAAGTACTTGGTTTGGAATCATATGAGTAAAGAATGATGTCTTCATCATGGAGGAAGATGACTAACTTAGGAGGAAAATCAGTCTTCCAAGAACTTTGGATCCTGCTACGGAGCCTTTGTAGACCATGGAAAACCTGGGGTCCTTTATTGAACCTCCTAATTTCTATCCAGAGAATGGCTATCCTCCACTTTCCTCTCTATCACCACAGAAGCTGAGGCCAAACTTAATACACATCTTTGAAAAATTCACATCATACATACATAACGTTCCAGTTACAGTCAAACTAAGTTGCTGGTAGCTGATTCTTCTTCACAGCCAAGCCTCTCTCTCAGAAGGAGAGAATTTGGACAAAGGACCCGTGGAGACTTTTTATTCTAAAGCAATACGTATATAAATACTCTCTACAACCTCTTTAGGCATTCTTTGTAATTCAGTTTCTGCTGAAACTTGTCTGGTGTGATGTGGCTCTTTCTTCCTTCCAAGGTAGACTAATCTATTGCTACTAACTATAAGAAAGTTCTACCTGTGTGGAACTGAATCAACACCCCTCTAATGCCTTCCATTCATTATGCCTAATTCCATGCTATGAGGTTACCCAGGGTATGTCCATTCTTCTACAATGTGGCCTTCCAGATATTTGTAAATAACCATTGTAGAAGACATAACATAGTACTTGGCACAAGAATATGTACTCAATGCATTTTAGTGAGTATTACTGATATCATCATGTATACACTGTTTTCTCGTCTTAAATGTCCCATACAGATTTTTAACCATTCTTTAAAATCTCACTTTTCTAAGTGTTCTCCTTCGGACAAGCTATCTTTTGTTGATGTCCCTCTTCAAATATCATGCTCAGAACTAAACAGTGATTCCAAATGAGATTTGACCAACATGGAGTAAAAATGGTACCATGGCTCCCTTTGTTCTAGAACAATGATTCTATTTATTTATGTTAAGGTCACATTTGGGTTTTGGAAGCCATGCCATAGTGTTGGTTGGGTCCCTTTTGGTCTTTTACATGTGGACTGTGTTTCAGCCTGATGTCACATATCAGATATTTCTATAGTGGATAGATTTTTCTTTAAAATTTAAGCATAGAACTTAAAACATAAGTTCATTGGTATATTCTTTATGTAGTTATAGAGCCCCATTCCTTTGGTGTCACGATTCTGTTCCTGCTATTAGATTGACATTTTTAGATCCATCTTTTCAGGGTCTCTGGCTTTGAAATTCAATTTAACATGTATTTGAGATGTTTGAAAACTCACCCAGTGAAGTGTTTTGCTATAGTATAGTAATAAAACTGGAACTTAGTCACTAGTTAGTAGAGATTCCTGAATGATGATCCTATATGATCTCTTTTGAATCCAACATTAGGGATTACTAATAGTTTAATTTATAGTATTTTGTCCCTTGGATGGTGGATTATATGAATATGTTTCTAATCTATAGTAGCTGTGATGTTCCATATATTTAATAAATTGTGCCTTTCCACTGTAATTTTAAATAGGAGAAACTGAGACGATTTCCTAACAAGTTTTGTCTAACCACAGAATCCTCTGCTGTTTTAACCTTTTAGAAGACGTAGAAAAAGAGGGGACTGTTGAAAATTTAAAATAAGAGAAGAGAAAAAGAGGTAGTGAAAAGGAAACACAGAAACCTGATTAAATCTAGAATACTATATAGCCTGTTTCCCAATCTCACCTCATGCAGTATGTAAATATCAAGTCTATACTTCTATTGTCCATGTCATGTATTAACAAAATCTTTTCTTAACTAGGTGATATGTGGGGTAGATTTTGGACAAATCTGTACCCTTTGACAGTCCCCTTTGGACAGAAACCAAACATAGATGTTACTGATGCAATGTTGAACCAGGTAGGAAGAAGAGGTCTTGAAAATGAAATCTAAATCCTCATTTCTTTTTACGGCATCCTTCTCTTTCTATCTTTCATACATGAAACCATGTAAATATGAGTAAAACAATTTCAAGCTAATTTAAACTTATTTCTTATGTAACTTTCTTTTCATGGAAAAGTGGTTTACGAGGTTAATAACATCAAGTACCTTGAATAACAGGTAAGGTATTGCTATTACTGAGAGATATTAAAAATGGAGATGGCCTACTTTTCCATTAAGAAGTAAGATGTGAAATTATCAACTAGCTGGCATCACTCTTTCCAACATAAGTCATTGCTAAATAATCACTCAGTAATCTCTATAATAGTGAGAAAAAGATATTAGAAGATTTTTGCATATTTAAAAATATTATTTTTAAAAATATGAGAATCTTTAAAATAAGTTTTAAACCACCTTTCTGTTGCCATCTTGGTATAGTTAATTAAATTCTTTGCGTTCCCTTCCATTGATGAAATCAACTATATACTTATATATAATTATGCAGTTTTATAAAAGTTACAAAGTTATAATTATATTTACATATTTTTTTATTCAGTAATGGTCTACGTTTCTGGGTTGAATTCATAGTCATACTTCCATTGGCTATATAAAATTTCTTCAGATAGGTGCACCATAATTTACACTTTAGGCATTGCTGGACTTTTGCTTGTTAACAGTTTTAAATCTGAAAACAGCAATGCAATGAACATCTTCACATATGTAACATACTCCTGGGAAGGGTCCACAGCTGAATAAAAACATGAAGCTACAAGGGCCTACAGACTCCTGCCACTGTTCTAGCCCTGTTTCGTAGTTGAGGAGCAGCAGAGGCCCATCTTTATGTCGCCCCTTAGCCTATCATAGTGCTTTTGCACCCACCAACACTTCTAATGTTATCTTTACAGAAAACCTATGAGACTATCAGGACAGGTATTGTGATAGTTCTATGTTGTAAGTGAGAAAACAAGCTCGGATAAGTGACTTGTCCAAAGTCACAAAGAGTTAGTGGTAACTAAGGATTGAACTCGAGACTCCTAATATTTCCAGTCTGATTTTCTATTCATTTATTCCTCATTCAACAGATGTTAACTGTCTACACTGTTTTGTACTAGTATACATTCATTCTGCTTAAGAATGCCATACTCATTAATATCAACATTGCCCAATATTAAGCCTTTATAGGCCAAAAAAAAAAAAGTTATAGTGTCATATCCTGTTTCATATCTCCAGGGCTGACATAGGAGAAAAACCGGACTTGACTGGTCTTTGAGATCAGAGGAAGTTTTTCTGTGTCATTAAAAGTGATTCATGAAGTATCTGTCAATTATACAAACTTAGTTTGTCTGATGTGGGCCTTAGCTCCAAAGAAGTCTTAGTCAGCTCCAGGGACACTGGCTCCCAGAAGAGTTTGCTGGAAGACAGATACCAACAGCTTCCCCTCTCTAGTTCTAGAACATTCTGAAATTTCGATTCCCATGCAGACTGTGAAGCCAAGGCCCAACTACCCATTGGCTACTGGGCCACATGTGGGCTTTTTTGGTTCCCAAACCCCATGACTTCCTGTCCCCCTCGTATTGTTTGTGTCTTCCACTGAGCCTAATACCAGGGCTTTGCCCCTTGAAGAGCTCAACTAATGATTGTTGGCTTGAGTTAAGCACTTTTTAGCAAAGAGGTCATTGTTATTTATGAAATATAAAGAATAAAAACAAAAACATCACACATAATGTCACCCAGCCTGTTAATATTTTCATGCATTTCCTCATTAAGATTATACTATGTAAGTGGTTTATATGTTCTATTTTTCACTTACTAATTTATTTAGATTTTCCATTCCACAAAGTTGTCATTATTTATTTAACCATTCCAGTGATTGTTTCCACTTTTTTCCATATGAAAAATCATTTTACATGTTGTACATCTTAAATTTACACAATGTTATATGTCAAATATATTTTAATTAAAAACAATAATAAACAAAAAATCATTTTAAATGTAATTCTTTGACCTAATTTATGAGAATTTCCTAGGTTAGTTCTCTAGAGACAGGGTTACCGAAACAAAGAGTATAAGTATTTTGAAAACTATCCATACATGTCGCCAAATTGCCCAAATTGCCAGAAAGGTTATACCTCTGTACATATCCAACAGAAAGAATGCTGCTATTTTAATGCTAGAATTAAATGCTGTTCTTTTTTTTCCCCAGGGCTGGGATGCAAAGAGGATATTCAAGGAGGCTGAGAAGTTCTTTATGTCTGTTAACCTTCCTCATATGACTGAAGGATTCTGGAATAACTCCATGCTAACTGAGCCAGGCGACGGCCGGAAAGTGGTCTGCCACCCTACAGCCTGGGACCTGGGGCGGGGTGACTTCAGGTAACAAGGCGGATACATTCACAGCTGATACTAAAATGGGAAACAATGGAGGCAGGGATAAGGATGAATTCGGATTCCTTCTCTGCTTCTCTGAGCACGGAAGAGATGGATGAATTCTCCTTGAACAAAGGCTGGGAGTCCGTGAGAGCACATCTGGGCTTTCCCAGGAAAAGGAGATTGTCAGCAGGCTCTAACCTGAACCTTTAGACAATTTGCCTCATTTGAAATAATGTGCACACATTATAGTTGCACGGCCATGGGTATGGTGGTGCCCCCATTAGGAAAGTTTGGTGCTAAGATCTATGGAAGATGGATGTGTGAATCAGGCACTGATTCTCCCTCCATGTTTCCCTCTGTAAATGAGACAGGACAGGTGAATAAATAAGCTGGCGTGAAAGAGAGAATGTTGTACATGTCATAAGAGAAACACAGAGAACACTTTAGGGGGAACTGGAAGAGAACCAACCACACCTGGAATAGTGGGTGGGAGCAGACAGGCCTTTCCAGGAGGCATTTGAATTGGACTTGAAAGAAAGAAGGGTTTGGACAGACAGAGCTGGGAGGAGGACGCCGGGTTGGGAGAATAGCAGGATCAAATGCAGAGAGGCGGGACCTGGCATTGTGTCCTGGAGTCAGCAAGTTAGACTAGAATAAAGGGCATGTATAGAAGGGTCTGTGTCATATAGCAGGATGAGCACAGACTTTGGAATCCCAGGTGTCACTTAATGACTAGGCAACCGTGGGCAAGGTATTTAATCTTCTTGGGTTTCAGTTTCCTCATCTATAAAGTGGAATAGAAATCCCCAGCTTGCAGGTTTGTGAGTATCTTCGTGGGGTTCCCTAGCTTGAGATGGGGATTCTTGTGCAAGTGCTGTGCTGAGCGAGAGCTCTCAGGCAAAGGGAAATGAGGGGAGCAGGAGGGGGCAGGGGAAAGGGTTAAGTGGGGATGTGATCTCTGCTGGAGACTTGCCGCAGCCTGATCTCACGTGGCTGTCTGGAGCGTGATTTGTACCACAGAATTGGCCACACTGTGAGACAAGAGGACTGGCCTTTTGTGCCCCGATGTGAGTCAGTCATTGGCTGTGGACTGCCCCAGGGTGTGGGGGGACGTAATCTCCTGACTGAGGCAGTGAAGAAGGAAGCAGCCATTGGCCTTCAATGGCTGTGCCTCAGGCAACTGGGAGATGGGTGGATCTGCCTGGTAAAGCAGGTGTGGGCAAGGCCCCAGCAGCATCCACTAGGGTAGAGGTTGGTAATCCTTTCCTGTAAATGATCGGATAGTAAATACTTCAGCCTTACTGGTCTCTATTCCAACTACTTAGCTCTTCTCTTGTGGCATGCAAGCAGCCCTAGATAATACAGAAATAAATGGGCGGGGCTGTGTGCCAATAAGGCTTTATTTATCCAAATAGGTGCTCAGCAGCAGAGCACAGTTGACTGACTCCAGTACTAGAGTGAGGCTTAAAAGTGAGTGTCTGTACGTTTCCTAGCACAGGATCTTACATACAGGAGACATTACAGATATAGTAGCTATTCTTCTAATTGTTTCAAAAGAGAATGGAGAACAACCAAGTTAGAAAAGCAGGTCCTGCTGGGATGTATAAAAGATGTTGAGTTTATTCTTAAGCAATGGGGAGTCCTTAAAGGGAATTTTATCAGGGAGATGACATGGTCAGAGTGGTAGGAAGATTAATTTGGAAATTTACTAAAATATGGCCCTTATATTTACCCGAATGAAGTTACTTTAGCCAAGTTGAAAAGGACCACCACCTAACTGCCAGACACAATCCTTATTTTGTTGGGCCACAGCAGCATTAGATAATGCTGTCTTTGAAATGTTGTATTTTACTGGCCTCTGTATTGTGACCCTCTTCTGGACTTCTTTCATTTCTCTTTCTGTCTGCTCTGAACCATCTTCCACCCCCCACTCTGTATGTATTGGGACCTCCTAGGGCTTTGTCTTTGGCCCTTTTTTCTCACCATTCTACACCTGCTTCATAGCCCACCACGTCCACTCCCTAACTTACATGCTAATGATTCCCAAATGTCCATTTCTAACCCTTTCTACTACCTCTCTATCCTGGCTATATCAGACTGCTGCTTCCAGTGTCCTAAATGCCACACTCTTCTCAACTGAACACCTCCAGGAATGTCAACCTCTTGTCTCCCCCTGCCATCTACCTGGCAAACTTCTGCGTGTCGATCAAGGTCCAGATTGCTCATTGCATCCTTAGTTATGCCCTTCTTAGTGCATCTAGGGGACTGTGCCTGCATTCACTCATTGTTATGTCCAAAGCCATGTCTACAGATCATATACAGAGTACTCGTCCCAGAATTTTTGTAGTAGTAGACTCTGCTTATCTTTCTTCCTCTTCGTCTGTGGGCAGGGGAGCAGGATTCAGCCCTGCCCATCACTTTATATTGGGCACCGTCTGTAGTTTCTAGGACATAAAAGGTAGGTCCTCAGAATCATTGGTGAATGAATTTTGGGAAGATGATCCATGCTACCAATATCTCATACAACTCTACTCTGATAATTCAATGAAATTCATTTTAATCTTGCCCATGTATGTGCAGGATCAAGATGTGCACAAAGGTGACAATGGAGGACTTCCTGACAGCCCATCATGAGATGGGACACATCCAGTATGACATGGCATATGCCTCACAACCGTACCTGCTAAGAAATGGAGCTAATGAAGGGTTCCATGAAGCTGTTGGGGAAGTCATGTCACTTTCTGTAGCTACACCTAAACATTTGAAAACCATGGGTCTGCTGTCACCTGATTTTCGTGAAGACAATGGTATGGACATTTTTTTGTTGCTTTTTTTTTTGAGATTCTTTAGCCTGATGTGGGCAAAGGTATCTATGATCATGTATAGGATATATTTAATTTTTGCCACATAAAGTATAGGTATTTATGAGTAACTGGGAACTGCTACTGGTAAAATTTTTTTTAAGTGTTTATCATAACATACCAATTTGTGGTTTTGTATCTTTGAAAGGGGCATAAGAGAGGTAACTGAATGAATGGTCTTAGAACTCTAAGAAACATCTAACAGAAGATTTAAAAAATGATGCTCAAACAGCCCCACAGAACTGAAATGGCTTATCCAAGGTCACTTAGCTAATTAGTCAGAGATCTGACTAGATCCCTCTGGTTCTAGGTAAAAACTTCCCACAGTGTTAGAGCTGGAACAGATTCTAAGAACCATTTCGCAGAGGAAGGAAACTGAAGACAAGAGAAGGAAAGTAACTAGCCCAAAGTCAAAAAGCAACGTGGCAGAACCAGAACTAGAGCCCTAATCTAAAGCTTTTCCCATCATATTATACAAAGTAAAGGGTAACTTGAGATTTAGGAACGCTTAAAGAACGGGTAGTGGAATATCAAGATTGGAAGGGACTGAAATGTTCCATTCATCCCATGGAAGCATGAATTTGCCCCTGTAGCATTCCCTCAGATCCATGCTACACTTGATCTTAGCCAAAAGGCCGAGAAGCGATAGATCCATGCTGTTCTTTGGATGAGGCAGACTGTTTCTCTTGGGATGGCTTGGACTTGATAGAACAGGACAAATGTTCACAAGATCCAGATTCTTTAGTGAGGATGCGGTGGCTTTTGATTCTCCCTCATAAAAGAGGGACACTTAGAGCCAAGTATGTTCTTTCCTTTCATGTATTTCTGTCCTCTCATTTTAGTTATTTGGGACATAAACATCAGCTCCACTGGCTGGAAGGTTTGGTCAGTGAGGTCAAGGTCAAGAGCTTCTTCATTCTTGTGTGGGCAATTCACTTTGCCTTGATTTCTGGCCCAGACCTTGGTGATCTCATGAGGGCCTGGGAGTAGGTCAGTGTAAAGCCATCATCATGTCTGAAAAGCTTACTATAAGCAGACCCCGTGGGAAATAAATGAGTAGCAGCGTCCTCCCATGAAGGGAGCAACAAAGGGGAAAGGGCTTTACAATAACCACACCTTTTTCTACTTTTAAAGTGTCATTCTAAAGTCAATTGACAGACAATTATGTGTTTCATCATTTTTTAAAAATATTCCCTGACAGCAGGCAAAGATGGTTGAATCACTAAGCCATTAGTGAACATGATTAAACCTCTGGTTTGAAACACTCCTCTTCTTTTCTTGGCTCTGCCCCTGATCGGTGAATGATGTTAAACAAAGAAGGCCCTTCAGTCCTCCTCTCCCTCTTTCCCTCCCTCCCTCTCGCTTCCTTTTTTCTTCCAAATCTATTTATTGAGCACAAACTGTGCAAGGCATATTTATAGACACTAGAGATAGATTGGTGTGCCAAGCAGATAATGTCCCCCACTTACATTTCAGTGAGTTTCATTTGTACACTGGAGTGAAGCCTACTGCCTTTTTACACCACTAATAAAGGATAAATGAAATAGCATAATTTGTTAAATCACTTTAAACTCAGGTAAGAAAGATGGCAGTACATTTAAAGTACATTGTACTTCTGATTATCCAGTAGATGGTTTCCTCCGGGAAGGCTGTTTTTTATTTGTTTTTTTCCCTTTCTGTTTTGCTGGCTTTTGGCCACATCTGTTTATTATTTGTTTATTTAACAGTGACACAGAGGGCATCATACAGCATACACTGGGATAGGTATACAGTCTTGAATGAAACATTACCAGTCTCTGCCTTCATGGAATTTACAAGAATAAATAGTATGACTGGGAAAGTAGATGAAATAGCCCTAATTAGCTCTGATAAGAGGTACTTAAGGAAGGCGATTGAAACTAATGAAAAAAGTGAGGATATTTTGGATTTATCTTACCTGTTCTAGCCAAAGCTTCACTTTACTGTAAGTCTCTTAACTGAGAAACTGTATATACATATTATGATGCCTACTGTCAATATTTCTCATGTAATCATCCTTATAGTAAGTATATGTTGGGGAATATTTTGAGATTAGGAAATTACCCAACAGAAAACATCCACTGTCATCCTCATCTTAATATTTGTCCTTTTCCATTTTACTTTCAGAAACAGAAATAAACTTCCTACTCAAACAAGCACTGAATATTGTTGGAACTCTACCATTTACTTACATGTTAGAAAAGTGGAGGTGGATGGTCTTTAAGGGTGAAATTCCCAAAGAAGAGTGGATGAAAAAGTGGTGGGAGATGAAGTAAGTCAATGAATAAGCAATCAGTAAAATGTTTTCCCATGAGTTTGCTGTTCACTTAAAAGCATTTAAATAATAACTGGTTTGATAACACACCTTTCGGGATTGTTTTCCTTTCCCTGTCTCATTTCCTCACTCCTTCGCCAATGTTTCCCGGGATCGTTTCCCAGGACCTTGTCTCAGGGTCTACTTCTGGGAGAACCCAATCTAAGGAAACTAGGATTGGGGTTCTCAGTGAATTATTCACAGTCAGAATAACTGGGATTTCAATAGATAAATTTTAAAATCAGGTAATGTGGGGCTAAATACCGGGGGTGCCAAAAAAAGTGTATACACGTGACTTGTATTCATCTTTTGTTATCGGTATATATTGAGTATTACAGTTTTAACACAGTTTTTTCCTTTCTTGAAATGTGTATACATTTTTTTGCATTCTCTGTATGTGAAAATGAGAGAGAAGTACATTAGGGCGGGAAATGCCACCAACACACACACACACACACACACACACACACACACACACTCAGCTGCTTCCATTTAATTTTTTTAGTCTTTATTTGGGTGCCCTCTTCTTAGATAACATCTTTTTGGCTCTGCCCCATCCCACCCAAACAGGGTCAGATGACACAACTTCTCACTCTGTGTCTTCTTAAGTTTTCAGTCACCTATTACACTGTGATATAATTTAGGACATGGTCAATTTACTCATTTTTGTTTGTTCTTTTATTCATTCTTTTAAACAAAAAATATTGACTCCACCTTCTACGCAAAGCACTGGGGATCCAATGCTGATCTTTCAGATGTTCTCCTTGATTTCAAAGAGCTTTACTCTGCAGAGGAATGTGGAAAATGAAACCACTACAACATGCGATGTTGTGATGGGACGGAATGGGGATCCATGGGTACCCAAAGGGTGACCCGAAGCCCAATCTGGTTGGTCAGATGAGGAGAGGCGTCCAAGTTGAGCTCTGAGAAAGGTGTGGGAGTTAAGCAGGTGTGTGTAGAGGGGAACCGAGAAAATTCCAAGCTAGAGAGAGCCTGGCATGTTTGGGCAACAGGGAGTGATCCCTTTCAATGGCTTCAGCACTATGTTTTTGGTCACCATGTCCCAAGCGCCTTGCACAGTGCCTGGCACGTGTGGGTATGAACTAAATGGATTTTAGATGAAAGATTCTGAAAGAAGACAGAATAGCAGGATGGAAGGAAAGAGGGACAGAAAGAGGGAGAGAGTAGAGAGGAAGGGAGGTAGGGAGGAAATGTTTCCCCCCCATCTATTAGACTCCTGTCAATTTTTTTTTCTTGTTTTTCTTTTTAGTCGTGAAGATTTACCTATGCAACATTGAGCCCCATATCCCTAAGTTTAAATCAGTGCTGCTTTTCCGGCAAGATTCTCGTTGTTAACATAAATCCTATTTGGGAGGAAGGAGGTAGCAGCATCTATAATAACTGTTTCTAGAATTTGCGTATTACTGAAATTGTGTCTATAATGATCCCACAATCAGACAAATGTATTATGTTTAAACAATGCCAAATACATGGTTTTCCTTCCTTTTTTCTAAATGAATTACTTTTTGATCACTTTTAGTTTATTTTTAAAGGTACCCTAATGGAAGCAGACCCTTAAGGTGGTTCATTAATGCACTAATTACTCTGTTCATTCAACAAATACACGTGAAGTCTTTCCTTAGCATCAGACACTGTGTTTACATTGGAACTGTAGAGATGGCTGAGATAAGGCACCCTGCCCTCTAGGAGCTCACGTCTCTGGGAGAAGAAGGCGCTGTATGCAAACAATTACAAAATGGAGAGAGAAATGACAAAGGCGGCCCAGCTAGAGAAAACTAAGGGAGCTGGAAGGCTTCGCTGTGCTGGCAGGAACTAACCTTGAAGAATAAGGAAGATTTCAACTTGACAAAATTCTGTCTGCCAGGGCCACATCAGCTATGATGTGCCAGACAGAAATTATTAGGACTTTTACTATATGTTTTTGGCCATGAAATACACTTTATCAAATCAGTGTTTTGAAGACATAGCTATTTTCCAATGGTATAGTCTGGCTGAATTAAAAAGGGAAGAGGTAACCACATAATGGGTTGTACTCTGTCATTTTTGGCACTGTTTCTATTACGTCTGACAACCTATTGCAGTATAAATACCATCTGTTGGTGAAACTGCACCCAACTGTGCCTTCTCATGATAAGTGATCCACAGCTAATGTTTCTTCTTTTTTTCCCCAAAGGCGAAAGATCGTCGGGGTGGTAGAACCTGTACCCCATGATGAAACGTACTGTGACCCAGCGTCTCTGTTCCATGTTGCTAATGATTACTCATTCATCCGGTAAATGACATTCTTCTTCTCACGGTTCAACTTGTAGGCTTTGTGGACAGCCGTGCTAATGGCAAAGAAACAGTGATCTACGAAGTGATGACTGTAATTTCTCTTTCTGTTTCCACCCACCTCCCCCCCAAAACCTCAAAATAGACCTCAAAAATTGTATATCAATTTCCATTAAATTTACCTCTCCATGATTTATTGGGTTAAATAAACATCAAGGAATTTATAATATCCTTGGGAGAAAAACAAACCAGTATTTCTGTTTGTCTTCTTGTTACTGGCAGAGTTCAGAGTGATTGTAATGGAGAGAGTGTTTTTAATGTGAAGTCCAAAACCCTATGTTCTTCACTGATTAGCCCCAGATCGTGAATTTGCTAAGCCTCAGTTTCTTTTTTGTAAAGAAGAAATAATATTAACCTGCCATAAGGATTGATTGACATCATGTATATGGAAGGGCTATAAATCTGTAAAACACAATACGAATGTGAGCTATCATTTAACAAAATAGCACTGCATTTTTATCAGCTGATACAGAAATGCAGAAAGGTAATGATGAGTCTGTAGGTTTCATGTTCGGGTCTTTCTGGACAAAGAGGTTTGACTAGTATCTTTTTGGTTACTAGGATCTAAGAATTTAAATAAATGCCCCAATCTATGACTGTATCACAGTAACTAAATGTGGGCCTGCTTTTTTCTTTCTTCATGTCTTTTACAGTTATTACACAAGGACCATTTTTCAATTCCAGTTTCATGAAGCCCTTTGTCGAATAGCTCAACACGATGGTCCCCTGCACAAATGTGATATCTCAAATTCCACTGATGCAGGGACGAAGCTGCAGTAAGAAATGTTTCAAAATGTTGAACCTCTCCTACTATCCAAAATTACTCATTTCCACGCTTGGGTTTAAATTTTTTTTTTAATTAAATTTATTGGGGTGACAATTGTTAGTAAATTTACATAGATTTCAGGTGTACAATTCTGTATTATGGAAACAACCAAAATGTCCTTCGATAGATGAATGGATAAAGAAGTTGTGGTGTATATACACCATGGAATACTATTCGGCGTTAAGGAAAGATGATATAGGAGCATTTGCGACAACATGGATGGATCTTGAGAGTATAATGCTTGGGTTTAAATTTGATGTCTTTGTTCTACAAAGAAAATTGTTGTCCTCAAAATGTCCTCATCTACCAATTAAATGTTTCTTTTCTGGTCACAGAGGAAGCTAGATCATGTGATGGCTGGAAAGGCTACCTCCTTTCTCCATGTCATAACTACAGCTTTCCCTTTGTAGTACCTGGAAGGGAGGAGAGCTTGAAGGATGTATACATCTGTTAACACACCTTGTTTTCAGATCTGCTAGGAGCAAACTTAGACAAGCCAAAGAGGGGAAACCGTAGATCATACATGTGAATATGTGTCCATCCAGAATCCCTCAGAAGACCCTGAACCCACCCTCCCCTTTGTTCATGTAGGCAGATGTTGAGCGTTGGAAAATCAAAACCCTGGACCTCAGTACTGAAAGACTTTGTAGACTCAAAGACGATGGATGTAGGCCCGCTGCTCAGGTACTTCGAGCCCTTGCATATGTGGCTGAGGGAGCAGAACAGGAAGTCTTTTGTGGGATGGAACACTGACTGGAGTCCATGTGAGTTCATCAAGTTGCCGCATTTCAAATGGCTCCCTTTCTTCTTCCCCGGGTCTTCTGTGGCCCAGGTCTCATGGGTCTCTGACACAGCAGGCTATGTTCTCCCTCTTCTCACTGTGCTGTCATGGCAACTGCCATTTTACTGGGGAGGAAACGCATTATTTCTTGAGTACCTACTAGGTAGCAGTGAGAAATCTCTCTCTCTCTCTCTCTCTCTCTCTCTGCAATCCCCATATTTACAACAAAAGAATATATATAACAGTCCCCAAGTCGCTGTCCTCGAATCCTGCTCCTCAAAGACAAACCCTTCAACAACCTTCATGCTATTATCTCTTCTTTCTGGTAGTTACTTCCATATTTCTAAACAATTTGTATATATTGTTATTTCTTTGTTGGTCAGTTTTAGATATACACTTCTGCCTACTCTTCCACCTCCCCTTCTCATTCTCCCAAAAAGCTTTATAATGACTTTTAGTAAAGAAATTATCATTATTTACATCATTATGTCTGCAGAGCCGAGTAATATAGTATTTTATATCCTTTCTTATGTGGCTTTTGTTTGTCCTGGAGTTCCTACTCCCCCGTTTATTTTTCATGCCTGATTTGCCATATGCAGTGCGTTCATCTTCTCCAACTATTCCGGTATATCTCTTCTTTTCAATCTCATTTTTTTCCTAGACTTTCCTCTTGGAGTCTTATTTCCTCTTGTCTCAGTCTGGACCACAGTCTTCATCCTGAGCAGCATCCCTTTGCTGCTTTCCTGCATCGAATTCACTGCTTCCTAGATTCCATGTCTTCTTCCTGGATTAATTCTTGTTTTCGTGAAACACAACCTCTAAGTAATTTTCTAAGCAAGTGCATATGGGGTAGGAGGATGAACTGTTCCCCAAAGTGGCTTTAACCATACTTGACTTTCATCCCCCTTGTTTTCAGTCCAGTGTCTTCTTCCCACCCCCAGATGTACCGTAATCCCCAGCTTGTATGGGATTTGGGGACTTTTGAGTTCTACACTGCCTCGGTGTACTCATTAGGCCATGGCTTCCTCCCCCTTGACAAAGCACTCAGCACTCCTCCATTACTTCTCATTTTCCAAAAGTGTCTTTATACCTTTTAAATAATTCCTTTAGTATCGGTTTAGTGGGATCTTGGGAGGGGAAGGAAATAAACACACGCGGCCGATCTGTCATCTGTAACAATATTCTGTGATTTCTCTTTAATCAGATGCTGACCAAAGCATTAAAGTGAGGATAAGCCTAAAATCAGCTCTTGGAGAAAAAGCCGTGAGTATTCCACACAGTGCACCCATGACTTTAGTGCACTCCCTTAAATAGAACACAGCAAGCCCATTCCAGAATGGTCTAAATGATGAGCGGCCACGTGGTTCTTCTAAGAACAAGTCCCAGATTCTGGCCTTCTGCTCTTTCACCCCCTCACCCCCCGCCCAGTAACACATTCCTTATTAGATTGGCTGTGTCTACTTATTCCTTGTTACCTTGAAGGTGTTAGGAAGAATGAGAAAACATCCAATCTTAAATAACAACGACCCACCCTTCCAATTTACTCTTATCATCTTTAGTTATACTCAAGGAAGAGAACATGGTTATGTTTTGAGACATGGTTTGTTTTTAGAAGTAGCGTAGGGAGCTTTACTTTGTTTTGTTTAGTCAATCTATATCGTGGAAGCTTGTTAAAAATGCAGACTCTTGGGCCCCAGCCATGGTCCTGCTTAATCAGAATCTGCATTTGCACAAGCCTCCAGGTCATTCGTCTACACAACAAAGGCTGGGATGCTCTGATTCAAAACCCTGTTTCTCAGACCCAACTGCACACTGGAGTCACGTGGGATGTTTTAAAACTATTCCTGTTTGAGTCCCATTCCCAGTGATTCTGACTTAATCGCTCTGGGTGTGGCATCAAGAGGTGGGCGTCAGAGTTTTAAAAGCTCCCCAGGTGATTTTAATTACAAAGTTTGAGAACCACTGATGTAGAGATGCATTTTGGGGTAATAAAACGTTTTACAGAAAATCGTATCACTCACACCTTCATGTGAATTACATTAATCAGCTAATGCTTCTCCTAAACACCTGTTTCCAGTTATCCAGTCTGAAGAAGTAGTGGCTTAGGCTTGGAAAGAGGAAAAGTTTGTCCCAGGCACATGGGGATCGAAGGCCTGGGTGAGGACATAGCACCCTGAAGGCCTTGCAGGATTGAAAGACAATCTGGGACTAGTGGATAAAACAGTGCAGAGTAAATTGTTACTTGCACTGGAAAGATCCAAAGATTGCATGTCTATCCCCTTCCTTTCCTGCGAAGTTAAATATTGTCCCAAACTCCACAGTACCTGTAGTGTAATTTCACAGATGAGTAAGACATCTGAATATAAATAATGTAGTAGGAGTCAAAAATGAACATTTAAGAAAGAAATAATAAAAATGGACGTGAATCACTTCCCAAAAGCTAAAAATTCAACTTACTGTTTCATAACAATCATGGAGTGTCTGTGGGATTATTTCTCTTTCTGTCATGTTTTTATTAGCTCTCCCTTGGCCTAATACATTTTAATCACTTCAAAGTATCCAGCAGATTGGGTTCCCTTTCAATTATCTTCTTTTTATTTTGACGTCTGTGCCATGTGTTCCTTCCATGCAGTGAGGAATTGGTAAATACTCTTTAGAGGGTTTGATGGTGTAACATTCTGAGGCCGATGTACTGAGTAAAAGACTCCTTTGATGAGACCAGAACCATATTTCTAGCACACCTGCTACACATCAGAGGCAGAATGTCTGTCCAGTTCAAGCTATTTCATGGCTAACTCCACCTGGATCTTTTGAGAGAACTCAACCTTTATTTATTTGTTTAATATAGAAATAGTAACCAGAATATTATTAGTAGTGATATTAATAATATTATTACTATTAGAGCAACTTTTTCTCAAACCTGAGTGATATCAAGCTGTAGATAATGTAACAATTCCTTTGAGAAATCTTATAATTGTTTTTCCTGAAAGTCCAGGACAGATGGAAACTTTGTGCCATTCGTTGATCTCTACTGCCATCTACTGGAAGAAAGAGTGAATGCTTGTTTTTCTCTTGAAACAAGTTTTTCAGAGACTATGCAAATACATAAGCCATTTGTTTAGCATTGGAAAACAAGAACAAACAAATTGTCTTGTTATTTACAGTTATTTTTTCCTTTGAACCTCAAGTTTCTTTATCTTTTACGTTATACATATCTGAGGGCTTACTATAAAAATAGTAAAAACTCTGCATATTTGTCTACAGTACATGGACATTTTAACCCAAATCCATGACCTGCGTGACTCCCCTCTATAAACACCCTGCCCTCAGGGTGTTACACCAAACAAAGGCAAAAGAATCAGTGAACCCAGCAGTTCTTAAAGCGTAGTTGCTTGACCGGCAGCATCAGTACCAACTGGGAGCTTGTTAGACATGCACATTCTTATGTCATATCCTAGACCTGCTGAATTAGAAACTCTGAGGGTGGGACCCACTAGTCATTGGTTTAATAAGGCCTCCAGGCAATACTTGATACACACTCAAGTTGGAGGTCACTGACTTAATGAATAGCAAGAATCTTTGGAATATTAGAAAATTTTTAAAAGTGCTTGTAGACTACAATAAAACTTGTAGGTTTTGCATGTATCCTGTGATTCCTACTGAGCAGTGGTTTTCTTTTGAATTTTCAGTATGAATGGAATAACAATGAAATGTACTTGTTCCGGTCATCTGTTGCATATGCCATGAGAGAGTATTTTTTAAAAACCAAAAACCAGACAATTCTTTTTGGGTGAGTTGATTTTCTGTGCTCTCAAGTTATTTCCATCAGAACTTCCCTTATTCTTGGGTCTGAGAAGATATTATGCTTAACCTTTTCTTCAAGTGAAATTAAGAAAAACCTCCTAATATCTTTCAAACGTTGACTTTCTGGAACTTGGATCACTCTATTTAGGGATGGTTGTGACTTATTTGACTTGTAGATTGCAAAGGGCATTTTTCTTATTATGTGCCTTTTCCCCTCCCCTCCCCTCCTCTCTCCTTTTCCTCCTCCCTTCCCTCCCCCAAATGCTCTCATGCACCCTCAGCACTGAAAGAAAAAGGCAGAAAACTTTGCCTTCATTGAGCTTGTGTTCTAATGTGTATGTTTTACTTGTGAGTGTGTGTATGTTACAGATAATCAACAAAATATATAAGTGAAATATAGTAGAATTAGATGGTTCTAAGCGCTAGGGAGAAGAATAGAATAGGAAAGGGGCTGGGGAGTGCTGGTGCATGTGTGTGTGTAGACTTCAGTTTTAACAAAAATGGTCAGAAAAGGCCTCATTAATATTTGAAGGAAGAGCCAGAGCCAGAGGGGGGGTTATCACTGTGTGAGGGATATAGATGATAAATGTCTAACTATTACATTGTTTTATACACCTAAAACTAATTTTAAAAAAAAGAAAGAATTTTCCAAGATCCAAGATTTTTTAAAAAATTAAAAAATAAATATAAATAAATAAAAAATAAAAGCGAGAGAGAGTCAGTAATGACGACAATAGGGGGAAATGTGTCAGTCGGGGAAAATAGCTGATGGAAAGATCCTGAGGAATGACTATCCTTCAGCAGCAAGGAGGCCAGTGTGGCTGGAGCAGAGAGAGCTAATAGAAGATGAGTAGGAGGTACTATGGTTAGGGCGGTACTGGGGCATGGGTGGGAAGGGGAGAAGAAAGTTCACGTGGGCCTCACAAGCCGTTCTAAGGACTTTGGCTTTTGTTCTGAGTGAGAAGGGCTTTGAGCTACATGATCTGCCTTAGGTTTTCCTGGGATCACCCTGGCAGCTGTGAGAGCACAGCCCTGTCACATTGTCCTATGAGCCCCACTCCTCCCCCTCCCCCGTGGGTGTAACATGACACCGTTGTTGGGCGGGGTAGTTTTGGAGGATGTAAATTATCCACTTCTGTCCATGTTACCAAGCCACTGCTGCTCACCAGGTTGTTTATCACAATCCTGGGTCACCAGTGATTTCTCGCTGATTCCTCTGGTGTTTTCAGTTTGAAATTTCTGTATCATCGAAAACAAATGTGGTTCTTATATGGTGGCAGAAGAAATTATGCCAAGACTTGCTGTCACAACTTATGGAGTTGAGTTCATGTGCTTTGGGCAGCGTTAAGCTTTTGGACAATTACATTCTTTAGTCATGGCCCTGCCCCATATCTCCTACTTCGCCCTGTGACCCTCCCCCTAATCTCCTTTTCACCAGCAGCAGAAGTCTTCATTCTCTTTATTGTGTCCTTTCTTTACAAAGGAAGATGTTTCTCTTGTTTGTCCACAGGGAGGAAAACGTGTGGGTGAGTAATTTGAAGCCAAGAATCTCCTTCAATTTCCATGTCACTTCACCTAGAAATGTGTCTGACATCATTCCTAGACCGGAAGTTGAAGGGGCCATCAGGTGATCTTTTACTTTCAAACTATATAAGGCTGAGGGGTTAACAAATGCAATAATAACAATAACTAATAACAAGTGTGCTCTTACTGTGTGCCAGACACTGGTCTGAGTCATTTACATGGTTTAAGTCATTGTAAAATCATGGATTTTAATTCCAGGAGGATATCATAGCAACGGCATTGTCTTGATTTGGGTTCCTTCCGATGCAGGCCCTTAGACAGCATTTGAGTGTGTAAGTAGTTTATTTGTGAGGTGATCTCAAGAGGCACTGACAGAGAAATGTGGACAGGAGACAGACAATGGAAGAATGATAATGCATGACCTGTTATTGAGCAAGTTACCCTTGTTCAATATAAGCTTCATTCTGCTGAGAGTTCTGGGAGACTGTGTAGAATATGCCTTTGAATTGTCCCAGCAGAGCTGGGGTATTTATTCACCACCTCCCATCACTCTTTGGCTGAGAACTGCTTCCAGGGGACGTGAATCCCCCAGAAATTTGGGCCCACAGGCTGGGCAGACTCTTGTGACCCGAGAATGCTCTCCAGCAGAGGCAGCAGGTACTGGCTGAAGAAAGTCTGGCTAGCACTCATGGGAGATGTTTCAGTGCAGAAGGGACATGGGCAGGTATTGATGGCCTTCATTTGCTAGGGGACTTTGATGTAGGAATCATTTAACTAACCCAGGTCTGAAACAAAGTAGGCAAGAATAGGTTTCCTTAGACACTGGGGAGCCTCCACATTAGGAGAGGGACGTGCTGTGCACAGTGAGTGTTTAGAAGCAACACCCTGTACATTTGCCTCAGCCGTTTCCCAAAACAACAAAAGTAAAGAATGGGTAGATGTAGCTGGTTCCCCTTGTGTTAAAAAGCTCAAGATACCCACTGCTGTAGGGAAGCTCAGTAGGTGGCCCCCTTGAGCCACTCTTCATCTTTGGAAGCAGAACTGAAATGTGCTGGGCTGTGTGTGTGTCTAGAAAATCTCACTTAGTTGGGATGGCCAACCCAGCCACGCCCAGAGACTTACTGACTTCCTCCAAATGACTTGTCTCTGTTTGGGGGAAGAGTGCCAGCTGAGATCATCATGAAAGAGCCCGGCCCTCCTGCACACTGCAGGGGACCTCGAACTTTCTGAATGATTTGAGACACTTCCAGGCTGAGGTTGCCAAAGGTTACATGACTAATTCTGCTTTGACCTCTCTCCCTCCCTGGGTGGGCTCTGACCGCCTGCCCTGCATTTTCCCCAAGGGTAGGAGGGTGGGATGCCAGACACTTTGGTTTTCCATCCAGAATATTCTCCATTTCACTGTTGTTTGTTTTGTTTTAAAAATAATCTCCATCCTTTCTTTCTCTATAAAATTCAGCCAAGTCCCATCCTAGTGCTGGATAAATTGGCAAAGGCCCCTTTCCTGTGTTCGTCCCAGTGCTGCCTCCAAAGGTTGACACCTTTTAGTTGGAAAATACAGCTGGGTATAGGACCCGATTCACTGGTAGAAGAGGTGTGCCCATTGTCCTCTTCCATTATTTCATGTAAAGTCATTGTAGACAGACTGACAGAAGGGAAGTTCTTGCCAAATATGCTAACTTTGCCTTTGAACACAATGGTCACAAATGAACAAGTGCAAGCCATTTGCATGTTTCCATACTTGCAAACCACTTTCCAGCGAAGCTGTTGCCAAGCCTAATCCAGGTTGCAACTTGTGAAAGGTGCATCATTGTCAAAACTCATGTCTTGCATTGGACCTGATTTCATTGGTATGTAAGGAGTGCATTCTTAGGATAAGCTTTATCAGATCCTTTCAGGAGCAATGATATATAGAGTAAATAATTCCGCGCCATTTTATTTTGCCTAAGTGTCCCTTTCGCCTGTGTTTTGCTTTGGGGAATAGGATGTCTCGGAGCCGTATCAATGATGCTTTCCGCCTGGATGACAACAGCCTGGAGTTTCTGGGTATTCAGCCGACACTGGGACCCCCTTACCAGCCACCTGTCACCATATGGTTGATTGTTTTCGGGGTTGTGATGGCAGTGGTAGTGCTTGGGATTGTTGTGCTGGTTATCACCGGAGTCAGAGACCGAAGGAAGTAAGTGATCTTTCCTAGACTTAGCTATCCTAAAACAAAGGTTTAGGGAAAACCAACTGGAAAATGTGCAGTCAGTGGCAGGTTGTACAGAACAATGGTCAGATTTCCTCAGCACTTCCCCATCCAGCCCTCCCACACAGTAGGTGTCCAGCCGGGGGTTTACTGGCATGCCTGTGCTGGGAAACTCCATCCTGGCCCAGCATCGTTGCCCTACTGCCAAGAGGCACCGCACACTCAGCAGCAGGTGGGCTCCGAGGATCATTCTTACTGATGCACCCTCCCAGGTCCAGGCAGGACCCTAGACACTGGGTTGGGGAGGGGTTTGGACTGTGAAGTCGCTGAAGAGTGAGCCCTGAGATTTGCTTCAGACTGCTGCTCTTTAATCATCTTCATTCCTCCGTGGGTATCAGGCTCCCTATCATCCCCTCAGCTCATGGGTCAGGCACCCCCTAATTTGTTCTTGAGTCGACGATCCACGTTCCCTGAGGATTTAAATCAGCAGAGGCCTGGTTTATAGTCTTATTCTGCCACTAGGTAGTTTTTCCTGATCTTGAGAAATCATTTACTTTTGTTGGGCTTATGTAACTGAGGTTAATATGTTATAGCGCATAACAAAACTCTATGCACGCACTGTAGGTTATTTAAACATGTTCTTGGTGGAATTTTTACATGCACTAGTCTATTTTGCTCAATTTTCTTCACTATAGAGATTTTCAGTTCCTCAAAGTAGCTTCATTTTTAAAATTAGGTATTGAATAGAATACATTCATATGGTAAAATTTTTAAATGCAAAAGGATACATAGAGTCTCCCTGTCACTCTTTGCTTCCAAGTTCTCTTCGCAAAGCCAACCAAAATTATCAGTTTCTGGGAGACCTATTGAATCAGAACCTTTTTTTTAGTAAGCCCCCCACCCCCAGGTGATTCACGTGCACATTACAGTATGAGAAGCACTCGTCTACATACTAAAAATTTGCGCAGGAGATACTATTCCAAAGTTAATTCATTCAATTATTTGGGGATACTTCCATCATGCCACACACTATGTCAAGGTACACAGAAAAATAAGACCAGCTACTCAGCTCAGTACTTTCACACATTAATGTTCTCAGCAAACCTATGATGTAAATATGTAATTATCTTCATGTATATGTAAAACTGAGACTCAGAGAGGCCAAGTAACATTCTCAAGTTTACACAGCTAATGAGTAACAGGTTGGGATATACACCCAGATTCCAAAGCTGGTTGTTGTGTACTACAAAGCTGTCCTACCCTGATCTTTATACTTTGGAAGTTGCTAATTTAGTAGGGTAGCTCTTTAAAATGAGGCGATTCGCTAAATGACCACTGAGTTCTTAAAAATAATAATAATGGTTAATATTTACTGAGGATTATATGCCAAGTATTGTGACTCCTCTGCCAGCATTATTTCATTGATTCCATATAACTGCCATCATTTTCTGAATAAGCAAACTGAGGCCCAAGGGCCCCCTCTCTCTGACTCCAGAGCTCAAACCTACCCAGTCTCTTACTGCTCTGCCAGCCATCTCAACAATCACAGGGCTAAAGAAGTGAACCCAATGCACTGCAGGTGTTTATAGTCCATTACGAGGGGACTGATATGCAAATGAATACACCAGTGCTGAGATGCTGAGATGTAAAAGACGCCCCATGGAGTCCTAGGGAGGCTATGTCATTGTAACACATTAACATTCTAACATTCTAGTATTCTAACATATTAAGGTGACTTCACTTTATTTAACAGGCAAGATCAAGCAAGAAGTGAAGAAAATCCTTATTCTTCCGTGGATTTGAGTAAAGGAGAAAATAATCCAGGATTCCAAAATGGTGATGATGTTCAGACTTCGTTTTAGAGAAATATATTTTATTTCCTCTTGAGGTGATTTCATTGTATGTAAATGTTAATTTCGTAGTCCAGAAAATATGAGATTATAAAGATATTACTAAATATCAGAACCATGGCTGTGTTCAGGAAAATTGTCCAAAGAAGACATGCCCGAGGAGAGGGCCTCTTCACTTGCATTGATTTTGGTATTTATTTCTGCATCAACATTTGACTTCTTTTCTGTTTCCTAAAAGAGATGTTTATCTTTGAGAATAATAGAGAAAGTGTGTCTTTAGCCTCCCGGGCTGTTCAGGGGTAATGGAAATGGAAATGTCTGTTGTGTTGCTGGAGCTGAAAAAAAGCTACATGGCAGGAGTAAGTGTAGGAGCCTTCTATGGAATCTAGTTGGATGGCTTTTAAGGACAGTGCACGTGAGCTGATGGAGCTACAGGGATTGGGAATGACGTACACTGTTCACTTTCTTTAAATTCACGTGTAAAGGATGATGCGCTCTCTTCACATTAATGTAATCTAAGTACTATACTGATTTGCCCAGTGGTGATTGGACTAGACCATGCCTTCTACAGGGTGACAAGTCTAAAAAGAGAAGAACTCAGAGAGTGTCAGAAGGTGTTGCCTTCTCACTTCCAAGCTGTTTGATCATCATCTCCCAGACAAGATTAAAGTAGCTCCCAGGGCCTCCATGACCCTCACCCCGTACACCTGGTAGAAATTCACTTCTATTGTTCTCTAACTGTGGACTGAATGGAAATCCCAACTGAATATCACCCTCTGAAGTGGGCACCCAGTTTCTTAAATCTTTTGTATTCACTCACAATGTCTGAGCAGTGCTGAGCACAAAGCAGACACTCAATAAATACTAGATTTGCACACTCTTGTGGTGTCCTAGGTACTTACGTGTTGGGGCTTCTGTAGATTCTGTCTGTTTTTCACTTCCAGGGACGAGGTTGCCCTCTGACCGCGTGGGACCCTTGACTTCCCAAGTATCCTAGAATGTATCCCAATTTCTTCAATTGCTTTATTGTACAAAGCAATTGTAAAATCAGCCTAAAAAGAGTGTGTTAAGATGACATACACCCTCAGGTTAGGAACCAAACCTGATGCTGCTTTGACATATTTCAGAGTCCCCAGACCCATTCTGAGCACAGTATCCACTACCTGCCTGAAGACTCACTTAAAATAGGTTAAATGGATCAAAATATCCAAACTCTGCCTGTCAACGCACTCTTTGTGGTGAGCAGCATAAAGTTAGATAACTTTGTTCTTAATAAATTCTTTGTAATTAATAAATTCTTTGAGATAACGGTGATGGGGGATCAGTTAGCAAAGTCAGGGGACAACGAACATTTTCTTCGTTTCCAAGAGAGTGTAGGCAGGCCTCTGGTTTAGAACAACGAGAAATGCCAGATACCACCACTAAACACAGTAAAACAGCATTTTAACAATTATTGTGCATGTTTTAAATAGTATGAGTGTTGTTCCTTTACCTGCCCACCCCAGCATCACTGGACTTATTTCCTGATAAACCTCTACTAGTATCTTAAAGTCTTGCTTGACTTCATTTTCGGAGGCAGGTTTCCAAGCCAGGCTTTGGCCTCTTTTTATAATAGACAATTCTGTATTGTTTGAATTTTTTTCAATGAGTATGTGTTCCTTTAGTTAGAAAGAGGATTGTTAGAAGATCAAATACATAAAAATAAGAAGAAAGGAAAACAACCTTCAAGGTGTGGGGGGAGGGGCACCAGCAAGACCTAGTTTGGGCTTGGGACGTCTTTCTTTGGGGGGTTCACAGTCTGTGCTGCAGTTCCTGGTGGACAGGATGGGAGAGCACAGCAAAGGCTGGCTGCTACCCCCATGTGACTGTGGCCCACTGAGAAGGGGGGCCTGTGTTAATTTCTCCCTGTACCCCCCACCAGGAAAGAACCTGGGACACGGTACAGGCTAAATAAATGCTCACTGAATGTATAAATGCCCTAGTGGTTATTTTTAAAGTTCCATTTATTATGCATTGAGATATGTGTGCCTCTGTAAAAAACAGAAGACTATTATCATAAGGCAATTCTGCTGAAAAGAAAGGAATCATTATTTAAATGTCAAGAAACAAATAACTAAGAGGGCTCATTTGAAATAGTTGGGGGGTGAGTGGGGTGAGAAAGAGTATGAACGACACCCACAGCATAATGAGGTCCCCTAAGGCAGTTCAGACTGCACAGGAACATCTGGGCGCCTGTTAAAAATACAAATTCTCAAGCTTCACTCAGACCTGCTCTACCAGAGTCTCTGGGGTAGTTCCTAAGAATCTGTTTTAGTAACCCTCCATTTGATTCTCACGCATGTACGCATGCTAAAGATTGAGGACATTGAAACATGAAGGCAAATGTCCACATTTCTGTACTTGTTAATAGTATATTTAATTATCATGAGAGTGACAATATAAAGAAAAGAACAAATATCCAACAAGTAATTTTTCAATTCTGTTCAATCTTTACACATGGTATACACCCTCTCTATATTCCAATCAGAAAATATGCTTCTGCTATAGGCTGGGAAGTGTAATACTAAGAACAGCATAAACAAAATTACTAATTTGACCTAAATTTCAAGGAAATCTTTTGTTTCCTACCTTGTTCATTTCTAGGTACTATAACAGATAAACAGCACACAGAATACTATTAAGAACTAGCTAGATTACATTGTTTGTGCCTTGCTACTTTCCTTAAAAAGAATGAAGATGTTGGCCAACATTTACATTCATTCTCATCCGATCTCCTAATTTCTTCTTCAAGGCTTGTCTTTTTCCCGAAGTGGTTCAATGGAAGTTAAGAGTTGCTGAAATGTGGGACGCTTCTCTGGAAGCTAAATAAAAGAAAAACCCAATGGTTTAGTTTCTGAACATTGTAGTTAAAAATAAAATATTTATACCTCAGTCCTAAGCTAGCAACTTTTAAAACACGACAAGCATTTCTACTACTAAAGAGAAAACAACTACAGCCATAAGTATTGAAAAGAAAAAGTATCTTTATTTGCATAAGATATGATTTGTATACCTGGAAAAACTAAAAGAATCAATGATGGAATCAACCCAAAGAATAAAGGAATTCACCAGGAGAGTGGTAATAAAATTAACATACAAAATCAGTAGACTTCACACATATGTACGATAACCAATTAGAAGACATAACGGAAGAGGAAATCCTGTTTATAGTAACAACACCACCAAAATAAAAGACTAACAAAAATGTCCCTCCCAAATGAGGAAAACTTTAAAACACTGCTGAAAAATACAAATTTAGACTTGAACACATAGAAAAATATTTCTTGTTCTTGAATAGGACAAATGAGTATTATAAACATGTCAAATTTCCCAAGTTAAAATGTAAACTAAATATAATCACTTTATAAAGGGATTTTTAAAATCAAGGTGGGGAGAACAAAAATCTGAGAGAAAAAAGGGAAAAGACAAAAGACATAATTCTCAGAAAGATACACAAATGCCCTTACAAATATACCTCACTCATAATGAAAGAGGGACGTGAAAGCTGCACTAAATACCATTTCTCATCTATCTGATTGGCAGGAATTCAGAAGCTTGGCAATGCTTTGTGTGGTGAGACTGTGGGCAAATAGGCACATTGCTGGAGGGGCAACTCCTGCAGAGAGAAATTTGTACGCTACTTTTTGGGTAAGAAAGAAAGGAAAACAAAAACATGCATATACTTACCTACTTACTTTTGTGCAAAGAAGTACAGGAAAGATAAATCAGAATCTAATGAAAATTGTGTTTTTCCAAAAGTTGCAAAATAAAATATAAAAAAAGAGGGGAAACTAAAACGTACAAAATGCTCACTATATGCAGAACCTTCAGTTGGGAATTGTCTCTGTGCAAGCCCCTCTCAATGGCTTCTGCCACAATCCACACACTTTCACGGACCATCTGCCGGAAGATGGCAGTTCCTCCCTGTTCAGGGCCCCCTGTCCGTGGATATTGCAGTCCTAGCCCCAGAAGCTAGAGCAGGAGGGCCGGAGAGGTCCCAGCTGCAACTCTTGTCTGCTCTTCTCCATCTGACAGGTGATGGCAGTAAGTCCGGTACTTGTCTATGTTTCTATTGTGCATGTATAATTATAAACTGCTTGGTGTTTTCAGTTTCACAGTGTGTGTGTGTGTGTGTGTGTGTGTGTGTGTGTGTGTGTGTGTGTGTGTGTGACGACTGAGTTCGGTGAGGGCAAACCAGTCCCCCTGCAATTTCAGCTCCATGTCTACCCCAAAAGAGACTTATTCTCTACCTACATGCCATGCTTTTACTCAGCACTTGGGAGGTATGGGAAGAGAGGACGGAATCATGTCCATTATGTGTTCTGTACACGTGGTTATATGTACTCTGTCACACATTTTCTACTCGAGCAGAGACCATCGTACGGTTAAGAACAGGGACCCCAACACTAGCCAGCCTGCCTCTTAAAAGATATGTGACCCTGGGCAAGTCACTTAACCTCTCTGGGTCTCTGTTTCCTCTTTTGTTAGTTTTAGCCATGATAATATATTAGTATCTACCTCATACGTGTTTCCTGGTGACTAAATGAGTTAATGTTTATGAAGTTTTTAGAACAGTGCCGAACGTAAGTTTTTGTTAAATTGTTGGCACCTGCATTGCTTGTTTTAGATGACAAAGACTTGAGGGCAGAGGCCCAGGGCCATTCCCACCTGACCTGTAGCAGGTGCCTCCCCTCCAAAATGCTTTGCCCAGGGGGACGAAGCCAAAGCTCCCCCAGGTGGTGCACTTGCCTCATGCCAGCAGCTGTACATGATCTGGTAGATGGTGTCCGATGCCAGTTTGGGCCGGTAGAGCCTGTGGCCCTGGGAGACCTTCACAACCACCTGGGAGTTGTCGTACAAGTCATAGGGCTGCTTCCCCAGGCTGTACACTTCCCACATCAGGATCCCTGCACGACGCCGAGGGGGCCGGCGCACAAGGGAAGAGAGCAGATGTCAGAAGGTACGGAGTGTGTTGAATGAGCACCACAGGCCAGGTTAGGAAGGCTATGGGTCAAAGCTAGGGAGCGCTGGGAAATGAGTCCTGGCAGAAGGGACAGGGTCTGGAGGCTGGCTCTGTACCATTACGTCTGGAGCTCAGGGTCTCTCCTCCATGTTCCCTGAGACCCAGACACCCATTCTTGCTGGTAAATGGGGACATGGCTAGGGTAGCTACAGAGGGAGCTACTTGGGGCCAAGATGCTTGGCTGCTTCAGAAAAGCAGCTGGGGCCTCCATCCACCCCAAAACTACCCGGCTCCAGCCCTTAGGAGTGATTGATTGAACTCCTCACCCTCACCTCACTTCCTTTCTCTCTGCCTTGGCCGTGTGTACAACAATTTCATTGTATAATCAAATTACCATTCAGTGAAAATGTATAGATAAAATCATTGACAGCGTTACTTCTTTTCTTACTGCCACAATGGTTCAGAATATTTGGTGGGTCAAGTATCCTTTCGGGAATCTGATAAAAGCCATTGGCTCTCCCTTGGGGCAATAAATGCACAGCATTTTTGTGTTTGATTTCTGGATGTCCACCGTCCCCCATGCAGGGCGTTGTGGATTTCAGGTTAAGAAACTGAGTTGTGGTCATGGTGGTCAATAGGGTGCCATTTGGGGTCAGCCAGATGTGGCCTCTGAGGCCCAGTTCTGCCACTTACAAGCTGGGCAAGTTTCTTAATCTTCTCTGTCAGGTTCCCTGTGTACAATATGAAGATATTCACACATAATGGTGTTGCCATGAGAAATAAATAGGATAAAACACCCAGAGCATTTAACGAAGCACAGGGGCATTTTAACTGCTCTCTAAATGGTTGCCATTTTGCCGTCATACTAGCCAAGCCAGAGAATTTCAATAGTCAGCTTTAAAAGTTCAGAAAACCAGAAATATGTAAGAAGGAAGAAAATTGTTCTAGAACCATAACTGAAGTACTGTCTTCAAAAGTTCTTTGACATTTAGGGCTATGGATTTTGTGTAAATTGTTTACAATAAGGTAATATTACAAGTTGTGGCTGCATTTTAAAAAGAAACCAAACATTCCATAGCAACCACCCCAAAGTGTGTTGCTCTCTTTACAACTCTCTCTTTGGAAGGCTAGCCACTTCTCTCGAGAATAATTTTACTGCTTAAACTATCTTTGTAGCTCTTCTTTGAGAATTGCTTTCAGAGGCCCTTGTTCATTTTGAATGTCCGTATTGCAGAAAAATTATTTAAGAATGGATTTAGTTTTTGGAAACAGCCAGACAATATCGGGAGCCATGTTCTGGTGCTTAAGTAATGAAGCTGGGTAATGCAATTTTTTTGGTCAAAACCAAGGTATAACTATTGAGTAAGCATACTGATTTTTAAAAATATCTTTCATAAGACATATTAACTCAAACAAGGAGATTGAAACTAATTTTGACAAGTTAATCAGCAGAAAGTGACATCAAGTATTTACTGAAATGCCATCTTTGTGGTTTTTCTTTCTGTATATATTGAATTATTATTTTTTTTTACAATGAACAATACCACTTTAACAAAAGGAATAACTATTTTTGAAAATCATGTCATATAGAAAAATCAATGGCTAACTAAATTTTGGGTTTTTTTTAGGCGTCTTAATGGATGTCATGTAGAAAGTCAAATTATTATGCTTAAGGACCAAGACAGGCATGAAATAGGTCTCAGCTGAATTTAATACATTCTATAACTTTGTAATAATTGGGATCATTTATCCTGGATCCATCTGACAGTGATTGTAAACAGGCCTGACATTCCTCACAATGCAGAAAAGTATCAGAAAATCTACAAAATCATTATATAAGAATTATTTCTGTTTTATGTTTACTAAATTTCGATATAGATCTTTCAGTAAAATAGAGGTCAGAAAACTTTTTCTGGGAAGGGTCACACAGTGAGTATTTTAGGTTTTGGGGGGTCATGCAGTGTCTAGTGACTGCTCTGCACAAAAGCAGCCAGAGACAACAGAAATACGTGGCCGTGCGCCAATAACACTTCAGTTACAGGGACAGGCCACTGGATTGGGTCCTGGGCTGTGGTTTGCTCACCCCTGATCTAAATTATGAATTTTAACGAGGACATGGTATGGGCCAAAGACAGCACTGAGTCACATTTGGTTTTTAGACCAGGCATTCTTCCCACCCCA
This sequence comes from Rhinolophus hipposideros, assembly GCF_964194185.1. Lineage (NCBI taxonomy): Eukaryota > Metazoa > Chordata > Mammalia > Chiroptera > Rhinolophidae > Rhinolophus > Rhinolophus hipposideros. The sequence goes on from NC_138046.1 coordinate 117,676,208, forward strand.
AACTGGTCAATTCAGAAGGAAATGGTTATCATGGCTGCTTTCATGCCAAAAGCCTATGACTCTACTGTAAATCCTTCAATGTTTTGGCCTTCGTGCAAACCTGGTTTTAGTTCTCAATGACTCCTTTATAAACATTGTTGGAAATTTGCAGTAAAATAGCTTTTATGAGAAGGTGATAGCAGGAAATTATACAATATGCGGCAGACCCAAGGAAAGATCGTCTTCTATCTCTTGCTTGTCTCAGGCCATACAGGTAATTTTGTAAGTGCTCAGGGCTTTTGCTAAAAATGGATGTTGCTGCTCTTGTGGTTTCCTGTTGTGGAAGCCAGCTTACAAAATGGGGTTGGGGCCTCTGTGGCCACTTTCTTACCGAATGCCCATACGTCTGACTTGCTGCTGTATTTGAAGTAGTGAAACACCTCTGGGGCTGACCACTTGACCGGAAACTTTGTTCCTACTGAACTGACATACTGGTCATCAAGAACATACCTGTGAGGGGAAACATTGACACACACCATCAGTTGCTTGGTTGTGCGGATGAGAAGACCTCTGCTGCCCACCATTGCCTCCTGGCAGACAGGCTGATGGAGGACATGGCCGCAGCCAGTCTCAGCCTAGTGCCTCTGTGTTCTGCATCTTGTCCTTCCTTTCAATGTGTACGCTTAGCTAGAGGCTGCTTATGACTTGTAAACTTTAAAAAATGATATCTAACTTTGAAAATACCAAAATCCCAATGCAAACTATTTTGTAAATATAGAAAAACACAAAAACATAAAAAGAAAAATCACTCAGAATCCCACTCCAAAGATAACCTGTAATTCTGCCATTCAAGGTACATTTTTTGCTTATATATACTTACATATACTTCCCAATCTTTTTTCTATGTATATATAATGTGAACAAAATTTGGTTTCTGTCGTATTGAGGTTTGTTTTTATTTTTCCTTTAATGCATATCAAGGACATTTTCCCTATGTGGGTTACATTTTCTTCGGCATCCTGTTTAATGGCTGAATTCCCTCTCTGGATTAACATAATTTGTTTTACCATGTAAATGGCTTCCAATCGCCTGCTATTATAAACAATGATAGACAACAATATCCTATGGAGATATCAAGACCATAAAAATATATGTTCAAGGATATTCACTATACTCTTGTTTATAATAATGATAAGAATGGAAGTAATCTTAATGTCCACATTTTGAGAAGCAATTAAATATGATATGGTGCATTAATACAATAGAGTAATATGCAGCCATTAAAAGTGAGATAGCTCTATATTTACCAAAATAAAAAGATGCCCATGATATATGGAAATGTGCAAACGCAGGTATATATAATGCAATTCCATTTTTGTGGAAACAAATGGTAAATGTACTTACTTGTGTAAGTGATTGGGAATACGTACTTAGGAATAGGATGTGGAAGGACATCCACCAAATGTGTTAGCAGTAGGTCCTCCTAGTGCTAAAACTGGGATGAAGGGGTGGGTCGGGGGCAGATTCTCCGTTTGACTTTGTACACCTTTGCTATTTATTTTACAATAAGCACATACTATTTATATAATTCATAGAGGGGAACCCTATATCTTTGCTCACAAAAAACAAATAAATAATGAGTCTTATAAATAGGAAAATAAGAAAATGAATGGAAAGTCCAGCATGTATGTCCTCATTTCCTATGTAAAATCATGAAAATTGGCTTCAAGGCTTAAATACTATGAGGATGCAGAATTAGGAAATGGAAGGCTCTTTTAAACTGTCATCATAATCAAAACGATTTCTCCAAATCATGAAGTGATGATAGAACACCCATCAATAGAATCTCAGAGTCAACTTTCATGCCTACTTGGTGATAAAGGAAGTAAACGTGACAACAAAAATTTTCCTAGTGTTAATGCTCTACCCATTTGAACATATATTAAGAAAAAATCCAGGTAGGGTTAAAGGAGCCTTGATTGAAAATGTGTGTGTGCGTGTATGTGTGTGTGTGTGTGTGTGCACACGCCAAATAATCTGGCTGTAATGTGTTATATTTAAATATTTAGGATCTTGGAATTTATTCTTAAGTTTAGAAAATGTTTATCAGAGTGTTGAAAGAACTAAAAGGGACTGTAGGTAATTTCTGAAGTACAGTTTCATCTTATAGGTGAGGAAATGGGGTGAAACATGTTTCATAGGTAGTCAGAGGTAGTATGGGGGAGGGGATCCAGGTTTCTAAGTCCCAGTTCAAAACACATTCTACGTGTATATATCCCCACAAGGCCATCATCGATGATGGCATTTAAATGTGAATAAAATTACCACTTTCATTGGTTGCCCCTTTGGAACTGGCTTACCTTGTCATTCCAAAGTCAGATACTTTCACAGAGAGATCACTGTCTACTAAGCAGTTCCGAGCAGCCTTTGGAGGAAAAACAAAATTACCAAGTAGTAAAAGTGACCACGAATTTCCTGACATCAGAATCTAGCATTTTGCTTCTCTTTGGAAAAATTCTCAGCAAAAATCTAAGATTGCCTATCAAAACCTAAATGTTGGGAAGTTGTCTATTTTTATATTTGTAATTTTTCGAAATGAAAATGTGCTCACATAAGTAGTCTCACCCAGGCATCCATCTTTGTCAAACAACACGAAAGGTACTAAACACAGAGCCTTAGGTCATCAATGAGAAGGGAAACATCAGTTCTAGAGGCTCCCTCTCTAGCACTAGGGTACTGTGAGGTGACAGGTGCTCTGAAAGCACAAATGTGGCACCAGAGACTCAGAATTAACTTGCCTAGTGTGTCTGGCATGTTTGCTGTTTGGCACAGGAAAATCTCTAAATATAAATACCAGTGCACACCCAGCAGAATACTTCCCACTCCCACTCTGACCCAAAGATACAAGTTGCATTTCTTTCTGGTATTTCTTTGTTCATGTTTGTAGTTTCAGTTATTGTATTAAATGACTGCTTTGGCACTCAGCCCTTCCACAGTAAACGTCAGCTTGGATTTAATGGTTCTAAGACACACTAAATTGACCAAAGCCTTTCCCTTCCATCTCTTTTCCTTCGAACCACAACACAACTACATAGATCTTGATGGTTTCTTTTACTCTTTCTGTTCTTTTTGTACTTCAAATATTTTATTTTGAAATTGTGATTTTTTTTTTTAAATCACAAAAGCGTCATGTATTTAAACAAGTCACAAGTGAGCCAAGTAAAAGTGAAGGTAGCCTCCTCGTCTTTCCACCCAATCTATCACTGAAGGCAGAAACTGTGGATTGCTTGCTTTTCTTTCTTTGATCTTTCAGTGGCTTTGCTTACCAAGTCCCGATGTATGAACTGGTGGCTCTCCAAGAAGGCCATGCCTTCACAAACATCATAGCACATTTCTAAGAGCTGGGAGGGTTCAAGTCCTTTTCCATGACTCTTCAGGTAATTAAGCAAGCAGCCATTGGTTATATATTCAGTCACTATGTATATAGGGTATCTCTTTGAGCACACTCCATAGAATTTTACCAGCTTGGGATGGTTGAGTTTCCTGGAAAGAACAGATTTTCAAAGTTCAGTACTGAATTTCCACACTCCATTTTCCAGATGTCCTGAAAAAGAATCACTCACAGATTTTTGTTTGTTTTAACTTCCCCCCTTCTACTTGAATAGAGAAGGGGAGGGAAATGTTTTGGATCTTATTCTGGGAGTATTAGCCTTTGGAGATGAGAAATGCTGCCTTATATTGGACATCGACAACCCCAGAAGCAGTTTAGAAGTTGTGGGTGTTGTGTTCAACTTTCCTACAGAGAATCAGGGAAGCAGTGGTCTGATGGCAACTTGAGAACTTCCACGACTAATTTGGAGAAAGCTACACCCTAAAAGCACTCACTTCCATTTTAAAACATCTAACTTTCATGTCTATATATTTCATTCTGAAAAAAAGCATTGTATCAGAATATGAAGGGTGTAAGTAAAATGGAAATAGTTGCCATGTAAGGGAAATGAGGTTAGGTATGATTTTTCTTTAGAGAAACTAATTTCCCATTACTGTAACATTATTTTTTGCAATAATACATTTAGAAAATTGTAACCACATGACATAAAACTTCTGGTAGGTCATGACGGATGGACACTCAGCAGTTACTCTGGGCGTAAACTTGTCCTTATGTAATTTATTATCAATTCACAGGATGATTCTTTAATGTTCATATATGTAAAACTCTAATTTTAGCATGTCAACTTTTAAATTTGTTAATAATTGAGGACTTATTAAATATTTAGTTACTTTCTTTCTTCTTGGCTGAACTATATGGGCATGCCTTATCATGTTACTCAGGGCAATGAGCCTGGTTACGCAGCTTTCAGCAAGTGTAGAGACCTGCGTGGTACTCAGCAGTGCTCCTTTGAGAGGCAAGACAAAGGTCTATCACCCAGTAAAAGCTGTTCTTTGAGCAAGTTCCATCATTTACCAGAGGGCACATAGTGGAAAAGAAATATGTTTTAAAACTGCACCAGGACACGGGGGTTGCACACTGAACCTAAGGGATTTTCTGCCAGATTTTTCTGTCTTATGAAAGGAACACAGCAAGGATCTGTGCCCCGGTTTTATGATGGTCCAATTGCCAAAAGCAGAATGAGCTACATAATTTGCAGGAACTAGTGCAAAATGAAAATGCAGGGATTCTCATTTAAGATTATTAAGAATTTCGAGATGGTGACAGCAGATCATTAACCCAAGTGTGGAGGGAGCCCTGCTAAGTGTGGGGCAACTCAAGACTGCAGGTTGCATACATGCGAAGCCAGCCCAGCCACAGGCTTGTGTTCACATAGTCCCTCGCTTCCAAACAATTCTGCAATTGTAAAAGCGATTGTTCTGACTCTCTCGGTACCATTGGTCTTCGTAAAGGAATGACTAAGGAAATGGGCACTGGAATATCTGCCTGAGTTTGCATCTCTGCTCTGCCACTTTTACTAGCTTGGTGACCTTGGGTAAGTTATTGAACATTTCTGTGCTTCAGTTTCCTATAAATCAGATAACAATGGTACATGCTTCACAGGCTTCATATGAGGCTTGAATGCATTATTAATAAAGTGCTCAAAGAGATGTCTATAAACACAATGTAACTGTTTAAGTAAAATTTGTAAAAGGGCTGTTATTCTGTAGCAGGCTAGGATTTATGATTTCAACTATCTTTGACCAAAGTCCTGCTATAGCATTGTTTTTTATACCATGATGTTTTCTCCCTAAAAGGATGACGAGCTGTCACCGTTTGCCTGGGCCTGGGGTTTTTCCCGGGACACAGGACTTTCAGTGCCAAAACCAGGAAAGTTCCAGGCAAACCTGGATGGTTGGTCACCCTTCAAAGTCTCATTCACCATGTTGACAAGAAGAGGTAGAATCATTAAAATAATTCTTTGTACGTGCGTAGATGAGAGAGAGAAAGGAAAGGAGGGGAGGGGACGGGACGGGAGGGGAAGCAAAGGAAAGGAAGAACAGAGAGAGAAAGAGAACACATATGTATTATCAAGAATTAAGGACTGTGCTTGGAACTGAGGACCATTAGGAAGGGTATCTTCATGATAAGTGAGGGAAGAATAGGCTGAGAAAGGCACTTTTATCAGACTGTGTTGAAGGCACCAGGAAGGTAAAGGATATTGTCTGGAGCACGTTCACTTTCAATATGGCCCATGGCCTGGCCATTAGAGGCTCCTGCTGCTGGATATGTGCTTGCAAGGCCCCACTCTGTTCCTCCTTCCATCATGTACCTCCCCACGGGGCAAGGAGGCCAGAGGGCCAAGGAGACATGCCTCCTCAGAACCCATACATCCCCTCCTCTGTCACCCTTGGGGTCCCCAGATTCTGGGATCCCCTGTCCCTGTAGTCCTGAGGCCTCTTCCAGGACCCATGCAGACTCTTTCTGAGCCTGGTCCCCCAAGAGTGAGCCAAGAATGGTATGCCTGCCCCTAACCAAGATCATTAGTCAATAGAGTTGTTTTGTGGGAGACACGGGGAGGTTGGAGGTACAGAATGCTGTCTGCACATTAGTGCTAAGTGTAGTGTAGGACAGAGCAGGGGTGGGAGGAAGAAGGGGAGGGGTGCAGTTTGTGGAGTCCTTGGACCACACGCTGATTTCTCTAAAGAGTCTTGAGAATTCTCAATTTGAATATGACCTTTCAGGTTGTCACAAAGGTGTCCTTGTCAAAAGAAGAGCACAGAACTGATTTTATCTAAGAGTGTTTTCGCTTTATAAGTTCTCAGTATTTGTATCTATGATGTGTGGACTCTTGCTCCAGGCCTTGTGGATGTAGGGCCAGGCCTGTTAGCAGGAATGTCCTCCCATGGTGAGGGCTAAGCTGCCATTTCTCAGGAGAACTCACATCATGGTCTGGGCCTCCTGGAAGAATTCCTCCTCTGACATGGAGCCCTCCTTGATCATCTTAATAGCAACATCATACTGCCCCTTCCACTTGCCCAGATGGACCACTCCAAACTGGCCACTTCCCAGCTCCTTCAACAGGGTAATCTCTTCTCTTTTCAGTTCCCAGATTCCTGATAAGGCAAGACAGACACTCTTAAGGACGAGAATAGAAGCTTTGGGGCTGATAGCTTCCCCAGTGATCTCCTCTCCAATGAGAATTTCACACTGACAATATGAAGAACAGCAAGACAATTTAAGTTGATCACTTAAAAAAAAAAACCCACAATATTGCTCTCGAAGCAGCTCCAGTTATTGATAAGAAACCTTCGAGGATAAATAATTTGCCGACCAGAGGCATCTTGGAAAGACTCGGTGTCAAAATGTGCTTGATGCCCTTAGCTTGGTAAACTATCATTGCATTGTCCTATAAAACAAGTTAAACTGTGATCTGGGGTAGTCATTACTCTAAATACACAAGGTTGAAAACTGGCTCAGAGCAGGCACAGAATCCCGCAAGAAGAAAGAACAGGCAATGAGGTTCCAGAGACTGATGATTGGGTCTAACAAGATGAAAAGTTTTACAATCTTTGTGGTAATACAAAGAGAGATTACAGAGTTAGGTTGGGAGGAGAAAAAAGAACAGGAAAGATTTTTGGGTTTTGTTATTTATTTTTAGAAAATGAACAAATATATTAGAGCGGAAGCCCACCCTGGCACAATGTAAACAGGGACCACCTTCCTGTCTTCCCCCTTTCTTCAGTAAATTCACCACATATGTGTATTTTAACCCCCCATGGTGGGAAATAGAGTTTAAGAGACCAAGGGGATGTCCATACCACTTCCCAAGGACACGGAGCTGGGAACCTTGTTGGCCTTTGTTGACACAGGGTGGCGGAGCCGTGTGATCATGCCTGCAATGGAATCAGCAACACATCGTCACATGTCACCTCATCACATGATATCACATCACATCGGTTCACCCCTCTGCTTATGCTCTCTCCAGAGTAGCTGAAAAAGCAGAGTTCAGGAAGTTGAGATGCTGAGAGAGAATCCATTTTGACCATCCTCATCCTGTAATTGTATTACTTTGTCTGGCTTTACTAATTAGCTCAATGCAAAAATTAAGAGGAAAACCACTTCATGTGACTTTTGAAAAGCCCATCAAAGTTAGTTGTTTGATGGAATCTTTCATTAAAACAAATCCCATTTTTATTTTGCTATCTTTTTATAGTCCTATATTTAAATATGTATACACACAGCAACAAAGAGTTGGTAAGAAATCCAAAAAATACAGAAGGGAACAAAATAAAAAGTAAACCACTTGAATTTTTCAAAAGTAAACCTATTACTAAATTGCATTAAATGGTCAAGTCATTTTAAGTGTTTACATCACATTATGGTAAAGCTGGGTTAAAATAATTATAGTATTTATAATGACTTAACCCATCCAAAAATGGGTTTCTTACCTCAGGGATGCTGTGGATGCCTGGTCATGGCATTGTACACCAGAGGCTGGACATTAATGAATGCCAACTATAATTTTATGTGTATAATGTGATGGCTCGGTGTGAGGTCGGGGTGGTGGTGGATGGGGGGAGGGGGATTCACGGTGTGAGGGATGTAAAAAAATAAATAAATAAATAAATAAATAAAAATTAAAAAAAGCAACAAAAAAACAAAAATGGGTTTCTTAACTAATAATAATGAAAAAAATATGTTTCTTACTTTAAATGTGTAACATTTTCCTAGTCCTGGGAATTATCATACATGTCCTTTTGCTCTCTTTCCTTTTAGTATATTATTTACTTTTTATATGAGTGGTCTCCAAATCTTTTAAATCCTGCACCTTTAATTGGCAAAAAAAATTAGTGCATTCCATATATATAGAGGGTGCCAAAAAATGTATACACATTTTAAGAAAGGAAAAACTATTAAAGTTGTAATTCTCAATATATACCAATAGCAAAAGATGACTACAAGTCACGCTTGACTTCTGCACTTGCAAGAGGTGCTCAAAGTGGTTCCCATCAACGTCCAGACACTTCTGATGACAGCGAACTACTGCTTGAGCAACGTTGACCAAAGTGTCCACTTGTGTACATTTCTTTGGCACCCCTGGTATGTATGTATGTATATTTATATATGTGTATATGTACATATATATATATATACATATGATTGCTGTATTGATATATTATGTGAATCATAAAATACAGTCACAAAGAGAAAACACTATAAGAGAAAGATTTTAAAAACAAATCAAAATAAACATTATTCTCTTGTACCCTGTGGAGTGGCTTGTGTATCCCTCTGGAGTGGAATCACTCCACTTGGAGATGGCTATTTATATAATACATTTCCAAGGGGGTACTTTTGAGGTGCTACAAGATAAAATAAACAATTGAGGAAATCGGGACAAAGGAAAATACAAGTAGGAACCAAAAGCAAAGTGCGACGAAGGCTAATTCACTTATGTGCATGTAATCAGGTTAGGTAGAGGTGCATAAATTTGACACTGAGCCCACAGCTTGTTTTTACTCACTGTTGGAAATTCATCCAGTCACTGTGAGTAAGTGACACTGGTGTAGAAAAGACATTGAGAGGGGATTTCTTTTTTTAAAAAAAATTTTTAAATTTTAAAAAAATTTTTTCCTACGTTTATTGAGATGTTATTGACATATATTACAACATATGTAACTTTAAGGTATACAGCGTGATGATTTTTGATACATGCATGTATTGTGAAATGGTTACCACAATAAGGTTAGTTAACATTTCCATTAGGGATTTCTATATACATTTTCGCCAGTTGATTAGGCAAAATTTGAAAGCAGTAATGGTAGTACCCAGTGTTGGTGAGGGTGAAGGAAATTGCTGCTGGAGGGACTGTACATTTCTCAAAAGCATTTGATGATGTTTAAATTTTAAATGTTCTTAACCATTTATCTCAGAAATTCTACTTCTAGGGAATTTGGCTACAGAAACACTCACACAGATGAACAGAGCTATGTGTGCAGGACTGTGCACTGAAACAGCGATTATAATGGGAAAATATTGTAAATGATCTAACTGCTAATCAGTATAGTGTTAGGTGAGTAAATAGTGGAGTAATTATATAACAGAATGCTCTGTAGCTGTTAAATAGACCACAGTAAGCTGTACGTATTTGCATGGAAAGACCTCTAAAACATGTTGAGTAAGAAAAGCAAGCTGAAAAGTAGTATGTGTAGAATGATCTCATCTCAGTAACAATATAGTGGGGAGATTTTATATATACATATACATATATATATATATATATATATATATATATATATATATATATATATATATATAAAATGAATGTTAGTATCAGCATAGAAAAAAGTTCTGTCAGAACAGACACCAATTTGTATATCATTAGAGAGAGAACCTCCATGGACAAATCTATAATATTTGAATCTTGCAATTGACTTCTAAAAATACCTGCAAATATTTTTATATAGAGAATCTCTACTTCTAAGTCACTCAACTCACTCAACTTAATTTTTTTCTGGCATTATAGTGTGTATAATGTTATATTCCAGGAAATGTAGGTTAAAAAATCACAGTAGGCATAGGGCTTGAGAGCATTTTTTTCTTACTTTCATGGTTCCCTATATAGTCAACAATATTAGGAGGATCAGTAGTATCCAAGCAAAACAATGTTTATCAAGAAGGACCCATAAAAGAAAAACTGAGATAAATTACCTGCTGAATTGTGTTGATGATAGTGAATAAGCTTTGGAATAGAATCAAAACAGTAGTTTTCTGCCAGGTACAGTTTATTCTCAGCATTTGTATGCACATGGTAATGCTTGACGGTTCCTTTTTTATCACTAGTAAGGAAGAAAGAGTGTTAGAACATTTTTAACAAACAACTGAAGCTTGATTAAACAATAGTTAAAAGTAATTAGGTACATTTGCAAATTTTGGAGAAGGAAGTGAGGAAATGTTGTTCAGTCTCGATATCTGGGGTTTTTCTGGAGGTATCCATGACAGTCTGTAAGTATAGAATAGGGCTCCTCTCTGAACTCAGACTATCTTTTGTGCACATGCAGAATTCACATACAATAAAATTCCAACTTTCTAGACCGTTCCTCCCTTAGAAAGTATAAAGCTGCCATCTTCCTCTGACGATTGAGAGCCCTGCAGTTCTTCAGAATCATTATTCTCAACATCAATTCTCTTTTAGGAGAATGAAGATGAAAATGTGGGAGGCAAAGGTGATTAGGCTGTGGGTGCTCTCACCCAGAGCATGGGTGGGAGACTCTTTGGGGAGCGGAACAGGCAGGACGGAGTGGGTGGGGATGTCCTTTAATTCCTCATGTGAACTTGTACCTTTTCCACATAAAACATTTTCTTTCTTTCATTCTATGTTTAGGAAATAGTGGTGAATTCATGCAAATTGGTTTAGGCTAATCAAGAATAATATGCCTGATTAGAAGGAATAAAAGAGCTAACAACCAATGGGAAAATAGCTTGTAAAACTCTGGTGGCGAAGGCTGATGTTGGTAATGGTGACTTACATGAGATGACTGGGGGGCGGGTCTTCTAGGCCTAAGTGTTTGGGTGGGGGCAGTGGAACAGGTAGAATCACTCTTTAACAAGAACATCAGTAATTGCTATTAGTTTATTAAGTGACTGCTATGTGCCAGGCACTGTTCTGATCCAACATATGAATTATCTCACTTTATCCATAGAACATAATAATCATTATTATGTCCCCTTTTCAGATGAGAAAGTTAAGAAACTTGTTCAGTGTCATAAAGCTTTGGAAATGGTACAGTCAGGATTTAGGCCCAGAAGGGTGGCTTCCAATCAGAACTCTTAACCCCACAGAGGACAGCACCCTAGAAGACACTATCGAGGGAACACAGCTACACTGATTCAACCTTCTGCTAGCTCTGCCCTCACTGAAAAGACACTGGGGCAGGTTTCCCAACTCAGCAGGTGGCTAGGGCCAAACGGGTAGAGGCTCCAATGCTATTTCTCTCTTTCTGGGTATAGGACTGAATGAAGGGGAATAACCCAGGATTCCTTTCACAAATGTTTACAGAGGCATGCTGTGCACTGGGCACTCAGCTGCTGCCTGGGATGGTCAGAAGAGGATCACCCGAGAATAGTCTCTTGGAAGTAGGAGAAAATAAAGGCCACTACGAATGGTCTCATTCAACAGAAATATTTTGATCCAAACTCCCAGAATGGAAAGATGGTGTCTTATCCCAAAATGTGACTAAATTACAAGCACATTCAAAGAATGCACAAGAAGATATAAGAAATGAATGCATTTTATACTTACTTCACAGCCTTACTAAATAAGGACACAGTATACATTCCCACCTGGCTGGAATTTCTAACCATAAAAGCTCCTTCTTTTCCCTGAAAAGGAAGGAAAATATGCAAGGAAGAGAAAGCATTTTCATTATCCTTGGAAACGGTTTTTCCTAGTGGATAGTAGGAAAGCAGATCTTTCAAATTCACTTTACATCTCGTTGATGGCACAGGTTATCCAACAGTTGTCACAGAAGGGGACCCACAGTTTAGCTTTCTTCCTTTTCTCAGTTTCTTTATAAATCTGCCTTGTGTGCTTCAACTTTTTCTTTCCAGTTCATTTTTAACCCTCTCTATAATTTTTTCTTTTGTATTTGTGTAAGCCTAATGTTTTAGTCTTTCAGAAATAAAATTTAAAACCACATATCATATCATGCTCTTGGTAAATTTTCGAAAACCAAAGATGCAGAGCAGATCATTTGTTCACGTTCTAAGTTCAACTTGTCCTGCTCAATGTCTTGCGCTAATTCCAAGCAGACCCAGATTTAGAAAGAGCGTAGACTAAATCATGAACTTGAGAAAAACGCCAAGTTAGGTAGTGAAGTCATCACATGCTCACTAGTACCCTCTCAAAGAGATAATTGCTGTGTTTTATTAGGTTGACCTATATCAAAGTGTCATTTTGTAGGTCAAAAGAGTTTGCTATTGGTAATTCTGTACCAATTGATAATGCCATAGAGATTTTATTCCCCATAGAGATTTCATTCCCCATTACATACATCTACTTGATTCTGATTCAGGAGCTAATGAGAAATGACACAGCTGAGGTAGACTGTTTACACAGATGGCCCCAATACATCATCTCTGTATTCATGCCCTGTGTAGGCCCCTCACATTGACTCTGTGCTGGGCCATGTGACTTGCTTTGGCCAATGGGACATTAGGAAACATGACAAAAGCAGAGACTCCATAAGTGCTAGCACCAAACTGGGGTTCATCCTCTTCAAACACTGTCTTGAGATCACCATGCTGTGAGAAAGCCCAAGTTAGCCACGTAGGGAAGAAGTATAACACCCTGGTTGACTGCCTCAGTTAAATCCAACCTCCCCACCCGCCGACTGCATCCACCAGCTAAATGCAGACTCGTGAGTGGCCCTAAGCAAAACCTGCAGAAGAACTGCTGGGCCAGCTGACTCACAGAATTGTGCGAATCATAATCTTGTTGTTTCAAGCCACTACATTTTAAAATGGTTTATTACACAGCAATAGATAACGGAAACAGAGGAAGTGGCTATATGTGGACGGCCTGGTAACCCAAGGCCGGGCCACCCACACTATGATGACATGACTGTTTAATTAGCAATAAGGTTTCTCTCAGAAGCGCGTGACCCTCTGGGCCCAACAGTAGAAAGAAATTCTTAGAGGCTATTTTAGAGACTAGAATATTTACCTTTTGTCTCAGTAACTGCTCAGATTGTGCCCTGGAGATGTTACCTGCAAACCAGCTGCAATAGAAAAGAATTCTGTATTTGAGAGTTAATCATTTTTAACTGCCTAACTTGTTACTTCATTTTCTAACCTGGAAAAGGAGACATTGGCTTCGATCAGGGGTTTCCAAACCTGGCTGCCCCAGAGAATCACCTGAGGAGCTTTTCCAAAATACAGATTCCTGAGTCTCCACCACCCAATCATGATTCTGGGGTGGGCCTGCAGGTCTGTATTCTTAAATGGGCTGGCATTTAGGAAACTTTGGCTTCCTTCTAGGTGATCTCTAAATTCTCCTACCTTTCACCATTTTGAATAAGAGCCAGAGATTAGACCAATAGAGAATATTCCAGTGAGAAAGTCGGGGTTGCCAAGGATGAAAGTTTCTGTCTTTCAACCCTATAATTTTCTTTTAATAATCCAATAGAAACACACTTTACAGCATCTGTTTTGAAAGCAAATGCTTTTCCCAAAAATATTTTTTATTTGCAGGATAGCAATAGATAAGTGTCTATGATTATATGAAGATGGGAACAGTTGCAGTGAACTGAGAAAAAGAAGATGGGCAACAGCCAGGTGTAATCTGAAATATTGTCCTTCTTACTATGTTAGCCAAGAACATCACAGTTTACTTTATATGTGAACCTCAACGGGTCACGGAGCTGTTTCTCATGGGATACCAACAATATCTCTAGCCTTTTGGTTTTGGCCAAAATGTCATACTTAGGAAACTGACAGGGTGGGAGCTGGGATGGGGCATGGGTTTGGGGGTTTGGGAGGATCTTCTGGCTAGAAGATAACACCTGAGGAGGAAAGAAGTACATAGGAGGGTGAGGGTGTCACTTGGTAGGCAGTTCAATGAAGTGGAAAGAGCCTTAGATGTGCCAGCTTGGAGTTTTGGGTGGTAGACATAACTTCCTAATAGGTAGTTGTATGGCTTTGGACAAGCCACTGAGTCTCTTTAGACCTTGGAATTCTGCACTTGTAAAATTAGGATGAGGCTTGAATTTGGTAAGTCTTCTAACTCCACCTTTATAGATAATATATAATTAACACTTGAGACATTAACTGATAATTTTCTTATTAATATTTTAAGCTAATCATAGCTAATCCAAAGACTCTTCAGGTAGTATGATCCAGGATATATGCCCATGGGCGATAGAAGAAAGAGATGATCAGGAATAAGGAAAGAGGGGAGGTGAGATTGTGTGTAAACCTCCACACCTACATACATACTTTGTGTTATAATTTTGCTGAATCCCGGCTGTTTAAAAAAAAATTCAGCATTTCAATGTCAGAGCAGCAGAGGCTTATGCCTAGTCCTATCACATGATCTTCATTCTAAACCTTGGTGCCTCAGTCTTTAATGGAATGGGTAGAGTTGCTCATGAACTTAAGGCCATAAAACAGATGCTTCAGTAGCACTGATAGGGCAGAAAGCTGGGGCACCAAGCACAGTGTGCAAAGGCTGAGCCCAAGATCAGATAGCCCTGTGGTCCTGATCTCTTTGATTTTAAGAGGGCAGGTCTTTCCTGGTCATTTCCCCCAATGCACACCTCTCACACACCATTTGAATCTAGAAACGATGGAGACACAGACTGTGTATATGGTGAGATGTGGGCTTTCTGAATCAAAGAAAGATTTGCAGCTCGCCTAAATGTTAAATACTAAAATCCATGATTGGAAGTTCACGCCTATTTCTTTAAGTCTTTGTCTTCTGCTGAAGTACAATTCTCTTTGGATAATTTTGGTGCTGGTCTGAGTCTTTTGGGTCTTTATGTCTTAGTTTGAAGTATTCCATCAAATGCTTTCCTGAGAGCAGATGTTGGGGAAGAGGTAGGACTAGAGGGTGGGAAGAGGTAGGACTAGCTAGAGGGTGGTAAAGAGACCATGCTGCAAAGGGGTACAGGGTACAGCACGTCTGCCCCAACGTGACAGGTATGCCTAGGGCCAGGCTGGGTTAGAAGGAAGAGGAAGAAGCAAAACAGAGACATGTATTTTATAAAAGCTCTCACTGCACTTCGGGCCAATGAATCAATAACATAGCACTTATACAAGAAAAGAACTAGAAACATGCATAATCCTGTTCAAGGGAACTGGTTGCTGTTGGGAAATAGATGTCTGAGAGGTACAGTATGTCCTATTACTCCCACCTCTCCTTAACATGAGTCTTTAAGTCCAGGAGATTTATTTGTCCTTATTTGTAGGATGATAGAATCTTAGATGTTGGAAAGGACCTTAACAACCACTTAGACCAGCCTAGCTCAGTATAGTTGGGATGATCATGCATTCTTATTTGGTTAGAAGAATCCAGTTAATGCCTGATGTCCAGGTGTAATCTTTAATAGTACACTCTTTCTCTCTGTAAAGTGTCCTAATTTGGATGTTAAATGATAAGGTCACCCTAGGAATAGGAATCTTTTAACATAAATGCTGCCATGTTTAAGTCTCAGTTGTGCTACCTTATAAAATTACTGTATCATAAATAACTTCAAAAATTGGACTCAATGCTAATAAGAGCCTTCAAGCATCTCCCTGGGGAGAGGCCTCTAGGGAAGACATAATCATCAGAAATGTTATACGCAGTATCTATGAAGACAAAGTGAAATGACAGGGACACCAGATATATGATAAATCTAATGAATACATGCAGCCATTTTAGATCATCCAGATTGGGGGAAAATATTTTCATTAGTAACAACCCAGATCATTGTCACCCGTCATCCAGATAACTGGCCCAGAGCCTCACATGAGTTTGCTCATGGACCACAGCTTCCTGAACAAGTGTGAGCCATCTGTTTTAATGCCTTTGGGGACGAATAGAATTGAAACATCTATATCTAGTTTTAGAGGACTTTCAAAACTCACTCATAGTCATCCAGGTTTTCCTCTTCTTCAGATGAACTTGACTCAGGGAATCCCCTGTAGAAGAAAGGAAACAGCATGAATGCAAAACCACCAAGAAGGAATCCAAGTACCTATGGTAGCAGTGTGATAGGAAATCCCACCCTGCTTTCATCCATGTAAATAAAATTTAGCTGTTAGGTTTCCCTTTTTGCACTTGGGAAGGTATCAGCCAAGTGAAGAGAGAGTTGCTCACAAGTTGAGTTCATGTCCAGTTTTATGAGAAAATGGCTGTTTGGTGTAAGTCCCTGGGAGGTCCCCAGGAACATGCATTTCTTTGAGTCTCTCAGAAGAGTGGCTTGTGAAATAGATGATGCCTCCTTCAGGGACAGCTGTAGTATACAGTCAAAAAACTCTCGGGTTGTGTAGAGAGCTATTCTTAGAGAAGAGTTATTGAACTCTAGGTTGTTTTTTCTCCTGCTAGCGGTGCCCAAGCCAGGTACATGCATGTTCATGCTAACACCAGTGTGTCTCAGGAGTGATGGAGAGCAAATGTGATGGAGGGCAGTGTGAGGAAAACGGCAACCCGCAAATCATCAATTCAGACCAACTAACTTAAGGGTTCAGAGACGCAAACTACATGGATTTTTTGGGGGGGGTTATATTTACTTTAAATGTAAAGTCTCGTTGCAAAATTATTGCAAATTTGGTTAGTTTTTCCACTAATGGAGCAAATCCTGGGTGTGAAGGACTATTTGAATTTGATATACCATGACATCTTTGAGGTGCTGTGATTCACGACATTTCTTTCACTTTGGTTACTGCAGGCAAAATCTTCACCGCTACGAAAAAAAGATACATTTTGTAAATTTATGTTTCTTTAGAAATGCTAAATGACAAAAGTAATTTTGTTAGGTATGTTTTAGCTTTACTCAACATTTTGACCCAAACGTTTCACTTGGTTTGGAAATTAAAGCTAATGAATCATATTCTCATTTTGGTCCTTGCAGGGACTCCAACAAAAAGCAGTAGTTTGACAGTACCCCTAAACAAAAGTGAACTGTTAATAATGGTTCGTAATAACCCCAAACAGTAGAAAACTTGGATTAATAAATCATCTTGACTGGGTTTGCCCTGATTTTCTTGTATATATGCAAGCATTCTGCCACATATATTTTAAAATTAGTTATTTGCTTTTTTTGCTGTGGTGATTACAATTGAAAGTCTTGAAAACACTGAATTTTCGACTCCATGTAGACGCAGATGGATAGGCAGGGTTTTCATCATTCTCTACCATGCACCATTTTCTCTCTTTCATTTTGGGTGTTGAGCAGAGCATGAGGAAATGCCTATCTCTCCAAGTTCAAAGCTTGTTTTATTTGGAACGTAGGACCTATTTCCCGTTTGCCTTCATATCTCAGGCTCTTATTCAAAACCACACTTCACAGTGACAAGCTTCCTTAACAAGGAAATGCCTCTCTGGCTCCGGTTCCAGGAGTGCCTCCGTCTCTGCCTTCCTGAAGAGCCTTGCTCACTAGCATAGTTTTTTTACTTCATCTCTTCATAAGAAAACTATTATTTTAAAATGCTAAGCAACCTATTTAGCCTTTTTTTAAAGAACACCTGGACAATGGCCGTCAATAGTGCATTTCTTAGGTTTATCCATGTAATGGAATATATCAACATTCAAAATAGTCAGGTAGATTGTGTAACAATATGAAGTCAGTTAACACACTGAACTGGATAGATACTTAAACATAACTAAGATGGTAAATTTTATGTTACGTTTTACCATGATTAAAATTTTTTTTCAAATTAATAATTAAGTCTATCCTCATGTATTCAAATGGGGAAAATGCCCAAGATGTTACGTGAAAAGAACAAGTACCAAAGAACCCTGTGTGGTCTTCTTTAAGAAGACTGATATTTAAGTTCGCTCTTTATGTAACACATGCATAGAAAACATTTTTAGAGGAATGTACACTGAAGATTCTGCAATATTTGAGTGCTTTTATGGCAGCATGGATTATTTTACTACTCAGAAAAAATAAAGATTAAAAAGCAGATCAGCTGAAGGTAGTATAAATGACAGAAAGTTGACAAAAAGTATTATCTCCTTATATGAGCTGAGAATCATGGCTGCATTTTTAAAATTCAAGCTCCGTGAAGACTTTTTAGCAATTATCATAATTCACTCACAGATGATGTAATGCTACTCATGCTAAGAAGTGATTAATCGATCGTTTGTCCAGATAACTAGCTTTCTGAAGTTCTAGGGAAAAGTCCAGGGTCGGGACTAAATATTGGGTACACAGTTTAAAAGGGTGTCAAACTCAGTAATCAAGATAAATAGTGTTTTAATAAAAATCAACGCAAAAATCCATGGTGAACAAAATAGCCGCATTTTAAATAAAGGTAGGACCTGGCAATCTGTGAGTTGATAGCTCTGCAGCAACCCCAGGTGAATAAATCATGTTGACTACTTATTCGTATACTGCTCCATTCGTTTCACTGCACCCCTCTGAATGAATCACTGGGGCTTCTGGCAGGGAGGGGACCTGGCACAAAATTGACATGACATCTACGCTCTTTGGATCTGAGCTCATCAATTGTCTCTTTCCACGGGAACACTGGCTGCAGGCAAATTAACCCCTCCCCCCTGGCACCAGCTGTAGATTAATACACTTGGATTCTAGCTCTACTTTGGAACGAAAGGTACCATAGCTTGTTATACAGAAGACAACAGCAAGAATACACTTACATTCTTTAAAGTTCCATATGGCCTTGTGGCTGTATTATCGGTACAGCGAGGCATTTACCTTAGGTAATAATGAGGATGGCAAGAATAAAAGAATAAGAGGGCAGGGAAGAAGCAAAGAAAATTGATACATGGTGAGTCAGAGAGATACTCTGCATCCATTGTGGGGAATGATGGACATCCGTACCCTGGGGGAGTGGGCCCATTTGGTGCCAGACACCAGAGAGTCACACGATTTAGGTATTGCCTTCAAGGTAGTTTCAATTTTGGCTTAAGGTAGCATCTTTGGCTTAAAAACCTGAGGAGACTAATCATGTCAGGAGAGGCGAAGGTATACATCCTGAGAAGCCAAGCCACATCTTGCTTGAAATACTGCTCGTCATTTGGCCAGTGATGCCGAAGCACATTACAAAAGCCCACTCTAAGCTCTCTCATGTAAAGGATATATTTTAAAGATTCAGAGTTCTGGAATGTGGGGTATTTGGGGGAATGGGGAGAGAAAAGAGGGAATAAAATGCTCAAGTATTACTTGGATCATTAGATTGGATAGTCTAAATGGAAATACCATGCTGCTCAGCCCCAGTGGGGCCGCTGCTTCTGGCTTCTGGCTCAAGTGTGGAACATTTTCTGAGAGGACAGCCTTACCTCAGCTAAGGTTTGTGTGGATAGCTTTGAGGCTGAGCCCCAAGGCAGTGAGGGAATGTCTATTCTACATGCTGGCAGCAAGACTAAAAGCTGAGGTTTACCTTTTCAGTTTCCTTACTTGCCACCAGTCAGGGTAGTCTTCTCTTGGAATATACCGCATATTGACGTTTGGCTGGGAGCCATAGTTTTTCTTTGTGTCACTGTCATGCTGGGCTAGACTGGTACTTGAAGATGGTTCATCCATTTTGAAAATAGGAATTGCTCGAGGAATCTTTGGCTTTGGAGGACAAGAGATTTTAATATATCGCAGTGAGGCAGGGATTCATGTACGGGTAACTAACAACCAAAGTTTGTCAGACCTTAAATTAAAGAGAAGGGAGGGAGGGAGACAGACAGACAGACAGACAGACACACACACACACACACACACACACACAGAGAGAGAGAGAGAGAGAGAGAGAGAGAGAGAGAGAGAGAGAAGAGAGAGAGAGAGAGAGAGAGAGAGAGAGAGAGAGAGAGAGAGAGAGAGGGCAATGCTAAACATTGTAAAGATCTAGAGCATCTGGAACTCTCATACTTTGCTGGTTGGAGTATGAAGTGGTGTAACCATATTGAAAAGCTATTTACAGAATCTACTAAAGCTGGAAGTGCCCATACCCTGTGATCTAGGAAGTCTATATACATACCCAACGGTGAAATAAAAAGGCATGTAAAAGAATGTTCACAGCAGAATTATTTCAATTAGATGAAAACTTGAAACTACCTAAATGCCGATTGAAAGGATAAAACAATAAACATATTGTGGTTGTAGTAGGTTAAATAATGTCTGCCCCAAAGATGGTCATGTCCTAGTCCCTGGGACCCATGAGCATGTTACCTTACACAGTAAGAGGGACTGTGCAGATGTGATTAAGTATCTTGTGATGGGGAGAGTATCTTGGATTATTGGGGTAGGCCTAATATCAACAGGGCCCTTATAAAAGGGAGACAAGAAGGTCAGAGATTAGAGAGATGTGAGAATGGAAGTAGACATCACAGAGGAAAGAAGATGTTACCCTACTGGCCCTGAAGATGGAGAAATGGGCCAGGAACCAAGGTTCCTGCCCCGATACGTGGCCTCTAGAATCTGGAAAAGGCAAGCAAATAGATTTTCCCCTAAAGCCTCCAAAAGGAACACAGCAGTGTGGACCCATTTTAGACTTCTGATCTTCAGAACTGTAAGAGAATAAGTTTGTGTTGCTTTAAGTCACTAAATTTATGGTAATTCGCTACAGCAGCAATAGGAAACTAATACAATGGTGTATTCACACAATAGAATTCTATAGAGCAATGAGAATAAACTAAAACCACATACTGAAAAATGGGCAAATCCCATATTGAACAAAAGAAGACAGAAAATGAATGACTATATACTTTATGATTCCAGTTACATAAAGGTCAAAACCAGGCAAAAAAAATCTATGATGTTATAAATCAAGCTAGTGATTACTCTGGGTGGGATGTAGTAACGAAAAGGAAACAGGGTACCCCTGGGGTTCTGTGATGTTCTGTTTCTTAATCTGAGTGTGGGTTATACAGATGTGTTCAATTTATGAAAATTCATCAAGCGGGACACTTACCGTGTTTCCCCCAAAATAAGACCGGGTCTTATATTAAGTTTTGCTCCAAAAGACGCATTAGGGCTTATATTCAGGGGATGTCATCCTGAAAAATCATGCTAGGGCTTATTTTCCAGTTAGGTCTTATTTTTGGGGAAACACGGTAGGACTTGTATACTTTTCTAAGTGCATGTTATACTTCAATTAAAAATTCACATAAATATATATATAAGCACTGAATTTAATTTTTTCACACTGTATTTTACTTTTTTCCAGGGATTAGTATCCTGGACATTTGACTTATGCAGCACACTGCTACCGTGTTTTCCCCAAAATAAGACCTAGCCGGACCATCAGCTCTAATGTGTCTTTTGGAGCAAAAATTAATATAAGACCCGGTCTTATTTTACTATAATATAAGACCGAGCCTAATATAATATGATACAATACCGGGTCTTATATTAATTTTTGCTCTAAAAGACGCATTAGAGCTGATGGTCTGACTAGGTCTTATTTTCAGGGAAACAGGATATTTATGAGCTGTGGGGGTGGTTCCCTCCAAAGATAAATGCAGTAGAAAGTTCCCTAATCGGAAATCTGAACAGAACAGCTAGAAAGCAGATTTTTATTTTCCTCAGCTCAGTAAAATAAGTTCTCTATCAAATGCTCTGGTAAAAACAAGACAAAAGAAAACATACATTTCCTGATACTCTCTCTGATCCCTGATCCCTGATCCCTTAGGGCAGCTTAAATCAAAACAGACCTTGGCCACTGATTTGCCTGACTGGCAATTTTCTACTTGTACACATTTCCCTGAGAATTCCATGCCAGAGACTAGATGCGATGGTTTCTGGCTCCTAAATTATCCTCTACTCTTAGATTTGTTTAAAACAAACTTGATTGGAGTATAATGTATGTATCATAAAATTCACCTTTTATAAGTATAGAACTTAGTGACTTAGTAAATTAATCGAGTGGGCTAACCATCACCGTAATTCAGTCTGAGTATATTTCTATAACTTCTATAAGATCCCTCATGCCCATTTTTAGCCAGTTCCCATCCCCATGCTGGCCTCAGGCAACCACTAATCGACCTTTGCCCTTATGGATTTGCTTAGTCTGCACATTGCTCTTAGGTGTTTCATGGGGCCATAATTTTCAAGTTTCAGGATTGGAGCATGTATCCAAATCAAAATAGCAATATCACGATAACAAAATAAAACTCTAAAGCTTTATAATTGTATTAGTTACCTAGGGTTGATGTAACAAATTAGTACATGTGTAGATTAAAACAACAGAAATTTATTCTCTCACAGTTCTGGAAGCCAGAAGTCCAAAATCAAGGTTTCAGCATGGCCATGCTCCCTTTAAAAGCTTTAGGGGAGAATCTTTGCTTGCCTCTTCCAGCTTCTGGTAGCTCTAGGCATTCTTTGGCTTATGGCAGCATGACTCCAATTGCTGCCTAGGTCTTTAAATGGCCTTCTTCTCTGTGTATCTCTGTGTCCTGTCATCTTTTTGTGAGAACACCAGTTGTAGGATTTGTGACCCATGCTACTCCAGTATGATCTCATCTCAGTCCTTAACTAATCACATCTGCAAAGACCCTGTTTCCAAATAAGGTCACATTCTGAGGTTCTGGGTAAACATGAAATTTGGGGGACACAATTCAACCTATTATAACAATGGATTTCTTTTTGCCCTTCATGTTGGTTCACAAAAAATATATTGTTTTTACTTAGGTAGAAAGATAGAAGTAAGTACGTGTGAATGTGTATAGCTAAAAATAACTACCCAAGATACCATAGAGCTGATGGATGGGGAAAGACACCCCTTAATTTCAGGTGAGCTTCTGGAGAACTATTGGGAGGCCATTTTATGTGTCTCCTGGCATTTGAGGAGGCTGATACCTGCCTGGGAAGCCTAAAAGAAGGAGGCTATGGCTATGAACCCAAGAAAGTAGGGAACAAGGAGAACAGCAGCCTTTACTGCAAGAGCAAGCCACATACAGTTTTACTGGCTAAAGCAGTTAAGGTTTTGTTTGTTTTCCTGGAGGCCAACCCAACCCTTGGGAGAGGGTTGGCAGGGAGCCATCTTGAAAGGAATGCTGCCCAAGATTGGTGAATTGACCCAGCAGTAAAGTTGAGGGCTAGAAACGCAAGAGCTAAGGGTCAAGATATTTCCTCTGTCATAAAACTACATTTGGATATGCACCCCAGTGGTAAACCCATGAAAGTCTCCCATAAGATAAAGAATTAGCATTGCAAAACTGTCTCACCCAGAAGCCACCACTACGAAATCATGATGGGACCAACCACGTATAACTGTCTCTTTTATTAGACCTGTTCTTTCTGGGCCCCAACCTTGAAAGGGTCAGAAATCTCAGCCTCTCTAAGACTCCTCCCCCAAAGCAGGCTGCCTTCTGTGCAGACTTGAGCTAGGTGAAGGGGAAAACTTTTAACTTGGAAAGATGTTTGGATTCGTGTGAATGTAACATTGGATGAGAAAGTTTAGAGGCTGTTCTCATGACTACCAGTAAATGGGAAATTTCATGTCACCTGGGAGTGACTAGAAAACTATGGAATCTCCCTGGAACAGAGGAACAGAGAAGAAAGGAACAGAGAAGAAAGCCCACCGAGTGGCTTTGAAGGGATAATGGAGAGAAAGAATTATGTTGTTTTCTGCTAGTGCCCCATGGGGGTCCCATTCCTCACCATTCCTCACCAGCATACTTACCTGAGGCAGTCCTCGCCATGCTGCTGCTGGTGGTAGGAGAGGAATGACAGCTAGTAACAGCTGCCTGTTATGTATGATACCATCTTAAGAACTTCTCCCACATGTACTCATTTTTAGTGACTATTTACATGCTTACAGGTTAGAAAAAGATCCAGTTCTTAAATATAAAAATATAAAATGATATAACGGTTCTGTATTTGCGTTTGTTATTTGATACTGCCATTGCTATTGGTGATAGCTCACAGCTTTTCTCTCTTTGCTGAGCATCTGAATGAAGCCTATATTTTCTAGTCTTGAATCTGGCAACTCTTGATTTATCTAATATATCTTGACTATGAAAAATTTAAATGTTGACTTACCATTCTGTCTGGGAAAGTGGGAGCTCTGTGTTTCTCTTCCTTTGTTGCAATGTGCAGATCAGCATCTGAAAAGTAAAATCAAGCAATATCAGAAGGAACTTTGAATAAAACAAAGCAAAACATCCAATGTCATGACTCAAAAGAAAGAAATAGCTTGTGTGTGAGCAATAGTTCACAATAAATGAATTCAGACACATTTGGAGTGACTCTGCTGCTTTCCTGTATAACACCCAACTCAAACACCACTCTTCCACCATTGATTATCAATATCTTCCCCAAATGGGTAAAAAATTCAAGTTTCTCTAAATCCTAAAAACTTAATGTATACCACATTTCCACCCTGTATTTGAGTAGCATATATCAAATCCATTGGGTTGTACCTATCCATGTCTGATTCCTCTTTGATTGGTTCATACAAGATGCTTATAAATAGCTCATCTATAAGGAACAAACCTATCCCATGATTTTTTTTCCTGTATGATAATTTTTGGTTTCTCTTTCTACCCATACATGTAGATAAATGTCCAGGCTATGAGTGTGAAGCCATTATATACTTTATAAGCCAGGTGGACATATGGTTTATTGACGAAACTGGATCATTTCTGACAGTGACAGGTAGGCTTTTAAAAATTATGCCAGTTCACCAGCTGCAGAATGAGACTGCCCCAAACAAACTGGGGTGTATGGTCCACTTTGTAGGCCACATACCCTGGAAAGAGGGTGGTCCCAGGCATTTTGAAGACAGAAGGAAGCAAAGATACTCAACTGTTTCCTTTCTGTGCCCATTGGCTTCCCTGTAGCTCGGCAGGGGAGGCCGAGGGGATAAATTACACTCGAGGAGATAGACAATATCACAGCTGCTACTGAGCCATAATACTTCTACATTCTGTAGTTTTCTTCAGAGGCTGGCAAAGAGCCTGTGGCACCTGGGACACATGGCAGGTGACAGCCAGACAGATTCTGGAGAGATAATTCCAAGGCAGTGCTCTCTCTGGCCTTTTTCCTGCTCTTCCCCTGGGAGTTAGGGCAAGGTCAGAGCTGGAATCTGTCCTGCTGTGTAATGGTGCTAGACCATAGACAGGATAACTGGGGGAAATGTTTAATGCTCTGAGGCGACATTACTTCTCAGCCCTTCACAGTGGAGAGAAGGTCCACATATAGTAAATTCTGTATAGTTCATCAAATCATTATCACTCGTGAATATAAAGGGCAATATGATCTAATTAAGATGAAGAAATATTCATTGTGTAGTCTAATTGAGATGGAAAACAGTGACTATTCATTGATTTGGGTGTAAAATGACCAGCAGTAACATTAACATAATTGTCACTGCTGCTATGAAGGGGATTTGGATATCTCATGTCTCTGTGTGTCATGAAGTATTATCACATAACAACTGATCTCATTCAATTCTTCAAAGTCATTGAAATACAAGCATATTTTTTTCCAGGCTGGTAAAACTGTTACCAAAATAAGTTCTCCTTTTTATTTATTGATAACTTCATGGTGTTAAACAATGATAAACTTCTAAAATATGTAAGACTGCTTCATGTAAGTATCCTGGTGAAGGAATGGGACTCAAGGGCACAAGCAGAAAATAACATAATTCTTTCCCTCCATTATCCCTTCAAAGCCACTCAGTGAGCTTTCTTTTCTGTACCTGGATAAAGTCTCAAGCAGATTTCCCTAGGAATATAATTCTGGAGAGAATCTGGTTGCATTTAAAGCAAATCCTTTTCTGATGTTATTAAGAAATCGATAAATATACACAGAATGGCAAATCACTTTAAATATATCTTTTAAGTCTTGTCTATCCATAATTTTGTTATATATGGTGATTAAAAGTGTTACTTAAATTTTTATCCTCTGACATATTTTTAAAAAGAATGCTGTTTTTGTCACTTTATGATTTTAGTTTGGGAACCATGCTGACATGTTCACCATATTCCACCCATTTGTTTGGAATTTATCTTAAACCAGGAAGAATTATGAGAGGGAATAAACAGCTCCTTGCTTGATCATGATTCAAATTTAATAGCAGATGTTAATATTATTATTTTAATAAAGATGACTCAATTAACCCTAGAAATAGACTTCATTTGCCAGATAGTATCTTTGGGGCTGGAATTTCATGGCAAACCAATCTGGCACATCTTGTTCTCCTTAACTATCAAGCTGTTCTGGTATGTGGCAGATTTGCCTAATGGAGCACTGTCCACCCAGGGTCCACCCAGTGTCCACCCAATACAGGGGTCACATTACATGCTTCCCAGAGAGTACATCCTGGGGCCGCTTTGCAACTCTGCTGGCAGCACAGGAACTTCCCGTCCACGAAGAACCCACTGTGGTACTTGATCAGCAGGTGGGGGTTGCCCCTTATCTCTGGGGAGCAGGCAGGAAGAAAACACAACATGAGCAAACATTGGCCCCAGAGAAGAAACACATCAGTAAGCTCTGTTATCACAAAACAATGACAACCTCATTTTGCCAGCAATCAGTGTAGAGTAAACGGTTCCCAGAGGATATAAGTCTTTCACTTAGAAGTTAAAAAGCCAAAAAGAAAAGTCTAATCATGTATATAGTGAGAACAACACAATAACTTTTGTCAGTGTTAAAAAAAAAACAAAACTAGTAGTGACAGCACATGGTATTCTCTTATGGCAGAAAGAGGCCGGAGGGTAGGACTAGATCTTAGCAAAAAGAAGAGAAGTTTCTAATAAACATATACATTCTTCCCACTTCTTATTTGGAGACATTTCAAATGTACAGAAAAGTTGCAAGAATAGTACAATGAATGTCCACATACCCTTTACCCAGATTCACCAATTTTAAGTGTTTGCCACATTTGCTTTCTCTCTCTCTCTCTGTACATACATACAAATTATTATGTATATATTTTTTATCATTGTTGCATTTTGCTTAACATTTGAGAGGAAGTTACAGATATTATGACCTAAATAATGTCACCCACATATACTTTAGCATGTAACTTCTGTTAACAGGGACATTCCCTTATATAAGCTTAAAGCAATGATCAAATCAGCAAATTTAACAGATACAACACTCAGTATATTTTTCATATTCAATTTTTTTGTAATTGTTCCAAGAGTGTCCTTTATGATCACTCATTTTCTTCTGCTGTAGGATCCAGTCCAGAATCACACATGGTATTTAGTTATCTAGTTTCCCTTGATCTAGAAGAGTTTCTTATCCCTTGTGTTTCATGACTGACCTGTTTACATTAAGGAATTAATGGTTTATGAGGCTACTTTTCTAGGAATATGGGCATATTTTAAAACCCATGGGAACAGAACAAAACAATCCAAAATAATGAAATTCTAATATTGGAGTGTAATACTGTGCCTATAGCAAACTAGCCTCTCCCAAAACCCAACAGAAAGAACTACAGGTGTTAGAGAATAGTTCAAGAAGAGTCTGGGGGGGGGGCAGGGCTGCTTCTATGTGTGCCTTCAACTTTTTCCTTCTTGATTTTATATTCAACTTGAGGATTTCTTATTTTGCTCCCAGGAGAATTCTGCTCCTCCTTTACAACGCTGAATTGAGGAAGTGTATGGAGGTAATAATAACTACTTTGCTGGGTCATTGAAAGGATATGGGAAAATGTATGTAAAGCATCCAGCACAGGATTAGGCCCAGAGTTGGTGTTCAATGAACAGTGGGCTTTAGAAATATCATTCCCTTAGTTTAACTCAGCTCAGCTTACCTGAGAAGGCTGACATTCAAAAAATCTTAACTATTAATGGAAATTGAAGGGAAATGATTACAGAAATCACAGAAAACAAAAGGAGTTAAGTTTATACAACATTACTTTCTGACCTTATGCTTTCCCAGAAGCCTAGCCTTTATACTGTACTGGGCAAAGAGTTGGATTTGGGCAATTGAATTATGAGTTCTCCATTATTAGGTATGTGACACTGGCCATGTCTCTTTAATTGATTTATCTGAAAACATGGAAAATAGTATGATCCATTTCCTTAGAGTTGTCAAGAGGGTACCCAAGAAAATGTTTTACAGGTACTTGACACAGTAGCTGGCAAATGACCTCCTTAGGAAGTATTAGGCATAACTTTCTATACACATCCAAAGTGCAGTAGCTACAGAACCTGACACAGCCCCGCGAGGACCTAGACTTTGCCCTGGTAAAGGTGAGCACACTGGGTGGGGAGCAGGTGGCCTGGCTTCCTCCAACGCGCTGGGAAGGCACAATAGCCAGCTCTGTGCAGAACAGGAAAGGGAATCTGACCCCCAGGCCTCCCCTATGTAACAACAAGAATGCAAAGTGAGGATGAGCATGACACAGTCTCTGAGGTTGGTAGGAAAATCAGTAGCTACTCTCTTGGCATTGGGTCCTTTTACGGTCATACCTTTCCTCCACCGACTCTCAAAAGAACTCAACCGATGACTCCCTTTTATGACTTTTTAAAATTACCTTTTTGTAATGCTTTCAACCACTGACTTCGGCTCTCTTCATTTGATGCATAGACATAGAGAAGCCCATCTTTATAGACAATCTGGAAATGAAAAGATTTGGTGCATTTGGATATAATGCATCATAGTTCACTCGGGTGCAACGGCAACTTTTCTGTTATCCGAAAGAAACTTGGAGTTTGCTTATGTAATATCCATTAGCTCGGAACTAATGGGGAAAAATATCTAGTTATTTTTATCCTCCACCTTGCAATTTGTTTTATCCCAGACACCGCTACACTCTGGAACATTACAGCGGGGATTCCCTGGGCCTGGAGAATTAGAAAATTATAAAATGTTAGCTATTACATGTGTCTTAGGTGTGTCCTGGTCCATCCACCTGCCCAGTGTGTGACTCTTTACAGCCAGTTTATCTGTTCTAGCCTCAAAAATGTCTTCAGGGATAAAATGTTCTTTACTTTTGCTATGCCATCCTTGCCAATTTTCATATAGGCTGATTGTTGTATAGTTCATGTGTATTTGGGGTAAAAATATGTCTCCCTGTTACTTATTCCCTTGGGATGTGTCCCAACCTAGGAATACCCAGCGTAAGCCACTATTCCTTAAGATACTTGTTTAAATGTTTGAAGATTACAATATCTTCCCCTTATTAGAATATCTTCTAGAATATCTTCTTCTACAAGATCCTCCTCTTGTTTACTCAACTTTTGTGGGTAAATAGTCCAGACCATTTATTAAACACCTACTAGTGTCTTGGCTCTTTCCTATTTTATTATTTTAATTCTATTTCAACTCTATGAAAAATATATGATTATGACCATTTTGGAAGTGAAGAAATAAACGCAGAGAGAGGATGAGTATGTTGTCTATGGCTACACAAGTATAAGCACTGGCTAGGAGCTCTTTGGGGCTCCAAAACCTGTGTTCTTTTGAGTACCCCATGCCACTGTGATACGGATTTGAAGCATTTTCCACGAGCACATGCTCTCCTGGTTTCTTCCAATTGGGTGATGTTCTTTTTTAAAGTGGGAAGTATAGAGTGTTCAGCAATCGGCTATTTTATTTTCATTTTTGGCCACAGTTCTCTCATACTAGCACTGAGTAGTCCAAACATTGGAAGGGTAATCCACCTGCCTTTAGATCAGAAAGGTAAGTATTCATGATATAATAAAAGTAGGGCATGCCTTAGATCAAGCCACTTCCCAAGGGTACTGTGGGCACACTCTCCATAGCATACCATTTAAAAAAAGACTTCAGGGTAAAAGTAAGACTCGCGGCATGCCGTGCAAAGCCCTTCATGATGTGGCCCTGCCCACCTTTCCAGGCTCATCTCTTTCACAGGGCTGCTTTATTCATAAAGACTCTCCAAACCTGCTGGACGATTTCACTGATCAGTGCCTTGATAGCTGCTGTTTCTTTGTTTCGCTGCCCTTCCTGTTTAACTCCATATGTCCTTCCCAACCCACCTCCAGTAGAAAATCTCCCTAACCTCTTGGAGTGAGGGGTGAAGCTTCTGCTTCCTGGGGCACCATGGCTACTCTGCCCACCTTTACCTTACCACTCACCCTCACTGCCTTATAATGATCTGTAAATGTGTTGTTGGGGACAGGGATGTCATTTAATGCCTTAGAGTACGCCTAGCACCTTGCAGCTGACTGGAAATGCCAGATGTCTGATGAAAGAGATTGTCAGAGCCCAAGGCAAGTCAGGCCACTGCAGCTGACGTGCTCACCTTTCTTCCTTTCCCTCTAGGAAAGGCAGATGGGTAGACAGAATTTTAGCAAACTTCCCAACTCCCATCTGGAGATGTTCCAAGCCTTGTCACTGTCTTAATGAATCTAATGAATCATTTCACAGCATCTTTATTTATCCCAGATATATCGAGTTCATAATAGGAAATATTCAAAGAAGAGCCACCCGTCCAATGGAAGGAATGTTGTCCCTCCCCTTACCTGAAATGGGTACTGTCTCTCCACAGGGGTCTGCTCCTCGAGATTGACTTTCTCCACACATCTGATTTTCTTAATGTCGATTGTTCCTTTTCTACTGCCTCTTTTCTGAATTAAACAAAATATATGATGCCTCATGTGATACACGATGGTGCACAAAGAAAAGCATGAAGTTAAGGTATGTTTGGAAGGGAGACTGGAAGATGGGATGGGCATGTGAGAATCATTCCAATTCATCCAGAGTAGTCAAAATCCAGTGACAACAGAATATATTTTTTGAGTGTGGACAAAACTCATATACTCCTCCAAAAGTCTTCAAGCAGCACTTAAAAATTTTGTTTGATAATCTTGAAACACATTTCAAATCACCTGCCATGTGCTTAATCTACTCAGGTACTCAGGAAAATGAAGATTTAACTCCACAAAGCATCTCCATCTTGTTTCAATTTTATGTCAGTATTTCTACTGTGACAGAATTCTCAACTGTGTAGAAATAGTCTTATTTCCAGCATAGTGTTAAGACAGGGTTTCTCACCTTCAGCCCTATTTGGAGCCAGATCATTCTTTGTGGTGGGCGCTGTTCTGTGCATTATAAAATATTTAGCAACGTCCCGGGCCTCTACTGACTAGAAGCCAGTAGCAGACTACCCCCATCCCCAATTATGACAACCAAAAATGTCCCCAGCCATTGCCAAATGTCTTTTGGGGGCAAAATCACTCTTAGTTGAGAACCACTGTTCTAAAGTGGTTTACAATTTTCCTTAGTAAAGTTTATCAATATTTTAAAATCCTTTATCTTACATTAGTTATACCTTGGTTAAGAAAAGACAGTGTGACAAGTGAGTGCAAGTTGATCTTTATAAGCCGAGGAACCTGATATTGTTTCATTATAATTAAGCACTTTGTGGAGGTTTAAGAAAAATAAATAGTATAAAAACAATGGAATGAGTAAGCAGTGTCTCACCATTTTGTCATATTCGTAGTAAGAGAGGTTTGTTTTGGTCAAAACAAAAAGCCGCTCTTTGTAGTTATTTGGAGACATTTTCTTCTTTTGCTGTGACCTTTTCAGAAGAAGTTCTTCTAGAATGGATCTTGTATCCATACTGTCGTCCTAAATAAAATAAAATAATTAAAATGAATGTTTACAGCATCTAGCTAGGTTCTCTTTTACTTTCGTAAATTTTATTCAACTATTTCTCATTCAGGGATAATATAAATACTATAAATTTTTAAAAGTTAGATTTAGGATTTAGGATTATAGAGGAAAGGTAGCTAAGCAGTCCCTTAAATACATACAACAGCACTTTTTTTCTCCTGCTTTGGCTTTGACTTTTATAAATATATTTATTTTTTACAGCATTCTATGCCTTTTACTCACCTCCTCCTCTGGGTCATAAATTCACCATCTTTACCATACCCTCCAGATTACCTTATCAAAATTCTCCTTTATTCTTTAAGCATTCTATAGGCATTTGTTAAATTGAATTGGATATGATCAAACTTTTGAAGATTTCAACTCCAGGCAGTTCACTGTGTCTGAAGTAATTGATCAGCTCAGTTTCTTTCCATTAATGTGACCAGTTGTTTGACTAAATTATCCAAATCACTGTGAGACTCTGATATCATTATAAATTACACCCAGAGCCCCTGAGCATGATCAGATCTTTAACATAAAGAACGTGAGTTTACTTTTCAATGTTTCTGAGAATAAAACATTTAAAAATGATAGCAAAAGAGATTTAAAAGAACTAATAAAAATTGGTACTTTATAAACTAAAAACACTCTTTTCCTTCCCAGACCATGTAAAACATGAAAACTTAAAGTATTTCTGAAAACTAACGCATTCATTTTCTAGTTCTACTAATTCTTGTTTCAACCCTCAGTCTGATATCAGGTCTGATAATGAAAAGTAGTGTGACGCAGTAGGCTACGAACAGTGTGTTCTTTTCTTTGTGAAATCACACCATTAGTAGCAGTCAGATGCCCAATAATGACTATCTTTCTTTGCTTATTGATAATCTGAAGGTAATTAACTTTACTCACCTTACATTGGAGAGAGCCCAAAGTGTGCTTCTGGGTCCTTACCTCAGGCTCTAAGCAAACAGTTACTGCTCTGAGGCACCACCACTCATTCCCTCTGGCTATGCCAGAGTCAGGCAGTAAAAAGAAGATATTTGCATCTTATTTATCACTCTGAATCAGGAAGCATCAACACGGGCATTGCTCAGTCTGGATGGAGGCAGATACCAAGTGAACCTGTCCAATTGCTAACGGGCACGTCTTACTCACCCAGGCGTATGATGGGCCCGTGATGGCAGAGGAGTGGAAAGAAAGGGAGACTAAGAAACACAGCTTGGCACTGAACAAACCAGAGTCAGGCCCCACCAGCTCCCCTCCTGACATAGACCACACCACTCTAGAAATGGGAATCAAAATCAGCTTTTATTATTTATTTACATAGATCAGAAGACAATCCCTCAGATGTTCTCCAAGGGCATCGTTTATTTATAAGCAGAAGTAGTAGAAATCTTATCCATTAAATATAACAGAGTTTTGGTCACTTTTGCTTTGCATATTGTTTTATCTGGGGAAAAAAAGTACTGTATAATTCTTGCATGAAAGTAGAATGGATTTCTTTTGATCACAATGGGTGCTATTCACCATGGTCACTGGTTTCTTTGCCCTGGACTTGGAGACGAGGCAGAGGTCAGGGTGTAGTAAACCCACTGGGACCTGGGAAGGCAGGTAGCAAACCTACCTTTCACCTTTGTCTCCATTATAAACTCTACAACACGCCTCTTCAGATAAGATCATTTTTCTACACCCAAAGTCTATGGCCGGAAGAGAATTTGCTTGAAGACTTATTGAAAAAAACTATGGAAAGTCTACTTTTTGTTTGCTAAAGTGTCCTTTTGGCCATAGGTGTAGGGTACTTTTGCCTTTTACATTAAAAAAGTTGATTAACAAAGCAAAAAGAAAAAACTGTGAAAACTTGTCAAATGTCTTTTATATCCACAGCTAACACATTACTCCTCAAAGCAGAGTGCTAGTTAAATAGATCTGGTTAGTGGAATAAGTTTATTTCTCAAAGTTTTTTCAAATGCTGAATCAATTTCGTAACATTAAGAACAGTGTTTTAAAAATGCAAATCCTGGTCGGTGTTCAAGGTAATATGCAGCCTTTCCCAGTACCCCATGAAGATACACACACTTTTCTGTTTGTAGAACTTTCACATTCATCACGTTCAAGTTTGTTTTTTTTGGGGGGGGTTACCTAAAGATATTAATGATGAGTCACAGAAAGCATTGACAAACGAAATTCACAAAGTTGTTTCCGTCATGCGGTACTGGGAAAGGCTGCATATTGACTAGAAAGGAAGATACCAACTCCACAAGCACATTCTCTAGTAAATCTCCAAGGGTTTATACACATTGTTGTATCTGAAGCAGTATAATTTGTCAGAGTTCAGCAAAATTGTTCATTCCCAAATCCTGCCCTTTGTGAATTTTTTGGCTCATTTTAAAAATTACATGTGATATACTTATTCTACAAAACCAAGAACTACAGACAAGCAAGAGGAAAAGTAAAACTTAACATTTTGGTGAACATACTTATAGATTTTTTCAAATGTATACACGCATGTGTTTATTTTCACAAACACACATTCACATACTGTGTATACGGCTCTGTAATCTGTTGTTCTCATGTAACAAACACTCGGAACCACACGTCTTTGAAGTTCTTCAAACTTTTACTCCCTAAGCTGGATTCTCATGCTTCCGAACGAACTTGAAGAACCCTGTTTAAATGACTCACACTTTTGTCATCTCCAGGTCAGTTTCTTCTAAGATAATGCCTGGTTCCTGCTCAAGTTTGGACCTGCCTTTCTCCTTCTATTTGCTTCTGTCCCTTCCTTGTACTTCTCTTCTTCTAGATTAGCCTAGATTCTAAATTGAAGACATTTCTATGGTCTCGCTTGGTATAGGAGGTGATAGTCAGTGAAGACTAATTTTTAGAAATGTAATATCTCTTCCCTTGTATTAGGACAATAAATCAACAGGGCTCAGGTATCGCTGTTGACTCAAATGCCTGTCCAAGGACCAGCAAACTCGACTCTGCCTACCCGTATTTAAGGGACATTCAGTTGGAAAGGTGAAAAAAAAACTTTCAAAATAAAATGAGATCCTAAAGCTAGACAGTATTAACCAGAAATCTATTTCCATAGAAGTGCTGGTGGGATTTGGCTGGAATCTCATATTATCACCTACATAGAATAGACACATCTATTTGCTTACCAAATAGCCCAGCCCGCCTATTTCCATAAGCACATGAAACTAGAAAGAGATTAAAATACAGGGGAGGCAGAAAAACCCCATAAAACTGGCAGAAATCAATATAATATTTTCTATAAGGAAGCCAGTCAATATTGTGTGTCCTATAACACAAAGGATGCGTGTTAAATTAACATGACTTGGAATCACTAGGGTTACTTAGCATTTATAAGGAAATGATATCATGAGGGTAAGGAGTTCAACTCTGCAGGTCTATTTAGCACACTTGATTTTGAGCCTACAGTGTGCCCTGAATGACAATGAACAAGGTATGAGAGCTAGGTTTCATAGCTAATTTGCTAGGTTTCATAGCCAATTAATATGCAATTTACTGTGGTAGTAGACTTAGAAGGCTTGGAGGAGGTAACAGGGCTGTCATTTGTGAGCTGTGTCACCCTGACCAAGCTTCTGCCTGCTTTCCACTTCGGTTTTCTGACTTTAAGTCACATAAAGTCAAGTGCTAGAGCAGCCTGATCCCAGCAGCCTGAGTGACTTAGCCGGAACTGCCAAGCTGTGACACGAGACACACAGGCTAGGGAGC
The DNA here is from genome assembly GCF_964194185.1 of Rhinolophus hipposideros. Classification (NCBI taxonomy): domain Eukaryota; kingdom Metazoa; phylum Chordata; class Mammalia; order Chiroptera; family Rhinolophidae; genus Rhinolophus; species Rhinolophus hipposideros. Next base: position 117,711,587 of record NC_138046.1, read on the forward strand.
CAGATTTCTGGTGTCCTGCTTGGAGCATTGTCCACGGCATTAAGGCAATAAAAATAGACTACAAGAGATCTATGTTCAGCTAACCGCACTACAGCCTTGCTAAGGCACGCTGTCTGGTAGAACTAGGCATAAATTTGAGTCTTACCAGATCCATGCAAGCCACCTTTTATTGGAAATATCAGAAAGATGTGACTTATAAATAATCTTTCAGCAGGAACGTCCAAGGCAGCGTTAAATAGCAAAACTCTAGCCCATATTTTGAAAATAGGTAACAGCATGCAACTCAAAAGTTGGAATACATTCTAAGTGGTGCAGAAATGGGGGGCAGAAGGCAAGAAAGGCAGGGAGAAAGGCATATAATAGTTAAATGTGGCCATTGGCTATTTCCCTTAATCAAAAAGTCTATTCCCTGACTGGCTCAGAACAAAGCCTTTAAGGTTTTATTCTTTAGAATTGAGATACGACAGTAGCGATTCCGCACTTCTTCACTTGATTTAGTTATCCTCTCTTACTTTACATGTCATTTAGCTAAAGGTTTGGATAGGTGTCAAGATATTAAAATAATCCATGTTGTGTCAGGGCAGTGGAGGGCGAGGGTGGGAAGGAAAGCGAAGATATTCTAAGTGAGGGGCTCTGAAAGGGAAAATGGAGTACTCTGTGACAAACTTGAACTGTGACAAATATTTGCCTAAGGCCAGGCCTGCTTATCTTCCTGCTAAGTAGCTGAACAAAATATAATGGTAAATTAAACAGGAACAAAAAGCTTAACTCAGAATCAGGTAAAGTGGCTCAAAAATATAACTCTTAAGATGCTAACGACAAAAACCAGCGCCACAGAACCTGCCAAATCCCTGGGTCACATGTTATGCAGGAGAGAGAAAGTTACAAGTGTCTTGACATGATATGGACATAAATCTCTTAACATTGACAGTCAAATTCTCATCATTTGGAAACACCATAACTTAATTGCTCCAAAATGAATGTATGAAAACCAGATGTTTGGGGAAGGTCATTTTTGCATAAATGAGGCAAGTATTCCAATGCCATTCTTGCTGGAGCTAAACTTTGCTTTAGGTGTGAAATTTATCTTCAGTACCCAACAGAGCTTTTTTAAGCCCTTCCTTCTTTTCAGCCACCTCTTTCCTTCTCCTTCCCCTTTGCCCAGGGCACTCCTCTGGGTACCGTCCTTAGGAACAAAGTAAAAAGTGATAAGTCCATGTCCTAATACCTTATCCTGAATTAACACACAGCACTGCTTAGGGGATACAGGTTGATGTGTGCAAAAGTAGCAAGCTTTGGTAGGCTGCTCAAATCCCTATTCTGCCTCTATGCAACCTGGCATGTTACTTAACCCAACAAAACCTCAGCTTCCCCATCTGTAAGGGGAGTAAAACAATAACCACCTCAAAGGGTTAAAAGGAGTCAAGAGAAAATGGCAGTACGATGCCTAGCACCCTAGTAGATGTTCCAGAAACCCATAACTCTTACCCGTGTTACTTTGTAGGCAAAGTTTTAAAAAGATCATAGCAATAAAAATGACATGACCATCAGTATAAAATTTTAGTCCTCACCCCACTGCCCTGAGCTCCTGGGGATAGGCGATAAGGGGAGGCAGGAAGACTCCCCAAGTATTCTCTGGTCAACAAACACCTCCTTTGTAGGTCTGTTACAAGCTTTCAATCCTGGAACTGGTAACCTTAAAATCAGGTTGAGCCACTCCCTTTTTGTCTGTATTTGTGCCACCAGATTTCTTACAAACCAATACATAGATGTTACTCAAAATGGGGGTATCATCCTGGACCATCAGCATTGCCTGGGAGCTTGTTAGAAATGCAGAGTCTCAGGCCGCTCCCCAGATCTGCTGAATCCGAATCTGCATTTTGCCAAGATCCCCAGGTGACCCATATGCATAGGAGAGTTGGAAAAGCGTTGACCTAGACCACATTATAGTGTACTACTTTTTAAAGCCGATGAAATCATCAGGGTCCACAAGAACTTTCAAAATTATATGGATGTGGGAGCAGCTGTATGGTTCACCTCCCTTCCATCTTCCTATCTCCATCTAAAACGCCTCTGATTTAGGGAGACTTCAGAAACCTAAGAACAAACGTCTGTAGCAAAAATAACATCATAAAAAATAAAGATAGAGGAAAGACATTATGAGTAACACTTCTGTGCCTTTCAGACACAGTTCTGAAGCCAATATGAAAAGTCATGGAAGGTCAATGCCTAAAGAATAACGAGGAGAAAACCAGAGGAAACAACACAAAGCTAGAACCAAATGGTGGTGATATACACACCACCTGACAGCTTCCCCAACAAGATTTTAAGGCAGGGGGAATTTACAGTGAAACTACACCAGGCCCCCAGGTTACGTGGTCCCATCTAAAGTCTCCAAAGGAACCCCAGCAATTTCATCTTCATAATTTTGTAGTAATTTTTAAAAGCAGGATCCCCAAATTTTGTGAACTTCAGACTCTACAACACCCGGATCTGAACCTATGTTGCTGTAGGATATGCCATTGCATAGCCACCTGCCACTTAAACGCACCATTTTTGTCTTGTTCCGCCGCCAGGGTCCACCGCGGTGAAGTTAATGTGCTCTTGCAGGAACACAGCCCCAGCTGTCCTCCTTCCAGCAGCAGCAAATTGTCTCACATTTTCCCGGCTGCTGGGTCAGAAATGGCTACATTACTCAGTGCCCCCAAAACGTTTATTGTCCTGCAAGGCCTTACACAATCCCACAGGAAACCACGCTCAACACTTAGCCAACACTTGTTGATCTGATTGAATGCAACAAAAACGGAGACAAAAGCATATTTCATAAAGTTTCCAACTTTGATAACTACGGCTCCTGTTTTTCCCCGGCAGCTCTCGAGTACATGTGATAACTCTGCCTTTGTTTATGGAGTTTGACGCTGGAAAGGAAAAGAAAGGACAAGAAAACATCTCTGCAAAACTCCACTTCTGACGCTGACTTCTCTCACATGAGTCAGGAAACCATGAGGTAATGCCAAAGTGCGCAGAGAATAAGCAATGAAAACTTCAACTCCACGCTGGACAAAGGGAGGCCGGAGAACATATGAGACAGAAGGACAGATAATACGACAGAAAAGGAACACATTTTCACAGCTTAGATTATTAAGAAATCCAGAAATGGAAGTGAGATCGGTTTTGCTAATGTACCATGCACCAAGATTGCAGTGAAAAAGTGTGACTGTCACTTGACATCATTATGACAACATGCCAACTTTGACTGTACTCCTTCCACCGTTTTCTCTGATGCACACTGGCTGCTTGTGTGTAATCAATCTAGTGACTTATTTTAGGCTCTGCTATGGATAGCTGAGGAAACTAATCATCCTTTTGGCGTGCATTGGCACTCTGTGTTAACTTATAAATTGTTGGCTACTTTAACTTATGTGTAAATACCTATGGTGTGATCAAATCTTGGGTTGGCAGAGGAGAATGAAGCTACTAACTTTCAAAGAGGTATTCTTTTGTGTGGACACAGGATTAGCGTCGTTTCTATTCATCCATTCAGTTAGTCAAGTCTTATCGAGACCCTTCCATGTGCTAAGCATTCTATTAGGGGCTGGAGACACAGTAGTAAACAGGACGGAGGCAGCCCACCTCTTCAGGGGGCTTATGTCTAGTGGAGGAACAACCATAGGTAAAGTTTTAATTACAGTAGAGCGTGTGAAAAATAACTTGCAGAGAGATTTTTAATGTTTCTTTTTGAAACTAGACTTTGGGAAAGGGCAAACACTCCTTCAGAAGAATTCAAAAGAGGGCAGATTACACCCTGACAGCAAATGAGTCACTGATGGATTCCAAATAGCTCTTAATCCTCTAGGAATAAAGTCAGCAGTCATTTGAGAAACTGAGGGCAGAGCAGCATAACAGTGTCACAGCAACCTGGCCAAATAAATGAATTCTACACTCAGTTAACATTCTTTCCTACGTGGTGACTTGTATACACTCCACTGTTTAAGCATGGTAGCATGGTACAAGATGCATTCTAGAATGAAAAGTAAATGGAAAGGAGGGGAAGAAGGAAGTGGTAGAACCCTGGAAACACCTGGGCACAATCTCTTGGGATTCCCATCCCTTCTTGGGCCTTAAAGCACTCAAGGGCAGCTGGGAGGAGTGGTTTCCTCTGAGTGAAAATGTCACAGATTTATTTATTGTATTCATTCGCTTCCTCGGCCACTTCTCCTGAGACTTTCTTTGGCTCCGTATTTTCCATGTCTTTAGTTGAAACTTGTTGTGGCAACCAGCTATTTCGATTACAGAAATTATTTGCTCAAATTCTAATCTGCATTGTCACTGCTACCCAGCAAAACCCTTAGGAACTTTTTCCAAAGCATGTTCATGCAAGCTTTTAACAAGCAACAAGCTTCTGTAGGGAAGCAGCGTGGGATAATTAGACTTCATGACATAAATAAGCTTGTTCACTTGGGAGTAATAGTGCTTATATTTTTAGAATAAGAAAGAATCTGATAGGATTCATTGTGTGTGTGTGTGTGTGTGTGTGTGTGTGAGAGAGAGAGAGAGAGAGAGAGAGAGAGAGAGAGAGAGAGAGAGAGAGAGAGAGAGACCCCTTCTCACCTCTATATTTTTCTCTCACTTTAAAAAATTCAGTTGACTCATGGCTTTAAACACTGTAAGCTTACGACTCCAATTTTCGGCCAGTCCTCTCCCCTGAATTCCAGACTTGTATTTGAGAATCAACTTGTCCACCTATACTTGCAATATGTAATAAACATGTCAAACTTGACATGTCCAAAGCTGCCCTCCTGACTAACCCATCAAATTAGTTTCTCCTACAACCTTTCCCTTCTCAGCTAACAGCTACTCTATGCTTCCAGTTGCTTAGGCCAAGAAATGTGGAATCACCCTTGACTTTTACCCTTCGTTCATACCCAACATCCAATCTCTCTTGAGATATGGTTAGTTCTATCTTCAAAATATATCCCAAATTGGCCAATTTTCACCACCTCTACTGCTACCTACTGATCTAAGTTGCCACCATCCCTCACCTGGAATATTGCACATGCTTCCTGACCACTCTCCCTGCTCCTACTCTTGCTCCCTGCAGTCTATTCTCTACTAACTAGCCAGAGTGATTTTTCTAAATGAAGTCAAATCCTGCCACTCCTCCAGTCTTAACACTCCAATGCCCCCCTTCTGATCCCCAACCATCTCTAACATCTCTAACATCTCATGATTCTTCTACCTCACATTGCCATTCCTAAAACTTGCCCTCTTGCTACTCCTACAGTATTCTGAGCACCATCTGCCCCAGGGCCTTTGCATTGGCACTTTCCTCTGCTTGGCAAACTGTCACAGGTATCTGCCTGGTTCATCTCATCTCCAGGCTCTGCTTCAAATGGTATCTTCCTAATGAGCTCGATCTGGACCATCCAGTTGAATACTCAACCCCACTCTACCCAGTGCTCCCAATCTCCCGTCCTCTGTTCTATTTGTTCTTCTGTCCCCTAGCACTTAGCACCTTAAAATCGACTACATGATTATTTATTACCTTTAATGTCCATCTCCTCACTAAAGAACAAGCCCACAGGGCTTCAATAGCTTCTCTCTGCAGCCTGAGCTTTTTCCATGGGGATCTCTTCATTGGGGGCGTCACTCCATTACCTCCTGTACTTATTTGTTCTGGTGCTAAAATAATCGACTTAGAGGTTGGGATTTGATGTAAATTGTTTACACTTACTGGCATTGAAAATTGATGTATCACCTCTCCTGAGGATGCTTGCATCTTAAACCTCAGGAACAAATAGCGTTGTTCCTCATGAAAGGAGGTGGGTGAGTGGAGGGTGGAGGTGGACATGAAAAGTTTTGTTGTTTTGTTTTGTTATGACCTTTCCTGACATCTATGAAATCTTTACACAGACTGTTGGCATTTTGTCAATTTTACCCCTACTTTTTAGTGGAAGTGGGGTCTACTTGGGGTTGGCAAGCTATCACTACCACCTGTTTTTGTAAATAAAATTTATTGGAACACAGCCCGGCCATTTGTGTACATATTGTGTATGGCTGCTTTCATTCTATGATGGCAGAGTTGAGTAGTTGCGACAGAGACCATATGCCCGCAAGTCTCAGATATTTACTATTTGGCCTTCACAGGAAAATTTTGCCAACTCTTGCTCTAGAAGAATCCTGCCAGCTGTGGAAGTGACCTAGTAGCTTGGAATTTAGTTCAACAGCTCAATTCAACAGACATTCACTGAATTGTACTGTGTTCAAGGTGCCAGAGTTAGAAGCAGAAAAGGTAGGCAAAGGGGGGTATCTTTATGTACCCCTTTCAGCCATGATCCTCACTTACATTCAAATTATTTTTTTCCAAAATGTTATCATGAAAAATTTCAAAATGCAGAAAAGTTAAAAAAAAATTGTATGGTGAGCGCCCATACAGCACCATCTAGATTCTACAATTGCATTTGACATTTGCTATGTCAGCTAGCTAGCTATCTATGCACCTCTCTATCTATCCATCAGTCAATCTTATTGGTATTACTTCTACTACTATTACAATTATTGGTTTTTGTTTCCTTTTGGTGCAAAGTAAGTTGCGGACATCAGTATACTTCATCCATAAACACCACAGTGTATAAAATATTAAGTAGAGGTTAATTCAAATTCGCCTTTAATTTTAACTCCAATACTGTGATCTTGAAAGCAGCCTTCATTTGGCCAGAAGACACAACCTTACAAAAGCTGAAAACTGAGAAAGGTTATCAGGGTAACTGAGGTAAGTGTCAGGGGAATCATTCACCTAAATTTCTCTATTTCCTGGTTCAGAGATAAATCCGCCTTTCAGGGATGAGAGCCTTTTGCTTGTGATGAATTCTAGGAAAGTTCTGTGGCTCAAAAAAGAGGGTCAGAAGCTATTCTTTTTGGCATGCTGCCAAAAGCCCACAGGAAAAGCAGGAACATAGTTATGAGTTTTGTGCAACAGTTGATCACATGTAGCTTCTGGGCCAGAACCCTGATCAATGGAACAGACTGGGTCTGTGTAGACTGCTCTCACGAGGCTGGAAATAGTCACGTATACACTTCTGGATATATTTGGATGTTCTCAACAACCAGCACATTAATGGCCTCCATAAACTAATGTTTATAAAATAATCAGTCCCTGACTTGAAACCAATTGATTTCTTGTGTTCAGTGAGTCTGAATCCCTAATATGGAATATTCCAGAAATATTTGTCATTTAATGAACAACAGCTACAGTGTCCTGGGAGGCACATTACCAAAACCTGACCAATTTGCAAGATATAACTTTTGCTTGAAGGAGAAAAATATTGCAAATAATGAAATGTATAATACGTCCATGTATTTCTATAAAATGTATCTTTGAGAAGTCAATAAGTCGTACAGAAGAGGAAAATGTAGTTTTTGATTAAAGAGGAAGAAGAGCCCAAATAAAATATGCAGATAATATGGATGCCTTTAGAGATTATAATAGTGTGATTTGGAATCATTTAGGGAAGGCTTTCTTCATTGTCACGTCAGCATGGAGTTTTCTTTGTGTTTCCCAGGGTTCCAAAGGCAACCATGGTCTCTTTACACACTCATATATCTGCACATTTCCATCTGGGTGGCAAATGACAGCGTGAAAAATGCTCAAAGTTCCATGTACAGGGTCACATTTCTCATCTCAAAAGTGGGCCCTGCTACAGTGAAATGTTACATGCCCCACATTCCATTTGTAAACATTTGTCCCTTCCCACCTTTGTTTTTCTTCATTTTAAGTCTTCTAGCTTTTCAGGCCTGCTCCCCACAGCCCCCTGGTGCTGCAGGAGCCTGCAAATCGAATGTCCTGGCTTGCTTTGACAATGCATGCTGTGGACTTAGCTTCTACCTGTGAGTAGCTTCTCAAAGACAAGAAGGAAGGGAAGTTATCACTTCTGTTACAGTTTTGGAGGTGGAGGGGATTCCAAGTCCCAGAAGAAACTTTGAAAAGGTGATAAACTGAAAACCTCCCCAAGAGTATTGCAAATCTAGTACAGAAGTAGGTGAAAATGTACAGCGAACCCATTCTCTCCTGTTTTACTATGAAGCTGTCTCTGTAAATGCTACTTGTAATAGAGGAGCCTTTCAGGGCACCTGAACTCCAGTGGGATCCAACATTTAATCTCTCAAGTCTAGTTTAATAATTGTCGATCTTGCCTGATGGCTGGTTGCCTTGGTAATAGCATTAAAATGGACACCCGCTTCCTAAAAGGGTAAATATTTGTAAGAATTTTCCTTTCGCCCAGAGAACTTTGTAAATCTCCCTCATCTCTTCTTCACATAAATACATATTTTTCCAGTTATTATCATGAAACAAATGACCTGGAAACTGAGTGGGTTAAACAACCATTTTTATTTGCTCACAATTCTGTGGGTCCAGAAGTTGGGAAGCACACATTTGGGTCTCTGTTCATGTCTTATCCGGGTGCTGTCAGCTAGGTTAACTGGGGCTAGAGGATCTACTTCCAAGATGGCTTCTTTGTTTATATGTCTGGCGCCTCAGTGTCCTTGGCCTCTGTCTCTTTCTTCCCATGGCATTTCTTCCTTTAGGACCTCTCCTCCACATAATGTGGGCTTTTCTTAGAATGGTGGTCTCAACTTCATTGCTCTTCTTATGCGGTAGCTGGCTTTCAAGAGGCAGGAAGCAGAAGCTGCCAGGCCATCCAGAACCACACCTAGAATTGGCACAGTGTCACTTCCATCGTATTGCATTGGTCAGAACAGCCACAAGCCCTGCCTAGGCTCAAGAGGAAGAGAAATAAATTCCATTTGTGATGAGCGGAGTACCAAGGTCACATTGCAGAAGAAGACAGGTGTGATGAGAAATACTTTGGGGCCACCTTCAGCAAATAGAAACTTCCAAAGGATGATAAGCAATGACTCTGGTGAAGAGTGGATAGGTGCAATGATTGGTACATCAAACATCTCTCCCTGACTTGAAGGGGCAGATGGGGGTTTTCCCAGAGGGACTGATATCCCAACTGAGAGCTGAAAGATGAATGGAAATAAGCCAGATTAAGGAGAGAGAAAGTTCCAGACAGAGGCACAGCAAGCCAACAAGAGAGAGAGAATGCACAGTTCAGAGCCGAAAAGAAGTTCAGCATGGTGGAAAGAGGGGGTACCTGTGTGTGTGTGTGTGTCCTTGAACCAGTGTCAGCATGTTGAGGGTGAGGCCAAGTTAATGACATCCTGGGACTTTTTCTTGAGGACAATGAAGGTTTTAGGCAGTTATTCCATTTCCCTCTGACTTGGAGAATAGATTGGCCAGTAGTATGCCTGAAGGCAAGAAGAATGGGGTGGTTAACAGAGAAGATGGATGGTGGCCATCAAAATGGGAAGGACTGGATGTCTTTAAGAGATATCAGGAGCAGAATCCACAGGATTTCAAGGTGGAAGAGTGAGGGAAAAGCATGAGTTACAGGCTCAGGCAGGTAGCTAAATGTTGAACTTTTTGGTAAAGAAGGTAGAAGCATTTACTAAGGATTACAAAGTGCCAGACAGAGAGTCCATGCTTCTACTTTATTTGGAGACAGTTGCAGAAGTAAGTTGGATGATGATATAAGCCACAATGCTTTATTATTTCATGGAACTTTCAATGCTCACATGTATTATTTTATTTAGCCTTGAATCACCTAAGTAAGGTGGGGAGGGGATTTTGAGCCCCACTGACGTATGAAGAATCCAGGGAAAGGTCCTGGTTCCACTACTAACCTTTACTTTTAGAGCAAAGGTCTGCACACTAGGCCTGCAGCCCAGTCTGGTCCACCACCTAGTTTTTACAACCTGCAAGATAGGAACAGTTTTTCCATTTTTAAGTGGAAAATTAAAAAAAATCAAAAGAGGAATAACATTTTGTGACAAGTGAAAACCATATTGTCATTGGAGAGTGAGTCCTTCTTGACACAATATCCAGGTCTTGGCGTCTTGAGCAAAGAATTGAACAAGACAGAAATAAAGTGGTGAAAGAGTAGTTTATTAGAAGAGATAGTACACTTGGTACACTTCAAAGAAATAGAAGTGGACCTGAGCAGTAGAGAATGGCTCAAGGGCCCAAGGTGACATTATTAGGAGAAAAAGTACACTCCAAAGAGTTTGGAGTAGGCCAAGCAAAAGAAGAGGCTCAAAAGGCTCTGACTGGAGAGTTAAGTTAAAGTTTTTATCCTTTTTTTTTTTCTAGAATGGGCGTGGGATTCCTTTCCTGGAGTGGGATCACCTGATTGACACCTGTGATTGACAAGCGGCTATTACCTCATCTTTCTTAAACTGCACAGGTGCCAGTGGCTGGTTTGATCTAGTTAGGTATCTTGTACCCATTTGTTTACAATGGAAAGGGGAAGTTTCGGACAGAGAGGGAAGGTCTTCTGGGCGGTAATGCAGAGACCCCATGCCCATCTCTAACTGCCTGCCTTGTTTTCTCCTTGAGAGACATGATCCCCATAATATCTCTATGGGAAGTTGAGGGACAGAAGGTCTGTTTTTCTGTATCTGCTTCCTGCTGGGCAGGGGTGTAGAGCTGTCCCTACCTATTGTGGGATTCACGGAACTCTCACCCTATCTGATCTCAGATGAGAGGAAGGGATCTCAAGATGCGCCTGGAAGACTGTGGTGCAGGGCGTCCGGCGGGGTCTCTGCTCCCGCTCCCCACATAAGAACGCAGAACACGGTAAGGCCAAAAAGGAACACCCATGGAGCCATAAGTAGGGAAGTCAAACCAATATATTCTCGCTGGCGTCTGGGCTGGAGACACAGGAAGCAGGATCTACATAATCTGCCTAACAGCAGTCCGCGCTTGCCAGCCACCACCTTCTTGCTAGCCCCCATTCCTTCTGCTAGCGTAGCCACGGCAGTTATATTAGTGGCCAATGGCTTACGGGTTACAGCTGACGGCCAACTAGCCACAGCTGCTGGACATCTGATCACAGTTGATGGCCATTTACTACCCGAGCCAGCACCTTTCTATGTGAGGCCAAGAGCCTGGAAACTGCTTTCTGGGGCTTTCTCCCCACAAAGACCATGTTGGCTTCTTTGGTTGCAACTGGCAATATTGGTGGGGTATCCTCTGCATCCCCAAGGCCCCAGAATGAGGAAAAATAGATTTTAATAAATGTGTTAGCTCTAGAGAGCCTGTGGCCATTCAACCAGTCATTTAGGTGGCGTCAATTGTCCCGGAGCTGAGCCCAGAATGGGTTGGAAAGAACATTCAGCTTCAATGATTACAATCAAGTGTACTGGCCTAGGGGAATGTTAAAACGTCTTTGGTTTCTGGAATGGGCAAGTGTTAGGTCCGGAATAGCTTGGGGGATGTTGGAAAGTCACAGGCTATTAAGTAGTTATCTGAGGCCCTGTGAGAAACATCCTGTGATTCAGGCTAGGAGCAATGTTTAGGATTCAGAAACTGATTAGAAGAGTAATCAAACCCCCAGGGTTAAGCGGCTAAGAAACTAAGGGAAAGGAGACTTAAAATTTCTATAGTGAGGGAGGCTTAAAACTTTTGTAGTGTGGGAGCTCTCCCATATCAATATGAAATTCAAATTTTAGTTTCCATAATGAAGGTTTTATTGAAACAGCCACACCCATTTGTGGTGTTTAGAGGACATAAGGGGCAGCTGTGCCTGTACCCCTGGTTAAGAATCCCAGCAATGAACTAGATCCCTTCACTGGCTTCTGCAACTCCGCACTCCCCTAGGAAAACTCTCCAATGCCTCCCCCCACCCCATCCTAAGTGGCAAATAGCGGGCGATTTATTTATGTAGCAAACAACTGTGTAGTGCTTAGGACCTGCCAAACTCATCTAATTCTCGTCACAACCCCGGGAGGTTGTATTGTATTATCACCACCATCCCCATTTTGCAGTGGAGGAACGGAGGCCCAGAGAGGCTGAGCCACCCGCCCAAGGTCACGTAGCTAACAAGTGGTGGAGGCAGGTTCCAACGCGGGTAGACAGGCTCAGCGGGTTGCCTGACAGGCGGACTCCAGTTAAAGACAGGTTTCCTACCGAGTCAAGCGCCGACCCTCACCCTGATCAGAACACCTGCTGGGCCCAAGCAAGGCCCCCACAGGCCGGGGACGCCTCTCTCCCCCGAGGGAGGGGCGGGAGGGGCAGGGGCGCGGAGGCCAAAGGGCGGGGGAGCAGGCGGGGGAGAAGGGAGGGCGGAGCGAATGGATCCACTAGGCCGTGTGTCCATAAGGAGTGTCGCGGTTGCCCAGGGCCCCCCGCCTCCTGCTTTCCCGCAGCAAAAGGCGAAGTGCTGAGTCACGGTGAGGCGGCTCTCCGGCGCCCTCCACGCTGCCTCCTTGCGCTCGCGCCCTCTGCCCGCACCTGCACCGCCGCACAGGCTCCAGCCGCCGCTGCTGTGTGAGTGAGTACCCAGGCGCCCGAGGGGTGCGCGGGTGGGTGCGGGACATCAGGGAACAGCACCCCACCACCTTCCCCAGCCCGCTTTAGACGCCTAGGGGAGTCTCGGAGGGAAATCACTAGAGATGCTTAGTAGTCCTCTGCAATTTGGTGAAAGTGGTAGGCGGCTTTTCTTTCTGCAAAGCACTGAGATTTGGAAGTCAATCATCGGTTCTTCACGTGCGTAGAATTTAATTGTAGGAGTCTGGAAGGACCCAGAAATAGTCCATAGGGGGGTAAAATACATTTGAGTTGCGTGTATGTAGGTGATGACAGTCCCTTAGGGCTTTGAGGCTTGAGCTCATTTCTGTGCCCCACAGTCCAGCACCCAAAAAATATTGGTTAGAGTGCTCCGAATAATAGCAATTGACCTTAGAGCGCTGACTACACTCTTCTGAGGTAGAGGGTCTCGTTTTATTACCCCTGTTTTACAGATGGAAAAACTGATGAACCAAAGGCTTAGCAATTGGCCCCAGGTGACACAGCTGGTACATGGTGAAGCTGGGATGCAAGCCCAGGCTGTCTGGCTCCAGGATCTATGCTTCTTGCTAAAGCATCTCTCTTAGTTTGAGTAGGAATCTTTAAAGGAATGGATTATATTTTGCTTGAAGAAGAACTTTAGGGATTGGGGGTACTGTCTGCAAGCATTTGAAGTGGAAAAGGGACTGATTCTACTGATTATACTTGTTCTGTGATATTCCATTGAGTAGAACTTAGACCCACAGGAGGAAACAGTTTTGAATAATGAACCAGGAGTATAGCTCAGTCCTGAAATCCGGGATGCATTGTCAAAGGCACCTCCTCCATGAGTTTTCTATGCTCTTGAAGACTTAATGAGAAAGCACAAAGATTTCTTGCCAGAAAAGTTGGCCCTGAACTTCAGGGATAGATGGGTCTTTGAATTTGATGACCCTCAAAGATCCCTTTCAATGCCAAATCTTCAGCATTCTGGAGAGTCACAGACCTCTTGGTTTTTCTCCATGTTCTCTATGTCACCATACAAATCTCTCAGCCTCACTGGTAGCACCTGCCTCATGGGGCACCATGGGGTCAGGGGATGGGAGTGGGGCTGAGATTTCAAAAAGGTAAAGCAGATAAAGTGCTCATGAAGCATGGTTAGTAAATGCCCCACAGGCAGATATTACTAAACCTCATAGAAGATGGCTGTAGGGTCACATGAGATAACAATTATAAATAATTAGTGGCTGGGAACCTCGTAAGTACTCACACAGTTCGCCATCATGATTGCTGCTTAAATCACCTAACCCGCATCTTGTACATAGTAAGCACTCAATAAATTGTAGCTGTTAATATTTTGGGCAAGTCTGATCTTAATATTCTTTATTTCGTAGTCCTTGGATGGGACTTAGGATTTAATGACTTTCTCTTTTTTGTTGTCCCTCCTTTTGCCTTCTGTCCTCTACAGATCAGCATCAAAACACTCTTGAGACTTCGACATGGTGTCCTCCAAGAAGGTTACCCTCTCGGTGCTCAGCCGGGAGCAGTCGGAAGGGGTTGGAGCACGGGTACGCAGAAGCATTGGCAGACCCGAGGTATGCCGGTTGGGTGGCTGTTTTGTGCTTTTTTGCAGAAGGGACTGGTGGGACACTGAGGGTAAACTTGGGAAGAGAAGGCCCAGGCCATCATGAGCTGTTCTGTGGGGTGGCATGGAGGCCAAGTCTAAATTTAGCATTTGGGGTCCCTCACAGACCAGCTCCAGCCCAAAGGGGATTTGTATAATGTGGATACCGAGGTTCTGGGCAGAAGGTGCAGCTGACCTTCGTAAAGCATCTCTGCCCCTTCTTCATACCCACATCCCATTCTGGGTGGATCTGTCAGCCTCAGCATGCATATCACCAAACATACCCATCTTATGCCCACAAGTCAAAGCACCAAGGAGTAACTCTGGATCCCAATTACAAATTTCCAGGAGAGAGAATCTGATTGGCTTGGCTTGGGTCAGATCTCTACCCTTGGCCAGTCAGCCATTGCGAGGGATTTGGGCTCATGGAGAGACCGCCGGGACCCAAATCTGTGGACCTCGTGTGGTGGGGGAAAAGTAGGGGCTCTCAGAGAAGGCAGATGTCTTTCAGCCTTAGAGAGCTCTTTTATTTGAAAATTATGGGAGATGTGAGACTTGTGGAAAAGAAAATCTTATATGCACAGAAAGGTATTAAATGATGGTTAGAGCCCAGAGAATACTGTGCCCAGGTTCCAAAAGATACACTTTTTTATTGAGGTATAATTGACATATTAGTTTTAGGTGTACAACATAATGATTCATTTGATATTTGTGTATATTGTGAAATGATCACCACAATAAGTCTAGTTAACATCTGTCACCATACATGGTTACAGGTTTTATTTTTCTTTCTTGGAATGAGAACTTTAAGATCTCTCTTAGCAGCTTTCAAATATGCAATACAGTGTTATTAACTATAGTGATGGTACTGTACATTATATCACATGACTGACTTATTTTATATCTGGAGATTTGTATTTCTTGACTCCCCTTACCCATTTCACTCATCCCCACCACTCATCCCCATCTATGCCTCTGGCAACCAACAATCTGTTCTCTATATCTATGAGCTTGTTTTTGGTTTGTTTGTTTTTATTTTTGCTTTTTAAAATTATTCCACATATAAGTGAGATCACACAGTATCTATCTTTCTTTGTCTGGCCTATTTTACTTAGCATAATGCCCTCAAGTTCTATCCATGTTGTCACAAATGGAGAAATCTCTTTTTGTGGCTGAATAGTATTCTATTGTATATACATACCACACCTTCTTTATCCATTCATTAATGGACAGGCACCTCGGTTTTTTCATGTCTTGGCTATTGTAAATAATTCTGCAATGAACATGAGGTGCAGATATCTTTTTGAGTTAGGATTTTTGTTTGGATAAATACCAAGAAGTAGGATTGCTGGGTCATAAGGTAGTTCCATTTTTAATTTTTTGAGGAACCTCCATACTGTTTTCCATGGTGACTGCACCAATTTACATTCCCAATAACAGTGCATGAGGGTTCCCTTTTCTCCACATCCTTGCCAACACTTGTTATCGCCTGTCTTTTTGGTAATAGCCATTCTAACAGGTGTAAGGTAATATCTCATTGTGGTTTTTATTTGCATTTTCCTGATGATTAATGAAATGCAAATAAATGAAGAAGTATATTAAGGAAATTGATTCATTTTGAGATGTGAAGTTGGTTTGTCCCTCTTCTTAAAATTTGCTCTGATATTCTCATACTCTTTTCACCATTAGCTTCCTCTTTAACTATGAATGTCTTTTGAGATCCATCAAACATTGTTTTCAAAAGATAGATGCAAACAAGATTCTTCTATGGGTTAAATGCACAATGGATGTTGGGAGATGCAGATAGATGTTGTGTCATATTCTACTAGGCCACATCACCAACAGAACAGTTGTAAAGAATTCAGACACCCATCAGTAAACCCATTATTATATGTTGAGGGTAGCTAACACTTTAATTACTCCATCTATCAAGATCATGTCTGCTGAGGGTTTCTTTCTTTTTTGTTTTTGTTTTATAAATCCCTTTGGTGGTCTGGTGAAACCAATCAATTCCTCCTCAAAATAATGAATAAAGTAAAATGTATAGGTTTACAAAGGAAAACTTATATATTGAAATATGGTTAGCGAAATATTATAAACAAATTCATAATGTAATAATTTTACATTAAATAACAAGACTTGGCAGCAGTTCTAACTACCTAATTTCAAAGGTTTGAGGGGCATAAACAATAGTTCAATATACCTGTAACAACTGTAACATGATGCGAAAATAGCTTTGATTTCTATTAGTGACAAAGTCACCGGTACTGATTTACCGTGGCTTTGTAATTACATTTCACAATTGTAGGAAAGGTTACATTTCAGTCTGGAGATGGATGATGGTGACTATTGCATACCAATGTGAATGCACTTAATGCCACTGAACTGTAGACCATGTTTCCCCAGAAATAAGATCGGGTCTTATAGTAATTTTTGCTCCAAATGATACATTAGGGCTTATGTTCAGGGGATAGCTTCTGAAAAATCATGGTAGGGCTTATTTTCTGGTTAGGTCTTATTTTGGGGGAAACACAGTACTTAAAAATGGTTAAAATGTAACATTTATGTTATGTATATTTTACTACAAGAAAAATCCAGAAGAAAAAAGATCAGTTAGAAGTTAGTGAAAATAAAGATGTAATTTTTTTCCCCAACCAAGTTTATACCCACCCTGAATTCTATCCATGGTGCTTAGCGAAGAGTCTCTGGCTGAAAACCTATGCTTTAAAGATTCCATGTAATTGTATATTTTACATCATGGTGATTACACAGAATAAACAGTTTTGTGTCCTCAGTTTTTAATTTAACATGGTAGCATAAGCACTTCCCATGTTATTATAAATTGTCCATAAACATCATTTCAGTAGCTATGACATATTCCAGTGTATGGGCATACCATTAGTCTCTTACTCATGGCCCTACTTTTGGCCATTTAGAGTGTTACTGTTTTGTTTAGCATTCTACACACTACTGACTTGCCAGAAAGTTAGACTCCTAACAGTCCAATCAGCAGAGAAGGAAAGCATCTATCTTACTTCAAGGCAGTTACTTTTCAAACATTTTGCACCAAGGATTTGTCACTGAAGATACGTCTCATAAACTTGGGAGCCGGAGCTATTTTCACATAGAATTTACAACAGGGTTTCACATTAGTGTCCCTAAGTGTCTTGTTCCCTGTGATTGTAAATGTGGAGGTACGGAATTTACAATGCTCTCACTGAGCCTTTCAGTGATGAATGGTCAAGAAGAGATGGAGTGGAGCTGGCTCACTCATTTCATTACAATTATATGTGGGCCAGGCCAGCCAGGCTGGAATTTGTGTGATTGCATAGAATGATGTTAGCGGATTATTCGTCTGTGCTCCCAGCGCATGGGAAACCTGCTACTCATCTGCATTTCCCTCTGTGCCCCACGCCCCCTTCCACCAGACACTCCTTGGTGGAATGTGATTCTTCTGGGGCTGCTCATATTTATTTTTATTATGAAGAATTTCAAACAGAAAAGTAGAGAAAATAGTATACCGGATCTCCATGTACCTAATGTCCATGATGATCAATTTATGGGCAATTTTATTCCATCTCTCACCCCATCGATTTCTTCCTGCGGAGTAGTTTGAAGTGAATCATTTCATTTATAAATATGTCAGTTTGTGTCTCTAAAAGATCAGAACTTTTAAAAATATAACTACAATCCCATTATCACACTTAAAAATTATGAGTGCCTTAATAGCATCAAGTAACCTTGGTTCTGATTGGTAGAGCCTCTGTAGGTGGCACTCTCCATTATCAGGGTCTGTAGGTAGTGAGTCAGGGTGGAGGAGTGTGGAAGTCACAGCTGAAGTCCATTCCGGTTGCATCTACTTCTCAGTCTGGACCATGTGCTGGCAGTTTCCTGTCACCTTCTCCTCATTACCCTCAGGCCCCAGTCTAGAGGCTGAGTAGGCCCAGGAGGTAGGCTGACCCGTTGGAGCTGCCTTTGAAGGGCCTCTCCCTTCTGCTGCTGCCATATTGTCTTGATGTAGGCTGGCCTTTTGTGGGCTATTGGGGGGGGGTCTCATGTATGGATTTGTGTTTCTCTTTTGAAAAGCCAGAACTAGGCAGCCCAGGGTAGTCCTGGACACCCCACACTTATCAGAGACCCACACTCACTCTATCTTATTTCTTCACTCTTAGTACATTCGTAGTGTGTCACCTTATGGCCCAAGATAGCTGTTGGGGCAATAGCCACCATTTGCTTGCTCTCGGACACAGAAGGCAGGAAGGGGGAAAGGCAAAAGGGTACCTGCCAGCTGTCCATCCTCTTTTTATAGGGTATTTGCCTAAAAGTCCCACCCAACAACTTCTACATACCTCTTGTTAGCCAGATTCAGTCATATGACCACATCTAGTTGCCAGGGAGCTAGGCATCTAAACCAGTACCACTTAAGTTGTTTGTGGAATATCTTCTATGCACACAGAATTATTCTAGATTCAGCGGACCATCATCAAAAAAGCATAGTTTTGACCCTATGCCCAAGGAACTGACATTTCTGGTAGCTACTTCTGGTGCTTCCTGACTTAAATAAAATGCCAGGCTGCTGGAGCTTTATTATGGTAGTGCCATGGACTTGGGGGGGGGTGGTTACAAGTTTTGACTTGCCTTCTCGAGATCAAAAGAAATAGCTTGGAAGCTGCCACCTGAATTTGGCAGCTGAAAGATTTAGAGCTGTTTGAAGGAAAGGTAATTCTGATATGGTTCAAAAATTTTGAAAGATCATCAGTTTAATATGTAAAAAGAGAAAGATGTGAATGAGTTGGGGGCCAAGTCAAACATTTCAGGAAATTAGAATGCTCATATAAATCAGATCTTATCTACAGATAACATGTTTCTTTAACAATGTTGTTGAATATTTGCCAAATGTTTAGAGAATTTTAGGAACTTTGATAAGGGCTAATACCTAGCCTGCAAATAACACTTTAGTACAGTAGTCTAATGCAAGATACTCCTGCTTGATGGAGGAAGAATGTCTCTTACACTTAATCCCCCATCCCTTGACCAGTTGAACAGTTCATCTTTCTGATTCTTTCCTCAACCAGCCCCTGGCTTCTGCAGTCTTTTCCTTGTGCTGGCTTCCTTCCTTTGTGTGTGTCCATATGTCATGGATTGGTGACCAGAAGGATTAAATGTGCCATCAATATATGACAAATAGTACTTTCCAAGCAATGAATAACTGCTGTTCTGTGGGTGATGGATGGTGATGAGGGTAGGATTAGAGAAAGTGGACCCTCTTTTCACTATTTAATAGCACGATGTATTTGCTTATATGAACTCTTTGATACCAAGAGGCAATAAATAAATATCTCATCTCTACCCATATTTTAATTCCATAGAACTACAGTAATATAGAACTAAAAAAACCATCTTAATGCTCTAAACCCTTTGTTTTGCCCGTGGGGAAGTTGTGCTCAGAGATTTATAGGACCAACATGATGTAATAGCTACCACCCATCTATGTAGATCCCACAGTGCTTCACACACTGGACCAGATACTCTACTTTTCATTGTTTCCAGTCCTTCAAGGTATATATTATCCTTGAGAAGAAAAATATATATTACAAGGTAGGAGAATTTTCAACCCTTTCTCTTCCAACCCCACTCCCATTCCTAAGCTTTCATTGAGCTGAGATGGAGCTATGAGTGACAGGATAAAATTGAAAGGATCCCAAATCGGATTTTCATGGGAAAGGGCAGAGTTACTGGTGGAAGAGAAAAGAGTAAATTCAGAAGGTGAGGGGGGAAGAAGAGAAAAGGAAAGAGCTGTCTCCAGGTGTTTTGAGGACATTTGAAGAATCAGAATGAGAGAAGATGGAAATATTGGAGGCAGATATATGTTGGAGAGGAGTAAGGGGGATTTTAAATATTATCTTTAAGTTGAAGCCCCCTTTGGCAATTTTGAGAGTGTTCAATAAATTGTTTTTCAATTTTTAATACTGGACTGGATGAAACACTGGGCTGAAATGGGCTACAAAGTGGTCCAGCTTTATATGGGTCACAGTTCACATTTTAAAGAGAAGAGACTGAGACTTGGTTAGGTGAAAAAACTTGCAGTAGATTGTTGTGTGTGTGTGAGTGTGTGTGTGTGTGCAATATACATATATATGTGCATGTGTGTTTGTTTCCATAGAAAGTGAAAATAGAGTCAAAACCAGAGACACAAAAAGAGGGTTTGATACTTTAATTTCTAGCAATATGACAGAGTAGATACCATGAAATAAACAAATAACTTTAAAAATTAGCTGAGCTCACAAGAAGTTAGAGAAATTTATAGAGTCCAAAATCAATGAGAAAGAAAGAAGAAATTGAAAATCTGAATAGTTTTGTAGCCATTAAGGTAATTGAATCAGTATTTTAAAAGTTCATCACAAAGACAACAGGTCCAGATGACTTTACAGACAAATTTTACTGAACATTTAGGGTACAGAGAATTCCAGTAATGCACAGACTCTCCAGGAGGTGAAGGTCCAAGGAGTCCTTAAATCACTCTATGAAGCAGTGTCACCTTGCTACAAGACCAGACAAGGACAGCAAGTAAAAGGATAATTACATCGCATTTATAAATATTTTTGCAAGAATCATAAGCGAAATTTAACTAACCCAGTACAGCATTGCATAAAAAACATATACCATGTCCAAATTTGGATAATCTGAAGAAGGTAAATTTAGTTTGATCTGTTTGTGTAATTTACCAACATTAAGAGATTAAAGCAGGAAAAAAATAAACATAAGTATCTTAATCAGTACAAAAAAAGCATTCAATAAAATTCAACATCTATTTATTCTTTAAAAAATTTAATGAACTAGAAAGAGAAGGGAAATTCCTTACCTTTATGAAAGGAATCTACAGAAAGCCAGCATTAAACCACCTGGTTACCAGTAAAAATTTAAAAAGCAATCTCTATAAAATCAGGGACAAGACAAAGACGTCTATTAACCATCATTTCAACTCAGCATTGTTGTAGAGGTGCTAGCTTGTAAAAAGACAAGGAGAAGAAAAGAAAGTATAAGTATTTAAAATGAAGGGGGAAAAACTGGGTTATTTGCTTATGGGTATTAATTGGAATATTACTCCTAAATATTCACTCCCTCCCTACACTAGGATTATATACCCCCACCCACTTTTAGCTGCATTGCACCTGAGTCCCATAGGAACGGTTTAAGTGCCCTCCTCTCTGACTTTGGTTTTGGTCAGATCACATGCTTTCACCAATGGGATGTGTTAATGTGATTGTGCCCGATTGGTTTGGTTCACTTTTGCTCTTGACCTTGGCTATGAGAAAAGCATCTCTTACATAGTGGCCACTGTTTCAGTTGGAATCCAGAGTGAGAAGACATGTAGAGGCCAGCCAAGCCCAGCAAGACCCAGAAAAACTGCAGCCTGCCACAGCTTTAATCTGATGCAAGCAAAAAAATTGTTTGTGAGCTATTGGGCAAAAGCTTATTGATAAATATACCCGTGCTATGCATGTCTGCAAAGGAAACCCAAAAGAAGCTATGAGTAAATTGCTAAAATTAGTAAGAGTTTAGAAATGTTTATAACTGCCTTTCTATTCACATTTCTAATCCCCAGCTGCAAACTGTTCAAAATCATAATTTTAAAATATTATTTATAATACCATTAAAAAGTATGTTAGCTAGAAAAAATTAAGTATATGCAATATCTTTATGGAGAAAATGACAAATCCTATTGAAAGACATTTTAAAAGACCTAAATAAATGGAGGTAACCATGTTTATGTATAGGAAAACTCAGTATTATATACATGTCAATTCTTCCCAAATTGGTCCATACATTCAAAGCAATTTCAATCTGTTTCTATGTCTCATTTGGACTTGAGATTTATCTTTAGCTGCCTTCTAGCTTTTGCACACCATACTGGATACTAAATATTCAAATTCTACATACAGATAACATGTTGATATCGCAAACTCAGTGTGAACTAAAAGTCACCATGGCTATTTCAAGGCTGCTTCTGTTATATTCCTTGTGTTTCTGGATGGCCCTGCCATCCTCCCAGGCACCATAGCTGGAAGTTTGGGAGTCATCTAATGCTCTTCCTTTTTCCCATTCTTCATCACCACAGCCATTGCATTAATCTTTGTCCTTGCCTGGACTATTGAAATGACCTTCCAAATGCTCTTTGTCTCCTTTCTCTTCCTTTTCCAAACCATCTTCCAAATGTTTGCTGGAGTGATCTCTCTAAATCTGATCATCTCAACCTTTGATTAAAACCTATCTTCTTCAGGATAAAACCCAAACTCCTTTGAGATTTGTCCTCTCTCCTTGGCCCATCTCTCAATCATAATTCCATGTGCAACTTTTGCCCCGATGGAGTACTTTTCTTGCGGTTTTTTCAAACTTGCCAATCTGTTTCTGTGCTCTTTTTCTTGGAATTTTCTTCCTCTTTCCCTTCTACTTGATTAACTCCTACATGTACTGCAAGCCTCATCTTAAGTGACACCTCCCCGGTAGAACCTTCCCTGATCCCACCCCACTCTCATATGGAAGTGTCTCCTTCAGGGCATTTATCACCACTGTACAGTCATTGACTTTCTAGTCTGTTTCCCCATGAGGTGGTGAATGTGTTTAGGATACAGACTATCTAGTTTGTGCTTGACAATTTAAATCTTAGACGATCATGAAATGTTTGTTCACTCCTTACACTTCTCATAAAATGTCAATTCTAACTTAACTAGTGAATGTGTGTGTGTGTGTGTGTGTGTGTGTGTGTGTGTAAGTGTAAGGAGTTCTTTCCTCAAAGCAATTTTCATCGCTAAAAGTTGCACACTGGCTACGTAATTTTCAGTGAGTCTTCCTAGATCTGCTCCTAGGAATGTCGCCCCTAGTAATATGGCTGAAAAGGCATATCTAATCAGCTGAACTTTATTTTTATTTCAGTTAAAAAATCTGGATCCATTTTTACTATTCGATGAATTTAAAGGTGGTAGACCAGGCGGATTTCCTGATCACCCACATCGAGGTTTTGAAACAGTAAGTGATATCATTTGATTGCAAAAGTGTGTATTTGAAAACTTGCCTCTGTTCTTAAATTTAGTAATCATTTCTTATAGAAAATTCAATTTTAGGAGCAATGAATAATAGGCAAAAATTAATTTATCAGTTCCTGGCTGTAGACTGGTTACTAGAGAATTGTACTCTCTATTTTACATGAAGTATACTAAAATTGAAATATTTACTGTTTTTAATATTCTTTGAATTTGTGCCACTGGAGACAGTCCTATTTGAGTAGTTAATAAAGAGCAAGAGTTGACTTCTTAACATATTTATATAATTAAAATTTATTGTAGATAGAAGAAGCAATTTAAGATGTGATTAAAATAATTTCATATAGAAAACTTAGTTTTCTTGAAGACTGTTCAGAAATGTTTAACCTCATGTAATATAATATTTTAAACCCAAAAGACTATCCAAGAACACTATAACTATTTAAACCCAGTTCTAGGGAATTTTGTAGAACCAAGGGATTGAAATAGAACATAGCCTGAAAATTAGGATTTTAAGGTCATACATGTAATTTACAAATTTAACTGTAAAATTTAATAGAGATTCTGCTGCACATTTTGTTTTAAGTTTAGTTAGATACAGAAATAAAAATGTATAATATAATATTATGGCACTTTCAAAGATTCCCATTTCCCACACATACATACTTCTGGAAAAATACAGGAGTGGTTACTTCCTAGTTACAAAGTTTAGCCATCTGCTGCATGAGAAAAATCTGGAATTTTGGGGAAACAGACCAGGGCTTGTTAAAGATTTAGTGTGTCTGTCAAGCCAATTATTGAATGAGTAAATATTGAAAGCTGGTGACATGCAGACATTGGTGTTGGGTGATCTTTTGTATGTTCGGGTGCATGTTTGTGTGTTGGGGAGTGTGCGGAGAAGGCAGAGGAGGGAGGCTAACGAATACCGAGGCCTGACCTTGCCTTGCCTCCAGGATGCAGTCTACTTAGTGAGGCAAAAGATGGACAAGTAAAGAGTTCACCATTGTGGGGCAAAGTTGGAATGAACCAAGAAGCTTCTGGAAACCGTTAAGGACCAAAGTAGTTAGGTCTCTCTTCCTCACTTAGCCATTTGCCTTCCAGTTCTCTTCTCATTTCTTTCACCTACCCTGCATTCCTGCTGGATTCTGACCTGGTTCTAGAACATGTGTCCCCACTGTGCTCTTCTGCTTCTGGTGTTAGGACATTCTCACCAGTCCATCTCACAGTCACCATCATGCTAATCTTTCATAGTTTTCTCAAATATCACTATCTCCATCAAGTTTTCCAGACAGTCACAAGTGAATGCACTTGCTCCTTTATTTGGTCCCCATAGCATTGTATGTTTACCAATCTCCTGCATGTTAGAACATTACACCCCTATGGTGGCCTCAGTCATGTTCTGCCTGTTTTGAATGAGAGTTAGGAATTGCCTCAGTCGCCACCTCCCTGGCCATGCCCCAAAGGACTGTAAATTGCTTCATCTAAGATAATCCCACATATCCCCAGGTTCTCTAGTTGGAGATACTCAGTAACTACTGGCTGCATTTAATTGGATAATAAAAGGAGATGGCTTTTGCTGAAGACAATGAATATATAAAATGAATGATGAAACACATTGCTTTCCTTTCTGTTATGGAAAGGGGGACTGTTATAAATTGTAAACTCAACTTTAAACTACTCTGAAGGAGTTCAGCTGCAGAATATTGGTATTTGATTCTTCTTTTTGAGTAAGAATCTTCCTTAAAACTGGGTAGTTATAGTCGGTCGATCCTCATCATTTTGTGGATTCTGTATTTGTGAATTCATCTACTTGCTAAAATTTATTTATTTATTTATTTTTTAATTAAAGTTTATTGGGGTGACAATAGTTACTAAAGTTACATAGGCTTCAGGTGTACAATTCTGTATTACATCCTCTATGTATCACAGTGTGTGTTTACCACCCAGAGTCAGTTCTCCTTCCATCACCATATATTTGATCCCCTTTACCCTCATCTACCATCCTCCTCCCCACTTACCCTCTGGTAACCACTAAACTATTGCTAAAATTTATTTTTAATCCCCAAATCAGTACTTCTGGTGCTTGCCCTGACATTTGTGGGTGTGCATAGACCTGCCCAATGTGCATGCTCATTCCCTCATTCCCAGAGAAGGGTGAACAAGGTGGTGCTGTTCTGCCTTCTTATTCCAGCTCTCACATTTAAACAAACGTCCTTCTTGAGGCCTATTCAGTGCCACGTTTTTCACATTTTAGTGTTTTGTGTTGGTGATTTCACTGTTTAATGTGGCCCCCAAACTGTAGTGCTGAAGTGCTGTCTAGTGTTCCTATGTGCAGGAAGGCTGGGAGGTGCCTTATGGAGAAAACACATGTGTTAGATACGCTTCCTTCAGAAAAGAGTTAGAGTGCTCATGGCCATGAGTTCAGTGTTAATTCATCAACAATATATATTAAATGAGGTGTCTTTAAACAGAAACAAATATAAAATAAGGTTATTTACTGATCGATTGATGAAAATGTGACCGGAGGGACCCAACCCGGTATTTCTCCAGAAGCAGTGGTTCAGTGTTCGCTAATTCAGTGATCATGACAACTTTATAGAACATAACTCTTGTGAATAACTATAATCACCTATATCAGTATTCCCCAGGAGTGTAGTTCAGCTCTGTCTTAATGTGAACTTTTAAAAGTGTAATTTTGTAATAAGTATGTGTAGTGCCAGGTAGGTACTAGAATAATTGGGGGGGGGGGAGATCACTGAATAAATTATATAAATGTCTAACCACTATGCTGTACACCTGAAGCTAAGTTAAAATAGTATCGCATGTAAACTGTAACTGAAAAATAAAAAAAATAAAACAATAAAGAAATTAAAAAATGAAAGTCTGCAATTTAAAATCAGGTCCACTTGTAAACTCTCATCGTCTCGTCCGTGGAGCATTTTCTACAGACTTGTTATAAATTTTGAAAATGCTAATTAGTACAAGGAAAAAAGTTAGGATAACTTCTTAAGTTATCTTACCATCCAGAAATAGGTATTGTTACTGTTTTGATGTATTTTCTTCCAGTACTTTCTTCTGGTATCATGCTTATGCTAGGTGTGATCAAACAATATGGTGAATGTTTAAATAAAAAAATGTATTACACTAAAAGACACATTACCATTAATCCCCCTCAAAATTTTCCTCTCACTTGGAACACACTTAATCCATTGTTCTTGCCACTTTCTGCAGCAGTTCTGAAACTCCTCTTTTGTGAGCGTCTTTAGTTGTGCTGTCATGTCTGCTTCCATGTCCTGAATTGATTCAAAACATTTCCCTTTCATGGTCATTTTTACTTTGGGGAAGAACCAGAAGTCACATGTTACAGATCTGGTGAATAAGGTGGATGAGGACACACCGTAATGTTTTTATTTGACAGAAATCGCCGTACCAGAAGGGATGTGTGACACGGAGCCTTTCCCCATTGTGATAACAAAATACGGTGAGTACTCCTGCCGAGTGCCATCCAACAGAAAGGCAGGGATCTTCAAGATGGGAAGTGGCACGTGGAACCTTAGTAACAGTGTGTGACAAGTTTCAACTTGTTTGGTGCAATTGGGTGTGAGCTACGGTTGAGCGAGGGTGTGTTTTAAAGTGTGCTATCAGTCCTCCTCCATCATGACAACGCTCCGTGTCACACATTGCTTCTGGTATAAGGCAATTTCTGTCAGATAAAAACATTACGGTGTGTCCTCATCCACCTTATTCACCGGATCTGGCATCCTGTGACTTCTGGCTCTCCCCCAAAGTCAAAATGATTCAGGACATTGAGGCAGCCACGACAGCACAACTAAAGGCACTCACGAAAGAGGACTTCCAGAACTGCTTCAGAAAGTGGCAAGAATGATGGGATAAGCGAGGGGGATTAATGGCAATGTGTCTTTTACTGTAATAATTTTTTATTTAAACATCCACTGTATTTTTTGATCACACCTCATTTGTTTTGTGTCTTTTTAAAAAACTTAACATTATACTGTTAGCATTTTCTCAATACCCTTCAAAAAACTGATTTTTACTGGCTTCATTAAGCATCTGCCATGACGGTTGTACCAACTGACCTTACTGCAACAGTGTATGAGGGTACCTATTTTCCCTCTGCATCACCAATGCAATATATTTACCCAACTTTTATCTTTGCCGTTTTGACCAGTGAAAAATCATGCCTCATTATAGTTTTAATTTGCATTTTTCTTATCTGAGTGAAGTTGATTAAATTTCTATTTTAAAACATTTGTTCACCATACATACAAGTATTTATATCCTTGCGCTATTTTTTTTTCTGTTGGGTTGCTGGTATTCTTACTGGTTTATAGAAGCTCTTTATATATTAAAGAAATCAGGCCCTTTTCAGTGATAGGAGTTGCAACAGTGTTAGGAGAGATTATGCTTGTTTTGCATGACCCCAAAGGCAAACCTTTGGATACAAAGAATAGATACAAACCAGTAGAAGGAAAAACTTTATAACAATTCATTATGCAATGATAGGATTAACCCCCCTGGATTGAAGTGATTTTCTTATTTCTAGAGAAATACAAGTGTGTACTGAATTTTAACATAATGGGTGTGTTACCAGGATCAGTGGTTCTCAAAATGGCTGTGTGCGAGATGAGTCAGTGCTGTGCTGGAATAAAATATTAGAGCTCATGTGAATTTTAAAAAATAAAAATAAAATTATGCTGTATTATCACATGAATATAAAATATAAATAAATGTCCATATTTTGAGTGTACACTTGCATTTCTTAAACTAATAGTGATACATGATCAAAGAATATTATTCTTCAAAATTCTTATTACATCAAGTGTAATCAGTATACTTGCAGTGGTCCCACCTGGTACCTTAGGCTCCACCTGAGATTTACAGAATTAGAATCTGCATTTTAATAACATCTCAAGGGATTGATGTGCACATTAACATTTGAGAAGTGCTCCACTAGAGGTCTGACAATTAAGTTCGCGAACTTGTTGCAGCAATGTTGCTAACCTTTTTTGACATCAGAGGGATTATTCATTATGAATTTCTACCAACTGGACACACAGTTAACTAAGTTTACTATTTGGAAATGCTGAAAAGGCTGCGTGAAAAAGTTAAACGACCTGAACTTTTCACCAGCAATTCATGGCTCTTGTATCACGACAAGGCACCAGCTCACAGGGCACTGTCTGTGAGCTAGTTTTTAGCCAGTAAACAAATAACTTTATTGGAACACCCTCCCTACTTACCTGATCTGGCCCCCAATGACTTCTTTACCCAAAGATAGAGGAAATATTGAAAGGAAGACATTTTGATGACATTCAGGACATCAAGGGTAATGCAACGACAGCTCTGATGGCCACTCCAGAAAAAGAATTCCAGAATTGCTTTGAAGGGTGGACTAGGCGCTGGCGTCGGTGAATAGCTTCCCAAGGGGAGTACTTTGGGGGTGACCATAGTGATATTCAGGAATGAGGTATGTAACACTTTTTCTAGAATGAGTTCATAAACTTAATTGTCCATCCTCGTAGATGAACTTCCAAACCAGAAATATTATAATTCTATGAGATAAGAATGAAAAACTGATTTCACTGAGTTAATGGCTATTTTTTTTTAACTTAACTCTTTGGTTTGGCTAGCTTTATGTTTTCTGTTAAAACCGTGCTTGAAAATTGAGGAAGAAGGAATGCCCCGGAAGAGGCACAGCTGGTGGTCATACAACAAAGGGGAAAATGCATTTAGTATTTCCTGCCAGGAGTTTGGACTCTGGAAAACATTGTTTTCCAAAGGCCTGGGTGGTAAAGGGTGGAATAATTTTGCAGTGACCTATTTCTGGTCAGGCCTGATATCTTGATTTGTTCAGGGCCATTTATAAATGATCAGAAACAAAGAGTGATATTAAAAATTGGGCAGCACTCTTCCCTTTTAAGTCCACGCCCTGCCAAGGTTTAATTTAGCTTGAAAAACGAGTCAAGTTCACACTATTGATGAACGCTTCATGTCCTCTGAGAAGAAATGTATTATTTGGTGCCTTTCAAAATCATCCTTTAAATTATAGCCTCAGGATTTCCAGATTTTAGCACTGAAAGTCCCATGTCCCTGGGAACCCCTCAGTCCTGGGGCAACCAGAATGGTTGGTCACCCCTGCTTAGTTAAATTTAAGAACTGGTAGTTGTAAACTGTCATGGCTACTTCTCAGGGACATTTTAGGATGGTCTTTTTTTAAAAATTGTTTTTTTAGTTACACTTGACATTCAATATTTTATATTAGCTTAAGGTATATAGCACAGTGGTTAGACATTTATATAACTTACACAGTGGTCCCCCTGATTAGTCTAGTACCCACATGACACCATACATAGTTATTACAATATTGTTGACTATATTCTTCCCTCTGTTGTACTTTACATACCCGTGACTATTTTGTAACTACCAGTTTATTATGTTCTTAGTTGAGCTTAGAAATGTTTTCAATTTTTCACTACAAGCCTCAGCAGGTTCTTTGATCAGGAAAACAAACCAGCCTTGTTTCCAAGGGCGTGCCCATCAGAGCAACCACACTCGAATTCACTGGTTGGCAGGCAGCAGAGTTTGCATGCAATGCCCGAACAATATCATGGAGAGGAAGGGAAGGGTCCTGATGACTCAATGGTGATTCACACGAAACCTCACAACTGGATTTGAACCTCCCGTCTCCCACACAGCTTCTTGCTTGCTGTGTGCTTTCAAAACCAAAGCATACCATTGTTGAATAAAAGCCTGATCAGATTAAAACTCAAAATTTTTTTAGGGGGGGAAGAAAACAATACTCTGAAAATTAGGAGAGCAGGATACTTTCTCAAAATTATAAATACTATTGTTCAATGAACATCCTATGTCATATCTCACACTGAGATTTTAGACATAATCCTGTTAATTTGAGAAAAAAGACAAGAATGTCTACCAGCACCATTATGATTTAATATGGTTCTTGAAGCATTGAATCTATTAATAAGAGTTCTACCTATTGAAAAGCAGGAGGAAAATATTTATTTGTAGGTAATATGCTAATAAAAGAAATCCTCACAGTGGCTGCATCCAACTTTGGGTGGCGATGTGACTGGAGGAAGACAGAGGGCACAGGACTTGTCCTGAAGTTGTGGTTACAACATAAAAAGTCATTCCTTTTTATGGCTGAGTAATATTCCTTTGTATGGACATACCACATTTTGTTTATGCAGGCACTTGGGTTTTAGTGTATACGTTTATTTAACATGATTGAGGGTGAAGTTAACAAATTATAGGGTACCCTTTGGCACCACCCCCAAGATACCCTTTGGCACCACCATGCTAAGAATATCAACCAATACACAGATATAAAATAACTATGCAAAAATTACCCTTTTCCTGCATAAAAGCAACAACCAAATATTGTGGGGGAAACATCCCATTTACAATAGCAATAAGAGCCCCATATAATTACAGGAGAAAAAGTTATTCCTCTTTAACCCAGTAATCCTCCTTCCAGGAATCTAATAATTTCCTGGAAAAACAAACCCAAAGTAGGAACAAAAGCTTATTATACAAGTGTTTATTCCAGTGCAATTTTACAAAGTTGAAAAAGAGTCAACCAAGTATCCAAAATAACAAGGGAATGAGTGTATATCTGAAAGTATACATAAGGAAATTGTTATAGATCTGAAAGATGGAATATTATGCAGGGTTATTTATAAAAGAAATATTGCAAATTTAAATGTTCATTACTCATGGACTGTTTAAATCAAGGTTTCTTAACCTTGGCACTTCTGACATTTTGGATGGATAATTCTTTGTTTTGAGGGGCTATCCTCAGATGTTTAGCAGCAGATTCTGCTACCCACCAGATGCCAGTAGCACCACCTACCTCCAGTTGTGACAAAAAACGTCTCTAGACATTTCCAACTGTCTCCTGCAGGGGAGAGGGCTGCCAGTTTGCCCCCAGTTGAGAACTAGTGTCTTAAATATATGTGTCATACAATGGTATACTGCATAGCCATTAAGAAGAATGTCACAGCTTTGTATGTCCTAATATAGAACAATCTCCATGATAGTTGGAAAGTGACAGAGGCGAGGTGCAGAATTGGCGAAGTGTAGGATTTGTTTAAAAAGCAAATATAAAGGTATGGGAAGACTATACCTTTTTTCTTTTTTGATGGTTTATTATCAGTTTTGTTGTGGTGAAGGCATACTAGTTTAGTGACTGATTACTCCCACAGACTACGTTGATACAAAGAAAATTACAAAGTTCATGTTTCAGTACCAAAAGAAGATGGTGCTTAGAGAAAAAACAAACACACAATGACATACAAATATATATTCACAAAGATGTTTTTAAATTTAGTGGTTTTTAGTATATTCATAAGATTGTGCAACTATCGCCACTGATACTAGAACATTTCATCACCCCAAAAAGAAAGCCTGTACCAGTTAGCAGTCACTGCATTCTCACTTCCCCCAATTTCTAGAAAGCACATTTTCTGTTTCTATTGGTTTGCCTATTTTGAACATTTCACATAAAAGGAATCACACCATATATGGTCTCTCATGTTAGCATGTTTTCAAGTTTCATCCACGTTGTAGCACGTATGGGTACTCATTCCTTTTTATGGCTGAGTAATATTCCTTTGTATGGACATACCACATTTTGTTTATCCAGTCATCTGTTGATGGACACTTGGATTGTTTCCACTTATGATTTTATTCTTGGGTATGCCTAAATTATCTCTGAAAGGATACCCAAGAAACTGGTAATGTACCTTCCAGGAAAGATTACTGGGTGATGAGGGAGGGCGGGAAAGAGTTAATTGTCACTCTAACCCCCATTTTTTGGGTACTTCTAGAGTTTCGAACTATGTCTATTGGTTAATTACTTAAAATATATTTTCAAAATGCCTTCTTCATATGCCATATTTTAAAATAAAAAGTATTCTCCTGGTTGTGAAGCTCCTGATGTTCACTTGCTCTCTAAGAACTCTTGCTGAGGCCTTCGACTTGGTTCTGACCCTCCACATAAAATTGACCTGATTTATGTTCTATTCCAGTCAACCAGATAAGCTAATAATATATGGCAATGCATAATGGGGAGGATGACCTAGGGACAGCTTCCTCTAAGAAATATTTGTGAACCATTAGAGGTTCCCATGAAATTTAAAAGCATTCAATTTAAAACCATAACTTTCACCTCTTCCACATATTCCATGGCTGAATGGAAATTAACATTTTGTGTGTGTGTGTGTGCGCGCATGCGCACACACGCTTCCATGTACTTGTGAGTTTAGAAATGGGTGTGGAGACAAAAAAATAAATAAAAAATAAAAAAGCCAATAGTTCGCGCGAGGGAAGTAAGAGAAAAAATAAACATGTGGGATTACATCAAACTGAAAAGTTTTTTCACAGCAAAGGAAACCATCAATAAAACAAAAAGGGATCCTACTGTATGGGAAAAGATATTTGCCAATGATATATCTGATAAGGGATTAATATCACAAATCTATAAAAAACTTACTCAACTCAACTCCAAAAAAACAAACAACCCAATTAAAAAATGGGCAGAGGACTTGAGGAGACATTTTTCTAAAAAGGACATACAGAAGGCAAGAAGACATATGAAGAAATGCTCAACCTCACTAACCATCAGAGAAATGCAAATAAAAACCACAATGAGATACCACCTCACTCCAGTCAAAATGGCTATCATCAATAAATCAACAAACAACAAATGCTGGCGTGGATGTGGAGAAAAGGGAACGCTAGTGCAGTGTTGGTGGGATTGCAGATTAGTGCAGCCACTATGGAAAACAGTATGGAGGTATCTCAGGAATCTGAAAATGGAACTACCCTATGATCCAGTAATTCCACTCCTAGGCATCTACCCGGAGAAATCCAAAACTCCAATTCAAAAATCTGTATGCACTCCTATGTTTATTGCAGCACTTTACACAATAGCCAAGATATGGAAACAACCGAAATGCCCATCGGTAGATGACTGGATTAAGAAGCTGTGGTACATTTATACAATGGAGTATTACGCAGCCATAAAGAAGAAAGAAATCTTATCATTTGCAGCAACATGGATGGATCTAGAGAACATTATGTTAGGTGAAATAAGTCAGAAAGAGAAAGACAAGTACCATATGATCTCATATATGGAATCTAAAGAAAAGACTATGTGAATGAACTAATCAGAAACAGTTTTGGGGACACAAAGAAAAAACCGAGAGTTGTTAGATGGGTGTGGGGGGGGGTTGGGGATAAGGGGAAAGGTGAAGGGATTTGGAAGCAGCTGGTAACCACAAGATGGCCTCAGGGTTTTTTTGAAAATTAATTTGGGGAAGGTATTCTATAATGTTGTAAAGATTTTGTTGGGTATCCGATGGACATGCGTCCTATTTGGGAGACCACCTCAGGGATACTGTGGATACCTGATCATGGCATTGTACACCAGAAGCTAAACATTAATGAATGGCAACTATAATTTTATATATATAATGTGATGGTTCAGTGTGAGGTCGGAGGGATAGTGGATGGGGGGAGGGGGGTTCACAGTGTGAGGGATATAAATGATGAACGTCTAAGTAGTACCTTGTCTTGTACACCTGAAACTAATAAAAAAAAATTCCCAACAACAACAACAACAACAAAATACCAGAAAAAAAGTATTACACAAATTCAAATTCAGCAGCAGCTAGGGTTTGTTTTCTCTCTTTCTTTTTTTAATCTTAGAAATTTCTATTTTGTGTTCTCTAAAGAAGTGGTGGAACATAAAAGTTTAAAGCACACATTTTTAACAGAATTTGTTAACAATTT
The DNA here is from genome assembly GCF_964194185.1 of Rhinolophus hipposideros. Lineage (NCBI taxonomy): Eukaryota > Metazoa > Chordata > Mammalia > Chiroptera > Rhinolophidae > Rhinolophus > Rhinolophus hipposideros. Next base: position 117,745,476 of record NC_138046.1, read on the forward strand.
TACTTAATGTTATAAAAATACAGAATCTACATTTTCAGTATTTTGTAAATCACAAAAACAAATATAATCATGCCCCTTTGTGAGTATCCCAGCTTATTGTTTTTCAGTAAAATATGTTTAACCTTCAAAAAAAAAAAAAAAGAAATGGGTGTGGAGGACTTCTAGTTGGCAGGAAAGTTAGAGAATGTTTAAGGAGGAGCAAGAGACCTCCGGTTAAAGAAGCTTCACATTCTGAGTGGGAAACTAGCACTTCTAACAGAAAGATCTGGGAGGGTTTCAGGGAAAATTTTGCCATTTAGGAAAGCCTTAAGAAATAAATTAGGTATGACTCTCTGGTCAGTTGTGGGAAAGATGGAAGGCATAGTGTGGGGATATACTAGAAACAGTGAGTAGTTCGTGTGCACATAAAAAGTGCATGTGTGTGGGGCGGGTGGGATCTAAGGCTATAGGTTGGGTCACTTATGCAGAAGGCCTTGAAAACAAAGCTCAATCTCTAGTTAAGAATGAATGGCCAATATTTTATATCCTGAAACTCCCAAGTTCAGGCAGTTGTGTTAAATTAGAACCGTATTTAGTCTAAAAGTTCAGCTTTTAGATTGCCAATGTCAGTGTTTCTCAACTGGGGGTGATTTTGCCCACATGTAAGTCATGTGGCAATTTCTGGACACATTTCTGGTTATACCAATAAGGGAGTGCTATTGCCATCTAGTGGGTAGAGCCCAGGAATGCTGCTGAACATGCTACACAATGCACAGACAGTTGCCAATGCTAAGAATTAAGCTCTGGTCTGTGTCAACGAGCATAGGTTACATGAGGGAAAGTAGCAGTGTAACTGAAGTACTCTAAGAAAGTAGTCCATATAAATTCCCAATAAATTTTCCCATATTCCCACCCTCCAATTAACAATTACAGACAGGAACCATTCATGTCTGAGAGACTGCATTCCTAGAGGTTTTTTTTTTTTTTTTAAGATTTTATTGGAGAAGGGGAACAGGACTTTATTGGGGAACAGTGTGCACTTCTAGGACTTTTCCAAGTCAAGTTGCTGTCTTTTCAGTCTTAGTTGTGGAGGGCACAGCTCATCTCCAGGTCCAGTTGCCGTTGCTAGTTGCAGGGGACACAGCCCACCATCCCTTGCAGGAGTCGAACTGGCAACCTTGTGGTTGACAGGACGCGCTCCAAGCAACTGAGCCATCTGGGAGCTCAGCGGCAGCTCAGCTCAAGGTGCCATGTTCAATCTTAGTTGTATGGGGCACAGCCCACCATCCCTTGTGGGAGTTGAGTTGAACCAGCAACCTTGTGGTTGAGAGCCCACGCTCCAACCAACTAAGCCATCTGGCCACCCGGGAGCTGAGCGGCAGCTCATTGACTTCATTCTAGTTGCGGAGGGCGCAACTCGCTGGCCCATGTGGGAATCGAACCGGCAGCCCCATTGCCCAGAGCTCACACTCTAACCACCTGTCCGCCCTCTAGAGTTCTTAAGTAGACAAATTGGAGGGGGGATGTAATTAAGACTATAAACCAGTCATTAAACATTCTTTGATGTCACCAAATATAAAATACTGATTCGTAAGTGAGGCTAAAAGTAAGTCCAAAATAAATTAACATAGATCATTACACAATAAAAAGCTTTTTGCAACTCTTCAATACTATTAGCAAAAGCTGCTTCAGAGTTATCCATCAGTAGACTCTTCGAATGAAATGCCTGACCTTATAGGATTAAACCCGAAGGACATTTGCCATGCAATAACATTAGCTACCAGTTTTATGAGAAACTTCACATGCTTTCTGTACATTATCTCTAAGCCTCACAACAACCCAGAAATGTAGGAATTGTTAGCTCTCTATTTTACAGATGAGGAAACAGAGGCTCTGAGAAGTGGTGACTTGCCAAGCTCACACAGTCCATACAAGGCAGGCTTGGGTGGACCCATCTGAACCCAGGCCCACACTTGACCAGTGTTTTATGCTCCTACTCCTTCTGGAACAAAGTTGCCTTTCAATACATCTGATATTGTCTCAATACATTGACACGTTACTACCATTAGAAATGAGATTGCATGGGTGACACAGATCCACAAACTGAACACCTCATGCTTTCTCTGTTGTTTACTGTGGGACCCAATGCTTTCATGGTTCTTGGTTCAGGGATCCCAATTATCCTGCCTGTCAGTGCAAAGTAACGCTCTCACTTCTCCCAACTTCCCGTATATGGGAAAAGGAATTAGGTTGGTTGACTGCCTGGATATTTAAGGACAATCACTTAACTTCTTGCAGCCACAGGGAGACCATTTGTGATCTAGTAATAACACAGTAATAAAATTGTGCTTTAATTGCTTATGACCTTTTATTACAACCTAAAAATTCTTTTCCTCCTTTTATATACCTTTTTGCGCCAGCCACCCCAGCTTTTCCCCAATATTCCATTCTTTTAAGGACCAGCTGGTAGGCTGCCTCCCCGATTCCTCCAGATTCTCCCTCATCAGAATTAATCTTCTGCGTTTCCACTGGACCTAATTGCACTTCTCTTTAACATTCACTTTTCTTATATGCATATTTTAGTAGTGTTCCCCCTGCTAGAGTGGTAGCTCCCTGAAGGTGGGGAAGGGGTGATCACTGTGTTCCTTTTGGGTGATTTCTAACTTCCTGCTTATGAGTTCGTGATTACATTTTTCCCTTGTGCAGGCTGAAAGGAAAGGAAAAAAAAGGAAAGAAAGACAAACAGAGATTAAGAATTATTCCAAAATATAAAGGTTATTTTAAAAAGATGAAAGACAAAAAACTGGCATTCCCATGTCAGGCCCCCTTATTATAAATTGTGTTATTGCTTCTTGAAGTCCAAAATTATGAGAATTGTGGCCCAATGACATCAAGTACAATGAACACATTCACTAAAAGTTTGAGAAATTAAATCCTTATAATGAATTGATTGAATCAGGGAATAATAATGCACCCATCAAAAAGTATCAGCCACTTAATTAAATTGTTATTATAATGAAATCTTAACAAAATATTAAAACAAGAGGAAAACCTACATGATTCCCTTAAACCTCTCTTTCTGAAAGAGCCCTGTGAGCCCCAAACCTGTCTGGGACCATGTGTGCAAGGGAGCGTTTTCAGGCGCTTCATTCTTAAGTGTCTGTCTTGACAGCTTTTAACTACAGACTGTACAGAGCAGTAAAACCTCCCTCTACACCGCAACACAGCTCGTCCCTTGATGACTAGATGGCACTGTGCCATACAAACACACAGTCTTTAAGCAGAGACACTCGCATATGCTAGAAGACATGGTTATCAGTGGATCTATTATCGAAACATATCAGTGAGGTCTATAGAAAAACAGTGAGAACACATTGTTAGGATCAGCAGAGGGCGCTCTTAAGCAGCAGTACTTCTAACAGCCACCCCGACACCCGCCTCTCCGTGTAGACCCAACACATTTGTATGGGGGAAATTTGGGTAACCTAGAAGTTGGCAAACCATTCACCTGAGGCTCTTTCAGTACAACAGGGAAAATAAAACAATGGACATGAACACCTTGACCACAGACTTACAAGGTGTAGGTGGTATCAGTTAAGAAGCTGGCCTGATGATTACATGGGGAGCCAGGGGTACTTTGTCTGAAAGTAATGTTTTCACCAAAACATTAATTCTGAGTGGGGTTTGAAGGGGAAGGGCATTCCTGGCTCTAGGGGTTCTACAAGCAGCCGGAAGTTTCTGAGGGAGTCTGCAATCCAGCTCGCCTGATAGTTTGGGAAACGGTTGTCAGAAACTTAATGTGCATGTGAGAAATGTTATTCAGAACGAAAAGAAAATCAGTAGATTTGGGAGACTTTTGAGAATAGGAGCAATGGAAAAATATAAAAGGAAAATGGCCTTTCAGTCAGCTGTTCTTTTCTGTGTAGTTAGATATTGTTGAGTAGAACTCTTCAATATCCACACCAAAGAAGGAGCCCATCATGACCTCATTTGAGGATCCTGTGTCTGTCTGTCCTTCCATCAACCTCTTCACTTTGCCCAGGAACGATGAGGCCTAAGCTTTCTGTCTGTGTGTAATAGCACAAGGACCCTTTCTTTGGCAGAGGAGGCCATGTTGCCTTAAAGCCCTCACACTTGAGGCCTTTAAGTCCTAGCTGCTCCTGCAACTCCCATCACATCTCTCCTTGAGGGCTAGCACCATGCTCACAACACATCCATTAATGCCAGAGCGATGTCAGCATTTGTGAGGCAACATGGGAGGGTGAAATAGTTTTATTATCAGAGATGGAGAATGTTAATGTAAGTCCTTGCTCTGCTGTTATTAATGGTGTAACCTTCATCACACCAAGCCCCATGTTTTCATTAATAACATGTAGATAGTAATATATTTCCAGGGTCAGATGCTTTGTAAACGCTGACATGCTATACAAACACAAGATACTGCTATTCATTCATTCATTCATTCATTCATTCAACATATCTTCAGTGCCAGCAACATGCTATAGCCTTCAGGGAGGTAACATTCTCTTAGGAAAGAGACAATAAATGAATAACCAAATATATAATAGAGTGTCCTTACATGAAAAGGCTGGGAAGAAAAAACAAATCAGGGTGGGAAGATAAAGAATAGATTGACCAATATGATGGGGTGGTTGGGGGCGGCCTCTCTTAGGCAGTGGCATTTGAGCAGAGGCCTGAATGAAGTGAGGAAGCAAACCATGAGAATATCAGGGGAAATACATTCCAGAAAGCACGAGTGAGGACCTGAGAGAGGACCCACTAATGGGATCTCTGCCCCACCGGAAGTGTGGCAGATGTGCTAATTCTACAACTCACTGAACACTTGTTATGTGCCAGGCGCTTTGTACACATTACCCCACACTCGGTGAGCTCATCTTCTAGGTCCACGTTTTCACGTACAGCAACTGAGGCTCTAAGAAGTTAATGGACTTCGCCCCACATCTCACACCTGGTAAATGGCAAACCCGAGGTTCCAACTAGGGCCCCAGAGCCCTGAGACAGGGCACCAGGGGGCAGTGTGGCAGGAGTCCCTGAAGCATTGAAGCCTCTGCAGGATTGTGGCAGGAAGTGTCAAGGCAGGACCCATTAGAGCTTTAAAATATTTAAATTTGCCCAAGGGCTGAATACCTAAATCATGGTTTGGTTATCAAACCACCTTTTGGCACTTGTGAAAGTGTTTATGCAGGGCTGGGATTGGATGAGCCAATTTAATGGGGTGATTTTCCAGGTTTCTCAGTGATTGCTGAAGTAATTACAACTTTATTTTCTGTAAAATAAGTTGGGGCCTTAATTGTATAGATTCAAACGTTATGTTTCTGTCTTTGAAGACCAGTTAGCTGCTTTTATTATGCAATATGTTCCTTGCTGGCCTCTTTCATCAGCTATGACCTCAATGCGTTGTTTCTTTCCTCTTTTTCCTACTCAGCTACCAAGAGAAAAAAAAAACCCACCATTTTAGGGCAAATGGAAATTAAAGGAAAACGTAGTTTTATCTATAACATAGACTTTTTGATTTAAAGAATGTCTTGCATCTATAACAATAAATGCGCTTATCACACTCTTCCTTCTAAATACCAGTCAGAAAGGAAACAATAAACTACATTCTCTCTTGTGCTGTAATTCTTCAGAATTAATTTATAGCTCTTTGAGGTACACTTTTCCTAAATTTCACATTGCAAATGACACCTTTCTTTCCTTGCTGTTGTTGGTTTGTGTCCTTCCAAATGCAAACATACAAAGAAATACGAACTGACAAAGAAGCAAAAGTATTTATTATAGTAGAGACCCATGGAAAGTTTAGGAGGAAAGGACGAAGCAGGACCAGGAAGCATGGCAAATCCTTTAAGAAAACACCTGTTTCAGATTACACAATTCTAATTAAACAGGCGCAACTCTTAAATTTAAACATAACACTCCCCAATCCGTTAACCACCCACGGCAATTCTCCAGGTGTTTGCGATTATGTAATGTACTAAAAAATCATCTGGATTGTGTCAACTCTCAAAGTACTGCTTGAGTTTTTAAAAAATCCTTTCCAGGCATCAATTTATACTTAAGATCTCAGTGTAGCATTTATATCACTTTAGCAAAAATAAATAATAAATTTTTAAAAATAATAAAAGTCAGTGGTTTCTTTGGTTTCTGATTTTTCCCCCCAAAGGCTAATAAGTATGGTTTTTGCTTTAAGTAGTAAAAGGTAAGCATTACGGGCTCAGCAAACTTCATTGACCAGACATCTCTAATTCAAATTTTACAGTATTTAGGACGGGAGAAATGATGTTTACTTTTGTATTATTAGGGAAGAGAGGATATTCACACTGCAAAAGTAGAGGAAAAGGGGATAACTGTTTTCTCAGTTTTTAAAAACAGTGTTGGAATTACTCTGAAATAAAATTTGCAAAAAATAAACTTTTCTTGCTGTCCACATAAATATTCATCTTTAAATGAGTCATGCTCACCACAATTTACTTTTTAAAGTTGCCTGACATACTTTGAGATGATTAACAATTTGAAGGCCCCTAGGCTTGGATAATTGAAAAATCTTTGGGGACGGAAAGAATATGATTTGAAAGACTCCTTTGAGAACCCAAAGGAGAGCTTCAGCCCAAACAGAATGAAAATTGCCTTTATTATGCAGTTATTTTAATTAAAAATGCATGCAGAACAGGAAAAGGAAAGCAATTCTAGACACCACTCCTGATAGTTGGGCTGCTTGTTTGAAATTTGGAAGCATTTTGTTTGTCTTCTTAAATTTTCAAGCTTTGTATTGGGTCCTAAGTGCTTAATTCCTATTTTGGCCCTCTATAACAATTCTAGATCTTTTCCACTCAGTAGCATATTAAAGTCAGAGCCAGCTATATTGTGTTCACACATAATATGGAGTTATTCTTCAGATTCTTAATGTTTTCTCTTGTGTCTCACTGCCTTCCTGTCCAGCCCCAGTATACTGAAGCAGGGAACAAATATGTAGGTTTGCCCGCTTCTATGCAGAATAAAGCACATCACTTATTTTCGTTCACTGATTAGTGGCAGCATCTTTATATATTTTTCAAAATAAAAAAAGTTGTTTCCTTTGTAAAAAAGTAAACTATTTATTCCAGATAACCCAAACTATCAGAAAAGTGCAATTCCGTCATCTAGAGATGACCACTGTTCACATTTTGCTGTGGGTCCATCCGGGCATTTCCATGACTGGATACATTTCAATGTTATTGAAATGAACCCATTTAAGTGGATTGTTGCATTTAACCACTTTAAATAAAATTACTGTCCTGTAACCTGCTTTTCTGCTGAAATGATACTTTGTTTTTCTGTGTCAGTAAATAGCGATCTATATTACTTTTTAACAGTTGTATACATAATGTAACTTAATTTAGCTAAGTGTGTCCAAAATCCGTCACCCAGATTGTTCCTGTCTTTTTGCTATTATAATAAGCATTGCAAAGACAGGTTTGTGCAGACATTTTGTATTCTTGTTATTTCCTTAGATTTAAATCTTAGAAGTGTATTTTTTACATTTAAATCCTTCATCTATTTAGAACACGTTTCTGTGGGGGCTTACTCTCTTTTCTCAAATGGTCAGTCATTTGTTCCAGTACCATTTATTGGAAAATGCCTCCTTGCTCACTGATTTGAAATTGCTGTCATCATATGTTAACTTCTCATACAAATGGGTCTCTTCTATTTCTATGCCAGTGTTGCACTGTTGCCATTACTATAGCAAGTTTCCAGGTGGAGGTTTTAGACTTAAAATCTAGTCAGGGTTCTTTAGAGAAAGGGAACTAGTAGGGTATACAGAGATAGACGTAAGAGGAGGTTTATTGTAGGAATTGGTTCAGGTGGTTATGGAGGTGGAGAAGTCTCATGATTTGCCTGCATCTGCAAGCTGGAGACCCGGGAAAGCTGGTAATTCAGTCTGAGGCCGAAGGCCTCACTTGCTAACACTTTTCTCTACACATTTTCTGTGGAAAAGGTGAACTCTTCATCGCTACCCAACTCCTACTTTTTCTTCTGCTTGTTTTTTCAAAGGTATCTTACCTCTTGGAAGGGGGCAGCATGGCCCATGAAGACTTCTGTGGACACTTTGGTCAGTTGAACCCAGGCGACCTGCAGGTATGGCCGAGGACAAGGCATCGCTGATGGTTTAATGGTGTTTGGGTGTGCATGCTTGCCATCACCCCCTGCCAGTACATTCACGCTTTCCTCCCTCTCTCTTATATCTTTGACTTCTCCATTCTTTGGCTCCTCCACTCAACCTAGAAACCTGAACAGGTCTCTTGTATTCCTCTCACTTTTCTTTCAATCACTTTTTAGCTCCCGCTTGCTCTTTCTCTTACGTTTCTCAAAAGAATAATCAAGAGTGACTATCTCAACTTCCTCATCTTCCATTTTGTCCTTCACTCACTGAAATCAGGATTGACCTCTCAGCACCCCAGAACCTTTACTGAAACCGTTCAGGTAATGGTCACTCATGATGTCCTAATTACCAGATTCAGTGCACTGGTTTCAGTCTTCATCTTTCTAGACCTTTCTGCTGCACTTGAGACAATTTACTTCCAGCTCATTTGCAGGGGTAGTTGTGGTCATTTAAGACAATAACCCAAAGCCCGCCACCATTCTATTCTTGTCTGAGACACGAGAATTAAAAATCCCCAGAAAATGCCTGGGTCATCTTTACTGGTTTTGTAAGTCTGAACTCGATATCAGCTACTTTTTGGGATCATTGACATATTTGGTGGAATGATAACTGCAAATATTTGACTCGTGGTATTTCAATGGACATGAAATTTAAAGGCAGAAACACAAAAGGACAAAGAGGTGTGGCCAAAAGTCAACAGTAACCTCGCATTGGAGCAGAACATACAGTGGAGACGGCCTACAAAGGAGGCGATATGATGGCCGGTTGAGTTCTGACCAAGGAAGTGGCAATTGTCCTGCCCTCTGTGCAACAATTCTAAAGTGTGTCTGCATGGATCCCAGTGGGATTGACACCCTGGTGCCCACAGATGTAACTTACCCATTAAATGCCCCTTGCCTAGCACACTTTCCCTACACTTCCCTATTTGTGCTTTCTGTATCTCTTTCCAAATGAACTACCTGCACTGATCCTTGCCTCAGGATCTTCTGTGGGAGAACCTAAGCTGAGATAGGCAGGAAACCTATCCATCGTGTTCCGTCCTTCATCCCCAAAGCCCGAGGTTAGTGTCTAGGGCTGGCCCCTAATATTCTCGCTCTTTTTTAAAAAAAATGAATTTTATGGGGAACAGTGTGTTTCTCCAGGGCCCATCAGCTCCAAGTCATTGTCCTTCAATCTAGTTGTAGAGGGCACAGCTCAGCTCCAAGTCCAATTGCCATTTTCAATTTTTAGTTGTGGAGATCACAGTGGGACTTGAACCGGCAACCTTGTTGGTTAGAGCACGCGCTCTAACCAACTGAGCCATCCGGCTGCCCCTCTGGAAGCTCAGTGGCAGCTTGTTGTCTTCAGTCTAGTTGTGGAGGGCACAGCTCACTGGCCCATGTGGGAATTGAACCAGCAACCCTGTTGTTCAGAGCTCTCACTCTAACCAGCTGAGCCACCCCACTGCCCCCTAATACACTCTGTGTGTGTGTGTGTGTGTGTGTGTGTGTGTGTTTATTGGGGAAGGGGAACAGGACTTTATTGGGGAACAGTGTGTACTTCTAGGACTGTTTTTTTTCCCAAGTCAAGTTGTCCTTTCAATATTAGTTGTGGAGGGTGCTGGGGTGCTGTTCAACTTCAAGTTGTTGTCCTTCAGTCTTAGTTGTGGAGGGCGCAGCTCAGCTCCAGGTCCAGTTGCCATTGCTAGTTGCAGGGGGCGCAGCCCACCATCCCTTGCGGGAGTCGAGGAATTGAACCGGCAACCTTGTGGTTGAGAGCCCACTGGCCCATGTGGGAATCGAACCTGCAGCCTTCGGAGTTAGGAGCATGGAGCTCTAACCACCTGAGCCACCGGGCCAGCCCCCTAATACACTCTTAATAAAGAAATAAAGGAATGCTTGAAGAATCTGTACAATAGTAGAGGCAAGTAGTGAGGGCTCCTTTACCAGAATTGAGCAAACAGAGACTCAAGTCACCCATCCATGGTATAGTAGATACTGTGGGCCTGTGCATGTGTCCTCCAGCTGCTGTGAAAATCATCTGCTGATGGCTCACAACCACATCACACGCTGGACACTGCCCTCCGTAGCAGAAACTGCCTCTCCCAAGGCTGTGCTCCCTACTGAAGGGGGACCCAGAGTCACTGCTGTGCTGATGTGAGGGAGAAAAAAACCTGGCCACTTCCCCGCAATTTGGGGCAATTCTGGAGCTTCATCCAACTCCAGGCCTCCCTGTTGGATTGACCAAGGCCACCATTGTAACTGCACTGTTGGCTGGCTTCTCCCCCTGCCCAATCCTGCTTCTTTCACTTAGTGTGTTCCCGAGAGCACTCCCCAATATACTGTTTGCTTGCATCTCCCCATAATCAGTGCTCAATCAAAGACTCAGGGAGTCCAAAGAGAGGCTTCTTCGATTTGTGTGAATTTCAGATCTGATGCTTTGAGTTCAGATGTGAACAGTAGAACACGTTGGGAAAACTGGGAAAGGTTCTAGTCATTATTGTTTTGTTATTCTGCATGATGCCCAGGGACCATGAAGGAAGCACTTGTAAGGTGCTTCACGCAGTTGCCATTTTGCAATAGTCCCCCCTGCAGACTTGTTCGAGGCTGGGTTACATTTCCCTGTTGGTGTGGTGTTTGCAGTGGATGACCGCGGGCCGGGGCATTCTGCATGCCGAGATGCCATGCTCAGAGGAGCCAGCCCATGGCCTGCAACTGTGGGTTAATTTGAGGAGCTCAGAGAAGATGGTGGAGCCTCAGTACCAGGAACTGAAAAGTAAAGAAATCCCTAAACCCGCTAAGGACGGTGTGACAGTTGCTGTCATTTCTGGAGAAGCCCTGGGTATAAAGGTAAGCCATACTGTTGTGTATTTGTGAAAACTGAGATGGTCATTGACATAAGGCTGGCCCCATCTGGGTTGTCAACTCTCCCTGGGTTTATCAGAGTTCATGTCCCATGGGATGGACTTGCTTCCTGGAGGCAGAAAAAGTGGAACCTAAGGGGACCTCACATTTTTTTTGTCACGTGCAAACTCACAGTGTTAGAAAAATTACAAGAAAGAAAGCCCATATTAAAAATTTGGTCAAAAAGCAATTTTCAAGGTATATTTTAATATGCATGCAGATTTAGCCTCTTTCCTTTTACGTATAATACAGTTTTATAGGTCCTTGGAACTGCAAGATCACCAACTTGAGGAAACAAACAGAAAACAAAGCCAGCTCCACTCCCTAGAGATTTAAATTATTTATGTCCAATTTAGTTAGTAAGGAAAGCACACTGATGCATCATAGAAAGATTCTTTTTAAATTAATTTGAACATTTTTTCATCCCATACATGCTATTTCCTGTGCATTCTTATCAAATGAGACGTTATCACATTTCAGTTTAGGGTCCCACCTTTTTAATCAAATACGATCAATGGAGGCTAAAGATTATGGACAGATTCGTGGTGGGAAAAGGGTATGGGAGCCCTGTGTTAATTGCACACGAGACGTGCTGCTGGGAAGGCCAAGTTCCTCACACTGGGAGGTACTGGACAGCTGGGAAGTGAGCTGGGTGGCTTGGTCCCTTTGGTATCGTTTCCCAGAGGCAGACCCCAAGATGAGAATTCATGTGCAAGTAATTTTAAAGGACATGTACCCAGGGGAACAGAATAAGGAACCAGAACAGGGAAGGGCAGGGAACCAAGCAAGGGTGTCATCTCAGGCAAAGTCCCAAAGAAGACGTGGACTCTGGAGGATCCACTGCCTCCTCCAGGCCGCCCCGCTCCTGGCTAGGCAGTTGCGCTTTCACATTCCATTACCCAGTCATGACTCGTGGCCATTGCATTTGGGGTAAGGGGCAGAGAAACAGTTAAAAGGGATCTGAGGGGGATCTGGGAGTGGCCCCAACACCCAGTTCCACACAGGCCACCTGAAGTTGAGAGCATCAAACAAATTGGGAACCACATTGCCACATTGCCTGTGGGCAACCAGCACTTTATTTTACACACTAATTTATGTAAATCTAAGTTTTGTTTAGGTTCACCCACAGGGATAATGGCTTGGCAGTGGCTACTAGCCAGCCACTCAGTGGGGTGCATTTCATGGGTAACAGATTGGTCGTGATTATTGGTTGGGACTTATGGGGTTACATATTTCCTGCACTATTATCACGGTTCTTTACCTGTACCAGGCCTGTACCAGGCCTGGTGCGTGCATTATTTCGTTTTGTGTTTCCAGTGTAAATAGAAGTAATTGAAGAAGAAAAGAATCAAAATATGCTCCCTATTAAATATAAACATACATATATATATATAAATATTTTCACATTCCTATATACATACATATATACATATGGGGCCAAAAATGTTTACACATTTTAAGAAAGGAAAAATCTGTATTAAAATTGTAATAATGTATACCAATAACAAAAGATGAATACAAGTCACATTTGACTTCTGTAATTGCAAGAGGTGCTCAAAGTGGTTCCCATCAGTGTAATTTTAATACAATTTTTTCCTTTCTTAAAATGTACATCCATTTTTTGGTACCCTCTGTATGTATATATATGCCTGCCTGCTCTCTTTGCCCCACCAGGCTTATGGCTTAGTACTTTGCAGTTAGAAATGCAACCTTTTATTGTGTTTCTGTGATTCATTTCTGTTTTACCAAGTACTGGGCAGTGCTCTCTTAAGATGTATGGTAAGAGTTTGCTTCCCTTCAGCGTCACAAAGGACAATTCAGATTCTGTGGGGTCTTTCTGATAGAAGGCAAAGGATGTCGCTGTGTGTGGAGTCAGGCAGGGCTGTCTAAGGAGAGCTGAATTCATACAGCCAAGAAGCTGCTCACTCTGTTTCCTGTGGGGCTTTTCACTCTGTTTGCAGGACTCAGGTTCTAGGGGCATATTGAAGGATTTCCCCTGTCCACTTCAACCAAAGCACAAGGCTTCGTGCAATTGCTCTTAAGATTTCCGTTATGAAAGAGCTGAATTGTCTGCAGCTAAAATGAGAAATTAGACCACTGGTTTAATAGATAAGTGAAGTCAGCAATATCACGAATCTTAGAGTTTCACAACTGCTTCTCATTTATAGAAAACACAGTGCAATTTTAATGTCCGCACCAATTCCAATTACAGGCAGAAGAACATTTTAAAGCACTTCCAAACAGCAGACCACATGGTCTTGCAGTCACAACAAGAATTAGCGACCAGAGGTAATATTTTTTTTTTCAGTAATTTTTCCTTTTTATTGCTGGTGGTGTTGAGGTAATATTTTAACTTTGTAAAATAACGTTTTAGTACCTGCTGACCTCTATTTTATTGTGTCAAGTAAAATCTCTGAAGTGAATTACATTCTCCTAAGTCTGATCACTATGAGAACATTTTAATAAGGAACTCTTGGAACCCCATTTAGCATTGATTTGAATTTTGAGAGGCAGTGTGCTGCTGTGGGTACCAGTATGAACTCTGGCAATAGATGGCCTGGATTAGAATTCCCACCATGAACTAGCTGTGTGGCCTTGAGCAAGCCTCTTAACCTCTCTGTGCTTCAGTGTCCGCCTCCTTAAAAAGGGTTGCTGTGAGGATTGGGGTTTTTTTTTTTTTATACATTAACCTATCAAAACAGTGCCAGATACATGGCAAGCACCACATAAGTAGTAGCTGTTACTATGATTGTTTTGATTACTTTCTGTTAACGTGGGCAGGAACTGGGCTGAGATTTGTGATTGCCGTCTATGCTAAAAGGACTTGCTGTCGTTTGGGAAAGGTAATTAATCTGCTCTGTAGAAAGACACCAGCGTCGGTCAGTGTAAAGATGGGGGGACTATTGACCATTTTTTTCTGGCTCCCATAAGAAACATAGTTTTCTACATCTGAAGCCTTACTATCTGCTCACCTAAGAATGATTAGACCTTTAAAAAGTCTAGATGTACCATAAAAACAAACTGAAGATTATTTTATGTTAAATTACCAGAGAATATACCTTTTAAGAGATTGATGTGCTTCTAACCAATAGTCAACAGCAACTCCCCTCCTGCAACTAAAATGTCTAGAACATGGAATTAGTGACCATTCCAGCACTTCTCCAACTTCAAAATTCATGATTACCTGGGGATCTTCTTAAAACGCAGATTCTGCTTCAGGTGGTCTGGGCAGAGTCTGAGCGTCTGCATTTCTAACCACTCCCAGGTGATGAGGAGGCTGTGGTCCAGGGACCACTATTTGTAATGCGTGTAATGACTATGGCATCTAAGACACGGGGGATTACTCATCATGAGGACCAGTTTGATTATGCGCCTATAGAAGATGTTTTAAGGTCCAATTCTGTGGCTTTTGGCAAATCTCGTTTAATTTTTCTGGGCTTCATTTCCTATATCCACAAAAAAGATGAGGGGGTTTTGTGCAAAATGCTATAAGCTTTTTGTAATAACTCAACTGTCCTTTTGATATTCCCAAGTGTGACGATGTGTTCCTGCTTCTCAGTTTAGATGTGTCAGCCCTTGGGAAGCTATGGCCAATCTTGAACAAGATGCTGCCAGAATAGCATAGTCTAAAAGTGAAGGCTGAAAGAGGGAAAAGATAAAAATGAGATACTTTGAATAGTTTCTGTCACTTCTGGAAGGTCAAAATCACATGTTTATTTCATGAGACTATGAAATTCTCCAAACCCCATTCCATCCTTATCAGGCAGCCAATCAGCAATATTTATTGCCAGTTCTCTCTGGAACATGACTCTTTTTCCAACAAACGCTGCTGTTTTAAATTCCATTATGTCAGAAGCAAGCCTTAAGGAGGCCTCAGTCCCACTGGGGTCAAAAAAAGGCAATCTGGAGCCAGACTGCTTGCGTTCAAGGCCAACTCCACCACTGACTAACCTTAAAGAAGTCTCAGCGTTCTCATCTGTAAAATGGAGAGAATTATGACCCAGAGGGTCATTGGGAGGATTAAATTGGTTAATGTGTGTAAAGAATTTAAAACAATACCTGGTGCAGAGGAAGCCTTCTATAAATGGCTGTTCTTTTTACTTCATTGCAAAAGCTTTGTATAGTGTTCACGTGGCCTGCATATGTAACAAAAGAATCTTCCTTCTCATGGATAGACTGTATATTCATGTATTGGATGGTAACCCAAAGTTCAAAAATTCAATTTCCAAAAGAGTTTACCAAGTATCTCATGTCATTCATTCAGATCTTGCTCATCATGGTGCCCCGCCCCCCCCCCCCCCCCCCCCCGCACCCGAAACAGTCTGTGATACATAAAGACAACCAGTAAATACTTTCTGGGTGCATACTTGACATCATTAAAATGTAAATGAATGCTGGTATAAGAGAAACTGGGGTAAAGTAGAAAGCAGATAAGACAATATAGGGGTTAAGAATGACTGCAATAAGCTTAATATGAGCTAACTGAAGAGGTGAGAAAGCAATAAAATTAGCTAAATTAAATTTTAAAATAAAATAAACTATTTAAGGGATTAGGAAGTAGGGAAATAAACACCAGATTGATTTTTTTTCTTTAAATTTGAATACTAGGCTGTTTTGCAAGACTCGAAATGTTCCCTGCAGGTTTCTTAAGTTCAAGCAGTGACAACAATGAGAAGCCGAGGTTTGGGGGCTTGTGGTTGGTTCCCCTTGGGGGTCCACAGGCAGGTGTCTTGTCTACTTTAGCATCTTTCCTGTGGGTTTTCAGGGCGTGGATTGATATCCAGTAGGGGACATACTACCTTTCAACAGTTCCCCGCCCCCCACCCCAGGCATTGGAAGACCCCGTGTCCCTCAGGCAGTTCTCTCCCAGTCAAAAAGCAATTTGCCCACTAAGCAGCCTGTACTGGTTATGGGTTGGCACGAGATTTCTAACCAAATCTGCGATTGTCACCTCCAATTTGGAGAGCTGATGGAATGTCCGAGCTGTAGCAGACCATTGGTGTCACACACACACTTTTTCCTAGACCAGGAACAGCCGAGAAACTTGAGAGAAAACCATATTTCCAGCTTTTGTTTTCTCCAGGAAACTTTAAGGGCAGAATGTCATTTGAAACACTTTCTCACCAATATATTATACAATTTTGCTAGTATCCCTTCAATTATAGTTTGATTAAAATATAGAGTTTGTGTGGCTTTCAGGGAAATACTTTTATAGCATGTCCAAATGGCCTTAGGTTTTGGCAATCAGAATACCGGACAGTAAACTTAGAACGTTTTTGCGTTGTACCTATTTCTCTATTTCAGGGGAAATTGGAATTCATTGACTGTATCCACCACATGTTAAATGGATCTTGCCTACTTTGCAGTTAACTCCATATTCTCAGCTCTTCCCTTCACCTGCCCTTTTGAGTTTGCGTCTGTTCACTTTGTGACATGAATAGACCTGGCCCCCTCTCACAGGAGGCCTCTCTTTCCTTCCCAAGCTCAAAGAACAACTTCTCAAAGTAGCATTTAAAAAACTACTTAATCGTAAAAACAGGTAGCACAGGCATACTTTTGTTCCCCCTTTTTTTTTGTCTTTGAAGTATTCCAGCATGTTCATGGGTCTAGTTCGAAAAAGAATGATGCAGTCTCCTAATGGTTGTGTGTGGAGGGCGGGGGCAGTGGGGGAGAGAGAGGGGGACAGTGGGTTTCTGACAAAGGGAGCTTGAGATAACAGGCTCCAGCTGTCCCGAGAGCAAGCAGATGGAAAACAACACTTACTCAGAAAAGAATCCTCCCTTCCAAATGCCTCACTGTTGATATATTTTACTTATAGATCAGAGTACTCTGTGATAGACATAAAATCTTAAGATTTTAAAAATGCTCCTTTTGGGCTGAGGGGTGTGGTAAGGATAGACCTGAGACTTCTCTCAGTATGCCTTTTTTATTTTCTGAAAGATGCAAATATTTACATATTTAAAACATCCAGTTAAACCAGAAAAGGGAAAAAGCCCTCAAATCTGCAAATTAAAAACAAATGGAAACAAATGAAGAGCCTAACATTTGTGTAAACATATCAGCAACATAACCACACAGAGGAAATATTTATTTTAAAGGCTTTTAAACATAATTTTCTGACTGTACATTTTAGTGGGATATAACCTAAAGACAAAAAGAAAGGCATAAAAATTATTAACTTCACTCTGTAGTTTTATTGTTCGTGTCAGCATTACAATTTTAAAAGTTTTGTGTGTATTGTGAAACAAATGAGTGAATTAATATTTTTAGGAATCAGGATTTTCAGTGTAAGAAAAATAAGTTCCAATACAAAACAAAAGAGCTAAGAAAAATTCTGTAATATTCAATGTTACATTAAATATAAATGGACATTTAAAAAAAAATGGATGGCCATTATCTCTCTAAGGCAGTTTCTAGAAACCTAATACATTTGATGATTTGAGGAATCCAAGATTTTTAACAATGCAATTCTATGTTTCTTTCTGATAACAATTTTATTTTCCTCTGGTTTTTATTTCCATTGACTTTTCTTTTAGGGTTCACGTTTAATTAGATGCTATGAGGAATACTAAAAAGAACGTCCTGCCTAAGAAATTCATAATCACCCAAATGAATTCTGGCTGAATTTCCCTTTTGACACAGGGCGAGGGGAAAACGGCACTTGGGGAAAAGGATATTGTAAAGGGCAAAGTCCTATAAAAATGTGGAGCTCAGGATTTCACCAACTCCGTCTCCCTGCTGCTTGTTCAGAAGAGTCCAGCCTACATCCCCTCTCTCTGGTGAAGCCTTCTCAGTTGCCCTACATCCACACAGCCATCTGTCGTCTTCACAACCCATGAGATTTGGGGACTGGCAGTTATTTCATTCACGTGTCCCATTTCTCTATGAGCTGTATTTATTCAGTCATTAGACACCTGCTGTGTGCACATTGTGCAGTGCCCTAGAGATATGCTGTGAATAAGATACAACTACTTTCATCAATTAAAGTCACAGTCGAGCTGGGGAGAGAAACTGAAACATTAGAAGTATAATGTGATACAAGAAATGCTAAAGCAGCAGGAGGTAAAGCTTGCATGGTACTCCAGAGGAGAGACAATTGATTTTTCTTGTGTGGATGGAGGGAGGGAAAGAAGAGAGATGGGGCCAGGGCTCATGTCTTACAATGGCTTGTATAAAAGGCTTGGATACTGTGTTTCCCCGAAAATAAGACCTAGCCGGACAATTAGCTCTAATGAGTCTTTTGGGGCAAAAATTAATGTAAGACCCGGTCTTATATCATATAAGACCTGGTATATTATATTATTATTATTATTATTTTATTTTATTTTATTAAAGGCCCGGTCTTATATTATAGTAAAATAAGACCGGGTCTTATATTAATTTTTGCTCCAAAAGACGCATTAGAGCTGATTGTCCAGCTAAGTCTTATTTTCGGGGAAACACGGTAGTAGGAGTGCAGTAACTATTTGGAGATCATGATGGGCTGCATAGGCCACCAGATCCTGGTGGGGTTGCGACAGGGCAAAAGGAAATGATGCAAAATATTGGGCTGAAGGGAAATCCAAGACCAAGTTTGTCTACTCTTGTAGTTTGCCTAAGGCTGACCTTGGTTGTGTGTATATTCCGGCATTCCTCTCTCCCAGGATTTTTCATAGCATGCTCTGAGGTTAAGGTGGAGCGGGGTGCTGTGTGCAGTTCTGTCTCATCTTGAATTTCACAAAGTAGTTCATTCTGTGGGACCTGCACAACACAGACACTGTACCCTGAGCAGATGATCAGTATCATTCCACAGACAAGTGCAAAACTTGCTTCTGATTCAGGGTTGCGAATTAGGTCTGTCAGTCTTGTTTTGTAAATAGGAGGACACCAGAGAAATGCACCCTGCAACTTCAAAGACTTGTCCTGTGGTAGGCAGCCATAGTTGGCACTTCATTTGCAGTTAGGAATGTTCAAATAAACACTGCTCAGCATCTGATCAGATCAAGGCAGCCCACTCACCCCAGAAATACCATTCTTGGTGTGCACAAAGGGTGCCAGATGTTCTTATTCTTTCAAGATGTCCCTGCTGACCTCATTACCTAGGAAGTACATTCCAGTGGTGTCGACAAGCCCTCTTCTGCCAGTAAAGGAAGAATGGATAGGTGCACTTTCAAAGCAGAAGTTATATCCTGCGCCAGTCAGACATCGTTGGCCCTGGTAATCAGGATTACAAATTAGCAAGGAAATTTTGACTCAGAGGATAATGAAAGCTATAAAAAACCAAGGTGTCACCTTCAG
This sequence comes from Rhinolophus hipposideros, assembly GCF_964194185.1. Classification (NCBI taxonomy): domain Eukaryota; kingdom Metazoa; phylum Chordata; class Mammalia; order Chiroptera; family Rhinolophidae; genus Rhinolophus; species Rhinolophus hipposideros. The sequence continues at coordinate 117,764,772 of NC_138046.1, forward strand.
TAAAGGTGAGTGGCTATTTCACATATCAGTATAATAACTTCCATGGCTGCTGACAAGGTTTGTACTTTGGGGATGTAAGCCTTTCCCCACGAACACATTCCGTATTTTTTCTAACCACAGTGCAATATACAGGACAGCTTGAAGGAGCTTCAGAGGCTATTGCATGTTGTGTTAAAAGTTGAGCTCTTGTGGATATAAATGAAGTAGATGTTAGTATTTTAAGAACTGGTATTGGCACATACGAGTATAGAGCTACGCTGTTGATAGCTGCAAACACACTATTTTGACTGAAGCACAAAAATTTTAGTGTGAGCAAACTCACACTAAAATGTGAAAAAATTTGGTGTCAGATATAATTCTGATTACCTGAAGCTTATTTAAGAATTCTGCTCTTGTGGACAGGTATAGGTACTCCGAGATGGACAAGAATTTAAAACTTTCCCATCCAATGGGCTCTATATCATTGCTAGGGATTACTCTGTTGGAAGAGGAGCATGTTGTGGTCTGGTTAGCATTGGGCTGGTTAGCATTCCCTGGGCTTAGTAAAATCAGATGAGGTAACGGAGGTCTGCCATTCTTGGAAGGACTTCCACACTGGCCATGGGGAATTGCAGGGATTTCTCAGAAAGGTATCTGTACCATGACAGTTCAGTTGAGCTCAGCAAACATGTACTAAGAACCAACTGTATACAAGGTCCTGTGAAGGTGTGAGAGAAAAAGATGAAAAAAAGTAAAGGAGCTGGCAGGGGACAATCGAAGGGACAGACACATCAATTGCTAGCACTACTGTACTGTGTGGTCAGTCACCAGACTAGAAAACATGGAGGGGTTTAGGGGAAGGCAGAATAGATAGGAGGCTTGGCCCAATCTGGAGGTTCAGGAAAAGCAAGCATAAGTGTAGAGGAGCCAAATGACCTGGCAAAGAAGGGTGGAAAGAGACTAGACTGTACAAAGGAGACAGCATGAAGCCAGAGAGGTGTTTATAAGGTGTTTCTCCATACAGCTGTGACAGTGTCCAGGGGAATAACTCCATGTTTTAGAAGGCCTTCAAAACATGTGTTCATTGTCTTAAGTATGGAAATTGGAAAAGTTATCATCTCTATCATGTAACACTTTTCTGGTAATTTCTCTCTCTCTTTTTCTGTGTGTTTTAACTCTTTAGTTTCCTTCTCTTTTGTCTTTAGAAATATTTTGTATATACCAATAATGTTTCACTTGGAGCAATTGCTCTTCTGCCTCCTCTGCCTTCTCTCTCTCTCTCTCTCTCTCTCTCTCTCTCTCTCTCTCTCTCTCTCTCTCTCTCTCTTTCTCTGGGTGATCAAAGCTAAAATAGTGCAAAATGACAAAGATACAATGCTCTCATGTCACTGTGTATAGGAGGCATCCATATTCAGAGGGTAGCTGTTACATTTGTAACCCAACATGAATCAATTAAGGTCCAGCTTTTTCCAGGTTCACTGAAAAATGAAATAATGACAATTTGCCCTTTTTTTCCCATGAAACCTCTTGTTCTCTTTGCTTCCATGTAGATGGTCATTTTTAACATTATGGAAGGAAACCATGCTAGCCAAAAATTTTCTTTCCTGGTTCAACTATAAATAGCAACTGGAGAAATTGAAATGCTTCCTTTTAGAGGAAACCATTTTGAAGTCCAGAGCAAGGCTCTTCTTTCCCACCACCTTCAAACAACTGCCTATGGTCAGTTTTTCTTTGATCTCTAGGCTCTGAAAATAATGTTGGCTTCTCCCAATCCCTTCAGGTATTCCCTGATTGCAACAAGGATCCACAAGAAAGTGGGATGGAGGGCTGGGCTGTGAAAAGGAGGAAGAAAAATAACCTGACATTTTTTCTACTCCATCTTGATTCCTTTAGCATTGATTTTTGTGCCTCTCCATCCTTTCTCCACCGGAGGGTTTTCTTGTAGACCTCCATACCCTCACCATCACCATTTAGGGGTTCTGCCAATTGAGTCCTCCTAGCTAAATTCTTTCCCCAGCAGCTTCCAAATGTGGTTGCAGCATCTCTACTTGTCAGGAATTAGTACCCACCTACCTCTTTGTCTGCCCTGGAGACATTCAGTGTCTCCAAGTAACTACTGGTACTTGGCTGGTGGAGTTTTCCAGCATCAGATATTGATTTAAGGCCATCTGTTATTGATTAATCCAAAAGAAGTTTTGAGTGACAGTCCTGATGACTGTGATTAAATGTTTTCATAGGCTTTAACTGACAGAGTCTGTCAGCCAGACAAAAGCACCGAGGACTTAGAATTGGATAGAAGTCAAATGGAAGGAGTTGAGATGGAGGAGAAGACCAAAAGATAATTATCCTTTCTTTCCCTCCAAGTTCCGAATGAATTGACAGGTAGACTCTGAGGAGTTGGCCAGATGGGGATCCAAATATTATCTTTATTGCCCTGTAGAATCTGGATAAGAGCACATGACTTGTATCTGAGACATTTTGGGCTTCTTAATACTGCCCGCCCACTTCATTAAACGTGTCCAGGCAGAACTGTACAGTCATCCTTTTTAGAGGCAGGCTTATTACCTCACGGTGTATGTATCTGTGGGGGGGGGAGAGAGAGAGAGAGACACTGATTGATTGATTTGTGTTCAGAAACAGCTTTTAACTTGGCTAGTGTAGTTGACCTCCTGTATGGGTAATTTACGGGATTCTAGGAAGCCCTGACACATGCCAAAAATTCTCAGTTACGCTACTGAAACTATACCATTATAAAGTGAATTCTTTGATAGTATGATAGATTGAAAAGAGCAGGGACTGTAGAATCAAAGAGACCTGGGTCCAAATTTCAGCTCTGTTTAATACCTCTGTGACCTTGGGGAAATTATTTTTGAACCTTTACTTCCTTATCTGACCAATGGGGATAATGAATAGTCTTTGTATGGTATATAATGTGCCTATTAACATAGAGGGTACTTAACAAATATTTGTTCCTTTTTCTTTATCTGTCTCCCTTTCTGCTCCCACATTCCCTTTTGTCATTAGGCTTTACTGATAGCAAATCTCTAGAACTTCTTGGGAAGGAAAATGGCTGACATCTTTTGTGGGTTTACAAGTTAACTAAATTCTAAGCCAGAGTTGTCCCATGAAAATATAATGGAATCAATATGTAATTTAAAATTTTCAGCAGTTACATTGAAAAAAGTAAAAAGAAACAGGCAAAATCAATTTTAACAATGTACTTTAACCCAGTTATCAAAAATATTTTAACGTATATCAATATTAAATTATAATGAGATATTTTGCATTTTTTGGTCACCAAGTCTTTGACATCCAGTGTGTAGTTTACACTTAGAGCACAGCTCAGTTCACACTGGTGGCCACATTTCATGTGCTTAGTAGCCTCATATGGCCAGTGGTACCTGTATTGGACAGTGAAGTTCTGAGTTCTTTACATGTATCAGTTTTTTCCCTGCTGAGTTAACTCAGGTTCTCTGGAAAACAGAGCCTAAGGCAGGTCTTATTACAATCCCAGGGCAGGGAGAGTAAAGGGAAAGAGAAGTGAGGCAGATGCTTGTTGGTGCATGTACCTGTTCAGAAAACTGTACCTTAGTACTTTCTCATGGAAAAAAAAGAAGGAAGAAGTTTTCTGTCACCCCATATTTTCCATTCCTCTTAGGTCAGAGTTTGCCTCATGCGGGCTAATTCCATGCCATTCTGGATTGTGGCACCTAGCCCCTTCAGGCAGCCTCCGAGGAGGCCACCTACCAATCCAGTGGCTTGGATCTCCATTCCAGTCTGGGCATGGATCCACATCCTCAGTAGTACTGTCAGGCCAAGCCCAGGAGCTGTGGAGCGGCTGTATCTTCCACCACCCTGGGGGCAATCAAAGCTATTCAGAGCTTGCCAGTCAGAAAGGAGCCAAGGCAGCTGGAGATGGCAACAGTTATGACCCAGGAGTCTCCATAAGTGGCCAAGGGCACAGGAGCTAGTCTCTCCACAGGAGAGACTTCGAGGAGACTCATAAAATGTGTCCAATGAAATTCTCACAACAATCTAATGAGGGAGGGAACTGAGGCATAGTGAGATTAGCAACTTGCCCAGGGTTATGCATCTCCTAAGTGACAGAGCTGGAATTCTAACCGGATGGCATCCAGAGTTTGTGCTCTTCACCACAAGCTCACACAGGTCCTTACCAGTTTGGCACAATCCGATACAAATCAGATTTTCTGCTGAGAGCAGGTTTTTATCCACAGAAACTTGAAAGACAGAGGGCCTATGAGGAGATATGGATATGTCAGGGTTCAAAGGAAATTCTTGACCCATCTGTAATTTTGCTCAGGAGCTCACCACTTCTTGCTTGCCGAGGAATCCATGAACCATCGCCTGCCCCAGCTGGAGGATAAGTACTGACCCTTCTATAGGTCCCCAGCCCTTCATTCAGCAGATTCGCTGACCTCTTCAGTTTCTCAGAGCTGTTGCCGTACAGTAGGGAACCCCCTCTCTTCTTGTTTGTGGATAGACAGGAAGCCATATTTGATACTTTGGGAGCCTCTTTGTATACTACTTTATTTCGATGGGTTGGTGTAGTAAGTTTAGGGATTTGGAGATTGATCAAGGAGAAGACGATCTCATGAGAGGCGGTAACATAACACATTTGGGCGGTTCTTGGACAGGCTTGCCTGATAAGGGAAGTCCCTCATAGTTGGAGACCTTCCAGAATAGTTGTGTCAGGCCACCACCCAGAAGGGGAATCAGGCAAGGACCTTCACAGGGGAGTTGGGGAAATCAGAGGGGGCTTACCTGTCTAGGTGATGTCGCTCAGCAACAATGTGGAGGGTCTCTGGGTCAGAGAGCTCCAAAAGGCAGCAGCAGTTTGGGGTCTTTTATAGCTGCAGGATTTGTTATTTATGACTAACAGATGTTGAGCAGTTTCACAAGGTATGCAAGTAGGTAGACTCAAAATGGCTAAAATATGTTTATTTGCAATATATTTAAAACAATTGGATGTGTGAGAATTTGAGTAGGACAGCAGCGGGCTTTGGGCTAAAGATCCTAGCCTGCTGTAAAGAAGTAAACAACAGGGGGCCATTTTTGCCTAATACCCAGGGGCCGTCTCTGGCCCGTTTATATAATAGTTGGACAGGAAACTTTCCATTTATTTACCTCTTCAATTGCTGTAACGGAGTATTAGGATCTGAACAAAGTCCTTAGGGTAGCACAAGTCTAGAATTCCTGATAGTAGGAGATGCTTTTCCGAGCCAACCAAGACCTACTTTTCCTTTTTCTTCTGGCACTCCCATTGGAATCAGAATGTTAGGCAGCCATAGACGTGAGAGATCAGCTGGCCAGCTCCACCACTTTGCAGATGAGAATGCTGCAACCCAATTACGCAAAAAGTCTTTCCCAAGGTCACACAGCTCATTGCGGAAGGAACCTAGACCTAAACTCAGGTTTCCTAATTTTGCCCCATTTTATTTGACAGCACCCTTGCCTTATCACACCAGGCAGCCCTTGTACATAAACTTGCTGAGTGTGTCTCTCTCTCCAGTTTGGGAATGCTTTAGCTCATTTTCATGGAAGGGAGCTTCAGAATGAGGAAAGAAAGAATGTAGAAAGAATGAAACTTTCTACACCAAAAGAGTACCCCCAGGCACGTATCTATACAAGGAGACACCCCTGACAACATCAGAATGTCCTGAAACAATCACAAAGGAGAAGCCCTGTGGTCATAATAAATTTCCTCTTAATCATATCTACACAAAGGTGTCAGTCCCCAGAGCTCTATGAAACCTTATCTTTGCCAAATAGTTTCTCAATCTCAACACACTTTCTCGCAAGAACTCATAAAAACATCTCAGTAAATACCAAATGTGACTAGTAGAGATTTAAAATGTTATGAAATCCTGTGAAGAATATTCTAGCACTGGTTAATAGATTTTCTCACTCCGCCTTGGAACATGTTACCCATGGATGGGTGATAAGGGATAGGAAGGCTCCCTGTTGGCATAGTTGGGGGTTATTTGTAGTTTTATTGTACTGTAGCCTTTGTAGGATTATGGATGGATTGGTTATATAAGAGAGGAGCATTTGTGCTTTCTCTGTTTTTAATTTTCAAAAAAATGAGAACGTCTATAACCCAACTTCAGTCAAGAATGCTGACTCAAAGGTGAAGAAATCAAAGTCCAGTTTCACAATGAACATGTCTATGGTCAAATTTCAGGATGGTGACATTCCCTTCCCTTAGCTTTTCTTTCCTCACTGCCTCTCCCCTAAAAAAAAGGAGAGGGACTAGAATGTTACTGTTGATTAATGTGCTGCTTGAAAAAAGATGCTGTAGACACTAGACTGTAGCATACTTCAGCTACATGCAAAATTCTTGGTCAGCTGGACAGTTTGATGCTCAAGATTTTCCACAATCCTTTATGGTTGACTGAAGTTAAAAATGTTGGCCCACTCTCTCACCCTATGCAGAGTCATTGGCATTTTGCCTAAGAGTTTCTTGTTTTTTCTTTGTGTAGCACTTCATGTATATGTCAAAAATATGATTACAAGGTTTTAATCCTTCCCACTGCAGATATAAACTAATCTCTCCCACTTCTTATCAGAATTCTTTAAAATAATCAAGAATTCAGATATCAGAGTGCTTTGGATTAGGGACAGAAGACTTATCATTTCCTTGAAGAGCATCAGCCTATTCTAAACAGTGAGAGTTGGAAGTTTGCTTTAAATAATGTGGTAAATCTACTTTTAATTTCCTTAAAGCCTTAAGATCTCCACAGGAAAGAGAAAGATAAGGTTCTCCACGCAGTGGCCAAAGGATGTGGCAGTAAATTTCTTTAGCGTGTGTGAAGGTGTAAGTGGTGGGGAGAATGGGTCTGTGCTGATGGGTTGTCTCCCCAATGCAAAGCCCAGCAGACCATGAGAGTGGGAAAGTGGTAGAAGGAAGCTGAGGAGATTGGGAAACCCTGTGGGAGATGTACTAGATGATGACAAGAACTCCTTATGAGTAGATCTATTAGTTGGGGCTCCATAGCTAATTAGTGAAGTTTTCTCCATTGTGGCTCTTCCTTATGATTGACAGAAAGAGAACCTACCTGAAATAGACCCAAGTGTATATGCAAACTTAATAATGATGAAGAAGGTTGTTATCAACTGGGGAAAAGGGAAGACTAAGTCATCTGGGACCACTGGATAACTATTCATGAAATGAAACTAGTTTATCTCATGATCTCACCAGTAATAATAAAATAAATTTGACATAGATCAAATAATGAAATGTTAAAAATGTTGAACTAGATAAATATAGGCAGATATTTAATGTCATCTTTGGATGGAGAGAGACTTTCTAAGTTTAAAAAGCATTGAAAGGGAAAGGCTGACAAATCTGACCCATGTCAGAAATGCTGTAAATGAAATTAAAGGCCAGAAATAAACTGGGAGATTTTTACAACAGATACTATTAAAGGCTAATAGCCTTAATTTATTTTAAAAAACAACAATGCATCTCATAAATTGATAAGAAACGTGCCCAACTCTTGACCCCTACCCCCAGTTCTCTGCTCCCTCCCAGAGTCCATACTTCATGAAAGATATGCCTGCACATGTTGTCTCTACTTTCCCGCCCCTTCTAGGCTCTCAGCCTGGCATGCACCCCATCAGTGCACTGAATCACCACTGACTTCCATGTGGCCAAACCCAAAAGTCTTTTTTTTCTCTTCCTCACGTTACTTCCTTTCCATGCTTCTTCCTTCTCTGCACCTTCTCTCCTTCCTTTGGCCTCTGAGATAATGCATTCTTGTATCTCTGGATACTCCTTTGCTCCTTCTCAGTTTCCTTTCTTTGGGAGGTGCCTTTTCCTCTACCCCAGACCCCTAAATGCTCAAGTTCCCTAGATCTCAGTCCTAAGTCTTCTCTATCATTGAATAGCATCTCTCTAGGTGACCTTATCCATCCCATAGATTTAGATGTCATTTATAGTCTTGTAACTCCCACATTTATATTCACAGCACAATCCTCACCTCTGAGCTCTGTGTACTTGCCCTACTTCACATCATTTGCGTGGTTCCCAGGCATGTCAGATTTTAAATAGCAAAAGTTGAAGTCTTACTCCCCCTTCTCCTGCCTGTTCTGACAACAAACAAAGGAAAATTTGTTTCCCTTCCAGTCTTCTCCATCTTAGTGAATGAATGGCACCGTCACTCACTGTTCATGTAGACACGTGGCAGTCATCCTTATTCCTTTTCCTCCCCCACCCACATCTAGTCCATTAGCAAAACCTTTCTGTTTCCCAAATAGATTTTATTAATAAATCTATCTACCTCTCTCCCATCCCCTGCCCAGCCCTCGCCAGGCCCACTGCAGCAGCCTCTTCAGGGGGCTCCTCTCTCCTCTCCTTACTCCTTTCCAGTTCTCCACATAGTAGCTCAAGACATAGATAAAAGCTCAAGACATAAGATAAAAATTGGATCAATGTGTTCCCATTGTAGTTTAAAGAAATCCCAAATACCTTACTTTGGTCTACACCTGACTGGGTCTTTTCTAATTCTCTAAACTCATCTCATGGCAATTTCTCCAGCAACTTCTTTGTGTCTGCATGTTGCTCTCCTCTGGTTTCTGAGTCCTCCAGGGTCTTCACTGTTCCAGGCGTTTGCACATGCTATGCTCCTTCCTTTGCCCAGAAACTTCTTACCCGCAGCTCTTCTCATTCAAGGCCTTCCATCCCCCCTGTATCCTATCTATTTCTTTTATAGCCCGTATGATTTTATATTTAATTTGTTAAATTGTCTCTGTCACTAGAAAGTAAACTCTACAAAGCCTGAGCAGATCTATTAATGAATATACATATCCAATGACTAGCATACTACCGGCTGTCTATCAGTATTGCTCAAATAAAGGAGTTAATTAATAATGAATGAAAACTTAACTAGGTTAATGAGCAGATAGCTTATAAAAAGGGAAGTACAAGTGGCCTAATTAATACACATGAAGCACCTAGAATAACACCTGGTACATACTAAGCACTTAATATATTTAGCTATTGTTATTCTCATATTAATAATATTTAATAGTATTTGGTAAATTAAAAATAATTGTATCACCCAAACTAATATTCAAATTAAAAGATTAAAGAGATAATCAATTTCTGATTCTTAAATTAGCTAAGATTTAAAAAAAATTAGATGGTCAACATTTTGATGAAGATGGGTACTTTTTACAGGTAGTTACCGAGTGATTTGACAAAAAAAAAAACAATTTGGATGAAAGCAAGTCAGTTAGTAAAACAATTGGCCAAACTGATTTTTTGTTCAAAAACAAACACTGCCAGACAATGGTTGTCCACACATTGGTATTTGTACTGTGGAGACGGTGCCTTTAAACTGTTTTTTTAGGTTAAGCTTTTTTCCTTATTTTTTTGTTTTCATCCATATTTTCAGATTCTTGGGTACATCCTCTTTTCCGTTACTTTTTTCCCAGCAATTAATCCTTTCCTACTATGTTTGTGGCAGGGATATATTGGGGGGAAAAGCCAAAATGTGCAACAATAGGGGATTTGTTGGAATCTAATCCAACAATAAGGGATTAGATAGCGAAAAACAATATTTAGAGCACATGATGAGTTGAAAACTGCCCTGTGGTGTAGCAAATTACCAAGACTAGGAAAACCAATGACTAGCAGTAGACATGTTCAGAATTGCTGTTCAATCAATCCTATGATCATGTTGACCGGTTGCTTTTGGCCACATTGCATTTAGCCATAAACCTACGGATATATCAAGAGTCTTTAAAATTTCTAGACTTTTAGTCCCAAAATTTCATTGTGAAGGAATAAAATAGAAATGTGGTCAAAGATTTATGTGCAAATATATACATCATAAGTTAGCAATGATGCAAATGAGAAAAACCATCAAACATAATGTTCGACATTAGGGGAGGTGATCCAATATGAGGGTGAGGGTCCAGGAATAGGTAGAAACACTGTTTCTCTTATCAAATATTGAGGATTCACACTTGTTAGCACAGTTACTTAGAATAATTTGCTTAAGCAACATAGTAAAATTGAGAATTTGAGTGCATTTCCTGAAAAATCACTAAATCATAAAGGGTCTTTGAAATAGTTCCCATAAAGAAATGTGAAAGCATTTATTACAGCTCTGACGTGGCAAATTGCTGCCACTTGCTTTTAGGGAAGGCCAGCATGGTGGCAAAATTAACAGCATGCAGGGATAAATGGGTGGCCCTTAATTATGAAAGGAGCAGTGGCAAAATGGAAGATAGCTCCTTTGCCATGCTCACACACAGCAACCAACATAGCATGCTCTGGGAAAATGTTTGTAAGCCACATGGCTCCATGTGGAAATGATTTCACCTCCTCATTAAGATCACATTGATGAATAAAAACAGAGGAAGGAAGCCAGCTTGACAAGGATATCATACCAAAAGCCAGGGTGAGCGGGAAGTCTTTGAAGGGTATAAGATGAAGGTAGCTGAGCTCCGGAAGGAAGTAGTTTTGTAGACCCTGTTTGGTCTTGGTTGTTTTGCGGTCATTATTGGAGTGGTGTCTTAGGCTCATTAAGGGTTTAATTCTGACATATTTATAGAGAAAAAGAGACAAGGCTTGTCTGGATTTGGTAGCACTCCTGTTGTTGTAGGTTAGCCAAAATTTACCCTTAACCTCATGAATAGTTACGTTATTTACCTTCTAGAAGTTTGCCTACTTGATATTTGAACTGTAAGATTTTAAGCCATTACAGACTAAAACCTTTAAGATAAGTTTTCTAAATACTTTTAACAGAGAATTATGAAATGAGAAGAAAGACAAAAGAGGAATAGCTTCGGATTTTAGTCCCCGTGCATATACTATTAAGACCAAAACAGAGACGAGGAAAAAGAATGTTGCTGATGGAATTGATGGGCATTAGTTCTGTTTGTGCTGAAACAGATCTGAAGAGGAATGTTTTATCTTAGGCTGTTATTGACCAATTTATTTTAATCCTGTGAAAATATATACGCTGATAGCTAAGTTTTAACCAAAAAAAGAACAATTGGTTTAATTAAATTCTCATTCTATTTAGAGGGTCTGTTGATAGTTTAATACTATGCATTAAAAAACAAAAAAACCCCAGGACACAGGAAAGAGTGTGCCTAATGAAGATATTTGTTGATGGTTGCAAACTGACAGTGTGTAATAGAAAAATTAAATCCAGGTTTGCTCAAAGTGTATTTGAGGCTGGCTATCATCCTTGAGTTAAATGAATATAATTTACATTTGCTATTTTAGCAGAATTACCAAAATTGAAAAAAAAAACACTACCTGATTTTCAAAAACTATATGTGAGTACCTGTATGTTTGTGTATATACATACACCTACACACACACTCATGGAAATAGCTTCCAAATTGAGTTTTATCTCATTATGGGTTTATTGGAATAGAGTTATATATATATACATATATACACACACACACACACACACACACACACACACACATATATATATACACATATATATATATGTTTAAGTTTTGGGTAGTTGATTATTCAAGACATGTATTGCGTTAACACCTTCATTGATCTGATTTTCAGTACAAAAAAAGTTGTTAGAATCAGAATTCTGTTTTAAGGTACATTGATGTTGTGAAAAAAATACCTTCAAAATGAATTTAAAATTTCCCTTTAGCCCTTTTCACCCTATAAGACATAGGATATATTTGTGGCTTTGTTATGTTAGAACGTCTCTCACTTATTTCTGTTTAAAATTTTATGAGTGAATACATAAGTACAGAATTCTGTGTGCACTCACATGTGTATCTATTATGTAGATACAGTCTCCATATTAATAGATACAAGTTACTATTTTTTGGACAATACGATTAGGTTGAGAAGCTAGAGGCAGGACTAGCTTAGAGGGCAAGACTGGTGACTGCATTTGAGGGCAAGAATAGAGTGAGCTGATCATTCCTCACGGCCCTAGTTACCCTCCCTTTACCCAGCCTCATCTCACTTCCCTACAGCTCCAGTCTGAGAAATTGGAAGGGAATTTGAAAAACGAAAATGTAGAGGAAAACATCGATTTTTCTGACTCAGAATTTCAGAACCAGAAATAGACTGCGACATCAGTGAGTCCCAACATGAGATTTTCAGATGAGTGAACTAAGCCCCGAAGAAGACAAGTGCTTTGCTAGTCAGCAGGATAAGTGATCCTTGTATCAAAGACTCCTGGTTTCCAGTTCAAGGTTATTTTAATGACTACATTCTGGGAGAATTCTAGTAAAAATGAAGCCAAGAGCCTTTTGGTAACTGATGTCTTCACTGTAGGCAGGGATACTGCATTTGTCTGAGGCAAAGGTTAAGAAAGATGCTTAAACCAAACAGGAATTCTTTTTCTGGAAGAGAGCAAAATATTGCCCAGACAGAGGAGGCATCTGGTATTATGTGACATTTACCCTTGATCTTTTTAGAGGTAATCTTAGAAGGCTTCATCAGACAAAACCAGATTCTTTCCATATGGTACCTTACAAATCTAATGATCCTAGAGAATCTGCTGCTGCGTCCCACGGGTGCTGCCCTTGTGTTACGTATGTTTCCAGCTCTTTAGATTGATTGTGAATCTTTGGCCTCAGGCTGCACCTGATGCCACGGGTCTTTCTGGTTTCATTTATGTGTGCATAAAGGAATTTCCTTTTCTGGTCTTTGAAGCTCTATTGATGTAGCTTGATCTTCTAAGCCATGTAACACCACCTACCAGACTACTTGAAGTCCAAAACATTCATAGGAAAGGGAACAATCTTCCGATAGCATTATTTACAATTCTGTATTCCAAAATTTAATATACAGACATAAACTTTGACCATATCAAATCGCCCATTCTGAAAAGAGGCATTTTGCTACATGTAGGTAAAGATGTTGATAAATACCCTCTGTATACTGTAAATATATTTATTATTATACATGGGGTTTTATACAATAGGGAACATCATTCAATAAATATTTATTGAGCACCTACTATGTGACAGGCACTGTGGGTTGGACCTGGGTGAAAAAGGCAAAAAGGTCCATGTCCTTGTGGAGTTTACATAATTAATCTCTGCAAAAGGATGCTTTTATGAAGGATAGTCAATAATTCTGGGCTCTGGATTCTCTCTTTTAGTCTATTTACACATGCATGTTTTAATGAATATGAGTTTTTTTATTAAAATGTAACATATAAAAAATGTAGTACATACATACAATGGAATATTACTCGGCCATAAAAAAGAATGAAATCTTACCATTTGCAACAACATGGATGGACCTAGAGGGTATTGTACTAAATGAAATAAGTCAGACTGAGAAAGACAAATACTGTATGATCTCACTTATATGTGGAATCTAAAGAACAAAATAAATGAACAAACAAAACAGAAACAGACACATAGATACAGAGAACAAACTGATGGTTGCCAGATGAGAGGGGCGTTGGGGAGCTGGGTGAAAAGGTGAGGGGATTAAGAAATACAAATTGGCAGTTATAAAATAGTCATGGGGATGTAAAGTACAGCATAGAGAATATAGTCAATAATATTGTAATAACTGTGTATAGTGCCAGGTGGGTAGTAGACTAATTGGGGGGATTCACATAAGTTATGTGAATGTCTAACCACTATGCTGTACACCAGAAACTAATATAAAATAATATTAAACGTCAACTGTAATTTAAAAAGTAAAGAAAAAAATTAAACAAATAAAATACAACATATAAACAGAAAAGTAAACAAATCAAGTCTATAGCTCAGAGAATTTTCACCAAGTGAATGCTTCCATGAAACCAGAAGCCAGGTCAAGAAACAATACATTGTCAGGCCCCAGAAGTCCCCTTTGGAACCTCTTCCGGTTGCTAACCTTCCCAAGGTGACCACATTTCTCACTTCTGACACCACAGATTAGTTTGGCTTAGTTTTGAACTTTATAGAAATGGAATCAGTGGTATATGTATCTAACCTCATTTGCTCAAAATTATGCTTGTGAGATTCATTTGACTTGTTGTACATAGTTGGGTTCATTCATTCTCCTTGCTGTGTAGTATTCCATTTTTTAAGTATATTATGATTCATTTATCCATCCTATCATTAAAGACATTTGGACTATTCCCAGTTTTTGTCTGTTTTTGACAATGTCACTATTAAGGTTCATAAACTTGTCTTTAGGTGAACATTTCTGTTGGGGATACTCTTCTGAGTTGGAATGCTTGGTCACAGATTATGCCCATATTCATCAGTACTATGTACTGCCAAGCAGTTTTCTAAAGTGTTTATACCAAGTTATAGTCCTGCCAGCAGTGTATGAAAGTTCCAGTTACTCCACATCCTTGCCAAATCCGGCATTATGTGCTTTTTCATTTTTGTGTATATTTTAAGTTTAAGAAAGTAAAACAGAACCACTGGGATTTTGTGATAAACAATGAGGCATCATCAAGTTTATAGCAATCGTAATCATCCCTTGCATTTTGATCTATGCCAGTAATTCAGAATGGTATCATATCGAATTACAAAGTCTGCTTACCTGTTGACAGAATTAAAGCCACTGTGTACAATGGAAAATCCTGCGGAAGTTTGCCTTTCCCCGACATGTGGACTTCCACATGACATGTGGAGTCATGGCTTTTTCAAACCAGCAGTGGTAGTCCACCTTTTTTTTGCATAAAAGGACCGAGTTAGAACAAATAATATTTACAAGCCACTTTTGTTGAATTGCAAAATGGGCATGGCTTTATTGAGACTTGGGGAAGAAACATACTTTTGGATGTGAGATGACCTTCCATATCAAGTGGAAGACTGGAAGTGAGGAAATTGGAACAACTATTGGCCAGTAAACTATTAGCATCGGACTGTATTTGAGAAGTGATTGTGGGGAGATAGCTGTCATCCTGAAATTAGCTTGTCAACCATATTGTGAAGTTAGGAGGGCTAACTTTTAGACCAAACCCCTTAAGAAGCTGCTGTATTGGCAGCCCATCCATACCCCTCCTGCTACTTTAACTGCACTTTCCAAGGAGAAGTTGTAAATACAATGGATGCAGGCCCGGGACCAATCACAAAAGAGCCTAGCTGAAGTAAAGAAGAACCTTATTCTTGGAAAGATGCTGATGGTTTCCTTTTTCTTTTCAGTCCAAGATTTACACTCGCACACCAACCTTATATTTGGATTTCAAATTGGACCAAGGAGCAAAACATTCCCAGCCTGTTCCTAAAGGTATGATGGGTTCTGGTATTTAGTGATCATTTCAGGAAAAACAGACAGACAGACAAAGGGCCACTTTCTCTGGAATGTGCTGGTTTCTGAACCTCAGCACAAAGTTCTGTGCACTTAGTTTAGGTTTAATTATGGCTAAATTAGCAAATACTGCTGGGCCTTTCAAATTAGGAAAATCAGGAAGAATTCATAGAATGTGCTGGCTGGACTGTCTGGGCCACCTCCCTCATTTTACAGGTGTGAACATTAAGGCCCAACATATGAGCTTCTTGGCAAAGCCTTGTACAGACTTGCTGGACAAGGCAGGACTTTTACACATGTCTCCCAACTGCTTGGCCCATGTTGACTCGCAGTGCTCCTGGAGGCAAATTCCAACCTTGTTACTTATGAACAAGTACGTCCTGGATTGTGATACATCATCTCTTGAATAAAGGTATTGCTATAGAAGACTTTTCCTTTAAGTTGACATTTAAATACAAATAATGCTTAGAAAACTCCCAAGCATTTAAGGCCAATTTTAGTTTTTAAAAAAGTGATTATGCTGGAAATCATGAGGCATCAATCTTGGACCCATTATTTTGTTCTTTTTTCTTTCTTTCATTCTGGCTATTTTTAAGTACTGAAAAGTTTTTTAAATCACTTAAACATATCAGGTGTGATCACAAAATACAGTGAATGTTTCAATAAAAAATTTATTACAGTAAAAGACACATTGTGATTAAGGCCCCTCAAAATACTCCCCCCTTACCAACCCCCCCCCCCGCTTCAAATACATTTATCCCATCGCTCTTGCCACTTTCTGAAGCAGTTCTGGAAGTCCTCTTTCATGAGTGGCTTTAGTTGCGCTGTCATGGCTACCTCGATGTCCTGAATTGATTCAAAATGTTTGACTTTGGGGAAGAGCCAGAAGTCGCACAGTGCCAGAGCCAGAGAATCAAGTGCATGAGCACACCGTAATGTTTTTATTTGACAAATTGCTGTACCAGAAGTGATGTGTGACACGGAGCATTGTCATGATGGAGGAGGATAAAGTAAAGACACTCACAAAAGAGGACTTCCAGAACTGCTTCAGAAAGTGGCAGGAATGATGGGATAAGTGTTCAAAGTGAGGGGGAATATTTTGAGGGGGCTTAATGGTAACGTGTCTTTTGCTATAATAAATTTTTTTATTCAAACATTTACCGTATTGTTTGATCACATCTTGTATGTGTACCCTTATACACAATTTTTATAACAATAAGTGTGATAGCACATATGCTTTAACTTTTTTCTCTTTTGAGTTTGCATCCCGCCAGTACCTTTTCCTCTTTTATCCGCCCATCACAGTACCTTCTCTATATATCCCAGATCTAGGAGAAATCCCAGATATGTTCTTTGATTAGATTTTGCTGTGTTTTCCTCCACACTTACTTTTCTACACTGACATATATGTATATGTAAATACACACATACAGAGTTATTTTGTCATTGTTTTAGAAAAATGGAATCATAAGTACATTTTTTTTTTGTAACAGCTCGATTTTAATTACCATCAGGGTACACTGTTGGAAAATTCAATGTTTACACAGTTGACCATTTCTCAGCCACCAGACCTTGGGGACTGCAGAGTGTTCTGAGGTCTGTGTTCTTGCTCTGAAGTTACTGGATGCCCTGGAGGTTCCTTGAAGTCACGGACTTCTTCATCTTCTTTTTGTTCTGCACTGGCTTATTTCGATTCAGGGTCTCGTTCATCCTGTGATACTGACTGAAGAGTGTTGTTCCTCTAGATTTCTTAGGCTTTCTTTTAGGTTTGGTAGTTTTTTTGGAGCCTTTTTTAGTAAAACTCATTTGAAGGGATCCTTTTACGTTTGGAGTTGTCATCTGTACCTTGCGACCACTTCTGGTCCTGGCTGGATTGGGAGCCTTCATGTTCTTTCTTTTGGTACTTGAGGTTGATTGTTCCATGTCTCTCTTAGGCTGTGGTTGTTTCTTAGTCATTTTAGCCATTCTAAGCTTTTCAACGGACTCATAAGTACATTTTTGCATCTTGCCTTTTTGACCAAACTATACCTCATGGAAATCCTTCTCAGTCTGCTTGCGTGGCTCTCTTTAATGGTGGTATTCTGGGCCGTGGGTTGGCTGCAGTGCATTTAGCTATTTCCTGTCAGTAGGCACTCCCTTTGTTCGTTGTGCTTGGTTACTGCATACGGGTCTGCAGTGCACATCCTCCTTCACGTACCCTTCTATATGGGGACTTATTTTGATGCAGCTGGTTTCCAGGGATGGTCACAAGGTATATGCATGTTTAATTTGAAAAGGTTTTGTCAGGTTGCAATCCAAAAAGGCAGTCACACTTTGCATCAGCAGAGTATGCGAGTGCCAGTTTCTCTAGGACACCACTAAGTGTATGGTTCATGTTGATTTCTGCTCTAAGTTTGCACTTAGCCACTGCTCTATGTTCCCTCATGAGAGAATGTGTGTCTGTCACTTTACAAAACTGTACTTGTATATCATTTCATCATTATGAATTTTAAACCTGACATTTGTTTCCAAAAACATTTTTAGAGGGATACAAAAACAAGTAACTTAGAAATGCATGGTTATTATTGAGTCACTGTTAACCCACTTTAAATAAGTCTTTTATAAACCTAGATGTGAAGCAGAAATACTTGTTTTTTCTAAGACATCACTTTCAGTTATAGTGTTCTCTCTCTATCTCTCTGTCTCCCTCTCTCTCTCTCTGACACACACACACACACACACACACGCACACACGCATATTCATTCATGCTTACATTGTATTAGGTGACAAATCCAAAGGTTAAGGCTTCTCTGTCCAGTACCAAACAGTTCATTCGGATATTACAAAGTACTTATTATTTATAGACTTGATAGTTCTGACTGCCTGTGATCATATATAACAGCTGGTAAAATTATGCTGTGTAAATTTTATTATCAGGTCATTCAAGTCAAGGTCACCCTTTGTCTTTTTTTTTCCCCCTAAAAACCACCTTTCCAGGTCAAATTCCATTATAAAATCCAAGGACTGTCTACATTAATTATATTTGTGTGCTTTGCTGCATCAATATTCCTTGAAATGTGTTGGCCCCTGGCTAGGTTCTGGACATGTTTTGTTTGTTGTATTTTGATTGTTTTCTTATGGTAAATAGACTTGACGTGACTGTCTGGGTTATGTTTGGCTTTTGGCATAAGCTTTGCCGTCTCACTAATTTAATGTTGACTTCATTGTATCATTACCAAATGAATGGGATAGAAACAGGCATTTACTGCACCATGCCATCCCTGATGCAGCAAAATGCCTATTTCCCAAGGGACGTCCAGTTAAGGGACACTGGTAACATTTCTCATGAATCAGGCTAGGTTTTATCTGAATTCCTTCCTGCAAATAGTATTGGAATCAATTTTTACCATCTTTTTTATTTCCTCTGGGTAAGGCATGGTTCTGTGGAGTTGTGCTAATCTTGCAGAAAACAGATGTTTCATGCAGTGATGATTTGGAAGGCAGTTAGTATCAGGAATAGCACTGCACGGTGCTTCACTTACAAAGAATCCAATTTGTCAAGTCTCTGACAGTACCAGATTCTTTTCACATTGGCCACACGTTTTTCATGTTAGTTCTTGGCTAAAATAAGAGTAAGTAGTTGTTTTCTTTTCTTCTTTCTCAATCTCTCTCTCTCTCTCTCTCTCTCTCTCTCTCTCCTTCCTTCCTTCTTTCTTTCAATCATGTCCCCTTTGTCTTCTGACTGACTACATCAGAATTTGGCCCTGAACAGCCACTGTTTTCCCCATCTTCCTTCACAGTACCTCTATTACTAGGTATTTAAAAGCATGATCTGAAATGTTAAAAATGGAGGATTGCTATGTTATGGAAAAACTTAATGATGTAAACCTTTTTCGCATCCCCCAACTTTTAACTGTAAAGTATGTGTACATGAATCAACAAAGTTTCTTTAGAAATCATATCACCTACCCCTCTGTGGTTAGTAGAATAATGGCTATGCCAAGATAGCTACGTCCTAATCCCTGTGTCATGCAGGGTGTCATGTGGGGTCTCTGCTCCCGCTCCCCACACAAGAACGCAGGACATGGTGAGGCCAAAAAGGAACACCCACAGAGCCATAGATAGGGGAGTCACACCACTATATTCTCACTGGCGGCTGGGCTGGAAACACAGGAAGCAGGAGCCGCACTATCCACAATCTTCTGTCCGCTTCTCTGCCAACCAACCTCATTTGCTAACTGTAATCGCAATCCACACTCCCCCATGCCACGCCACCCCACACCTTGCTAGCTTAGCCACGGCAGTTATATCAGTGGCTAATGGCTAACCGGTAACAGCCCATGGTCAACTAGTCACAGCTGATGGCCATCTACTACCTGAGCCAGCACCTTTCTATGTAAGGCTGAGAGCCTGGAAACTGCTCTCTGGAGCTCTGTCCCCACACCCTGGAACCTGCAAATATGTAAAGGGATGTTGTAGATGTGACAAAATGATCTTGAGATGGGGAGATTAGCCTGCATAATCCAGGTTGGCCCAATGTAATCATAAGGATCTGAATAAAGGAATGGGGGAGACAGGAGTGAGAGAGCGAGAAAGAGAGAGAGAGATGACCTTAAAAGCAGAGGTCAGAATGATACAATTGCTCGGTTTTAAATGGAAGGAGTCACAAGCTAAGGAATAGGGGTAGACTCTAGAAGCTGGAAAAGGCAAGGAAACAAATTCTCCCCAAAAGCCTCCAGAAGGAATGGTGCCCTGCTGACACCTTGATTTTAGACCTTTGAGACCCATTTTTGGACATCTGACCTCTAGAACTGTAAGATAATAAAATTTTGTTGTTTTAAGCCACCAAGTGTGTGGCAGTTGGTTACAGCAACAATAGGAAACTAATGTACTCTCTTGAATATTAATATACATATTTTTGCTTCCATGTTTACCTTGAAGGGGAAAGAAGAAAGGAGCCACATCAATTATATGTTAACAAAGCTTGGGGTTGGGGGAAGAAATAAATGCTTCAAAACGCTTTTTTTAGAAAGTAGATTTTAATGCCATACATACAGTAGCTACTCAGTAAATCACATTAGGACATGTTGAAACAGATCTTTTTTCTTTTTAAAGATTTTATTGGGGAAGGGCAACAGGAATTTATTGGGGAACAGTGTGTACTTCCAGGAATTTTTTTCAAAGTCAAGTTGTTGTCCTTCCAATCTTAGTTGTGGAGGGTGCCGTTCAGCTTCAAGTTGTTGTCCTTTCAGTCTTAGTTGTGGAGGGCGCAGCTCAGCTCCAGGTCCAGTTGCTGTTGCTAGTTGCAGGGGACACAGCCCACTGTCCCTTGGTGGGAGTCCAACCGGCAACCTTGTGGTTGACAGGATACACTCCAACCAACTGAGCCATCCGGGAGGCAGCTCAGCTCAAGGTGCTGTGTTCTATCTTAGTTGCAGGGGGCGCAGCCCACCATCCCTCGTGGGACTCGAGGAATTGAGCTGGCAACCTTGTGTTTGAGAGCCCACTGGCCCATGTGGGAATCGAACCGGCAGCCTTCGGAGTTAGGAGCATGGGTCTCTAACCGCCTGGGCCACCGGGCCAGCCTCGAAAGAGATCTTATTGGGTCAGTTATCTATATTGCTGCTTAAAAATTACCCCAAAACGTAGTGACTTAAAGCAACATTTGTTATCTCACAGTATCTCACAGTTTAGCTGTGTCCTCTGGCTCAGGGACTCTTATAAGTCTGCAACTGAGGTGTTAGCCGGGCTTGACTGGGAAGGATGCACTTCCAAGTCCACATCCATGTGGTTGTTGGCAGCATTTGGTTTTTTGAGGGTTATTACCGCAGTCCTCTGTCAGTTTCTTACCACGTGGGCCTCTCCATAGGGCAGCTCACAACATGGCTGCTGGCTTCATCAAGCCGGCAAGTAAGAAAGCCAAAAAGGGTGAGCAAGATGGAAGCCAAAGTCTAATCTCAGAAGTGACAGCCTGTTGCTTTTGCGTTATTCTGCTCCTTCGAACCAAGTCACTAGATGCAGCCCACACTTAGAGAGAGGGGATTACATAGGGCATGGATAGTAGGAAGCAGAAGGTATCTTACAGTCAACTCACCAAAGCTTACACTCTTAGATCAAAGTGCCACATAGTGTTTCGTAGTGTCAATGACTTAAAAATGAAGAAGGATTTTAAAAAAATTTTGTATTAAATTTATTGAGGTGACATTGGTTAGTAAAATCATATAGGTTCGAGGTGTACAATTCTGTATTACATCAATTATAAATCCCATTGTGTGTTCACCACCCAGAGTCAGTTCTCCTTCCATCACCATATATTTGATCCCCCTTACCCTTATCTCCCTCCCCCCACCCCCTTACCCTCTGGGAAACACTAAACTATTGTCTGTGTCTATGAGTTTCTTTGTCCTGTTTGTTGCTTTCAGTTTTAGTCATTTTTTTCTCTTGTGATTTAAAAAAAAATATTGAACCTAGAGAAATACATGGTGAGTTCTCCTCAGAGTTCCTGCCCAAATGGGACATTTTCATTGTCATTATCTGCTTTTTAAAGAAGAATGCCCCAAATATGAATGCTTCATGTGGAATTTTAGTTTTTCAGGTGTTTTCAGAGACAGAGTGAAGGCTGATTTTGTTCACTACATATAACATATGATTTAATTCATGGCCAGCTTTTGCAAAGCGGACTACCTACCAAGTAGTACATTAGAATATATAAACACAGTTTCCCTCATACTCAGAATATACCCATGACAGTTGTAGATGTCTTCAGAGCAGAGATGAACATGAACCACTGCCTGAAATAGAAAATTGTCATATCATTTTCCTTTAAATGGATTGTCTGTCTTTTTTATATTGATATATGGGAGCTTTTTATATATTCTGAATACTGGTCATTGTCAGTTATTTGTATTGCAGATATCTTTTGCCTCTTTTCCACCCTTCTATATTATTATATTTTCTGCATTTTAATAAATACAAATTCTTTAAATGAGTCAGTGTCTTTATTAATGGTTTGTGCTTTATGTGGCCTCTTTAATAACTTTTTTCTAACCCAAGATCATAAAAATATTCTCTCCATTACAGGTGCTTTCTTGTTTTGCCTTTCTTACTGATATACCTACACCTGAAATTAGCTTTCATGTATGGTGAGGTGCAATTGCATTTTTTAAAAATGTGGCTTTGAAAAAGAGAAAAAAATGGCAAATATACATGATGGGGAATGTCATGCACATTTTCGGGAACTCACAGTTCACTGAGCCTTCTTGTAGTAGTAATAATAATCATAGTGCTAACATTTATTCAGTGCCTACTGTTTGCCAGAAACTGCTCTAAGAACTTGCCCTGTATTAATTAACACCTCTGATCCTTATAACTTCATGAGTCAAAGACTGATTATCCCATTTTTCAGATGAGGAAACTAGGATACAAAGAGGTTAAGTAACTTACTCAAGTTCAATTAACTAGTGAGTATTGGGGCTGAGATTCTAACCCGTTATGGCTCTTAACCACTAAGATCCAGACAAATTAATGGACCTTTAGTGACCAATACTCTTACTTGTAGTGCTTTGGGTATGTTGATAAATAAACCCAAGATTTTGCAAATAGGTTAAAAAATGACTATTTTCTAAAATTTTTAAATGTATAATCTCACCAATTTGAAGATTGTATTCTGTTTATCTAATGTATTATCTTTAAGAGAATTAATCATCTTTGACTCTTACGTTAAGAGTCCATATAAAGTAAGAAACTATTCTAAGAATTGAAACACATTTCAATTTTGACAAGGGTGTATTTTTTTTCATATTTTCCAGGTCCTATTTAAAACTATTTTTCTCTTAAAAACAATCAGCTGTCTAAATATGTCCCACAATAATCCTAGGGGTATTTATGACATTCTCTGCTTATTCCAGGTTTCTGTTGTTTTCTGAAACTTTATTTAACCATTAAAGTTCTATCTGTTTTAGTTCTTAATTATCTACAAACTTGGTTTCAGTCTAAGTTCAAATGCCTAAGATAGTTTCTATTTTACAGCCCTAAATATAATTTTATTATTATAACTACATACTTAAATTATTTTCTGAAATTTTCTGAGCAATTAAAAACCAATTGTGAATACTGTATATTTGAAGAGGAGAAAAGGTCCGTTCAAATAAAACCAAGAAATAATAGTAGCATGTATTACTTTAATTAAAAAATGATCATATTAAATGTCTTGTTGCTAGGAAAACTTCAATGTACACTTAGTCTCTAAAGAGCAGGATAAGTTTCCAGGGATTTTTAATATGTTTTTTTCTTGCTATTTTATTAGCAAGAAAATAATCTGTGGAGTTTGTCCCCCAGAGGGTTAGGCTCCATTCTGGGCACTTAGAAGGCTTTCTACTGAGAATTTATGTTCCAAAGAGCTTACATTGCTAATACATTTCTTTTTCAAAATGTTAAATTTCCTTTATTTTTTAGTTTTTCTGCTAGTCTCTAATGCAATGAATGTTTCATATTATCTGTGTGGACTAAACCATAGGGAAGATTTTCCTGTGGGTTGCAATTGTTACTGTTTAAAATATAGGATCTTTGGAGACAGGTCTGAGTGTTATATCCCCATGACTTATAAACACAGGCCATAGTATGACCATTCTGGAATGTTTGAAACACATTCTGAGTATATTTTACTCTGGAAAGCAAATTGTCTCAAGTGTGTTTGTGTGGTACCATTCTATGCAATATCATTGAGTATTTTGTTATCAATATCACTCACCACATTTAGCGAAAGGTCCTGAAATAACCTGTCTCTTGTCCAGATGGCAGAGATACAAAGCTGACACCTCTCTCTTGCTGTTTATGTTGGGTTATAAGATGGGTATTAAATTTCTGTACTTGGCCAGCTTAGAGATCTTATAATGAATGAGCTGTCAGTTGCTGTGTGATCAGAAATCCCACCTTATATCACCAATTCTAGACTGCAGGGGTCGTTGGGACACAGACAGAATCCTAAGTGCCATGAGGTGCTTGAAGAGGACAGCAAAGATCTATTCTCTAGACCTTTGGGAAACAGTGACCCTACAGACCTTTGCTCAGCGTTTAGCACAGTCTGTGAGGAGACTCATTAGCTTGGACTTGGGGGGGGCGTGCTGGGGAGCATGGGGTTATCTCTGTGATGATAACCCTTCTCTGCCCTGGGTCACAACTCATCAGAAGTGTAGATAGCTGCTGCTGCAACCTCTTGGCCTACATGATGTTGGAGGAAGGTTAGAAGAGAAGGAAGGGGCAGGAAAGGGAACTGACATTTGTTAAATGCCTACTAAGTGCAGGCATTGTGCAGATATGGTGAAAAACATATAACACACATGTCCATACATATGTATATGTATATATGCATATGCAGATATACAATGACACTTGATCATCACAACAGCCCTGTGTTGTACGTATTATTTCCTTATTTTACAAAGCAAAACAGGCTTATAGATGTTAAGAATCTGGTCATAGATCTCTCTAGGGGTCACTTGATGTTTTTTAAACCTGCCCTTTCTGCTTGTGATTGCATGTTTGTCTTTGTTGTTTTTTTTATAGTTACTTAGTTGGTTTGTTTTCCACGGCACCACAGGGTTTTAAGTGGGGCTTCTAGAAAGGTCACATTTTCTGTGTGTATACAATGAATTGGAGGCAACCAGTTAGGGGACATTTCTCTCACCTATATGATTTTATCTGTAAAAGAAAAAGATGAAATATGGCAACATATATGTTCATTATTTTATCCATGGTGCTCTTCTGAATTAAAAAAAATAAAGTCTTGAAATTAAAACAAAACAAAAAAACCCTCTAAAGTTGAGAGGGAAAGGAACTTAAAAATTTCGTCTAATGATGAGGAAACGTCAGACAAACCCAAACTGAGGGACATTCTACAAAATAAACGGTATGTCCTTTTAATGAAAGAGAAAGACTGAGGAACAGTTGCAGATGTAAGGAGATTAGAGATGACAACTAAATGCAGCAGGAACTCGAATTGCATCCTGGCCTAGAAAGTTTTGTTTCTTTTTGCCTCAAAAGGCACTACTGAGACAACTGGCACAATTTGAATATCTATACATAGATAATAGTACTGTATAATGGTCATAATTTTTTCACTGATATTGTAACAATTTCACAGTTTTTGTAACTCCACTATGATCGTGTAGGAAAATATTTGCTTTTAGCAAATACATACTAAAAATTATTTCAAGATAAAGGGGTATCAGGTCAGTATGTTTTCTCTCACATATTTCTAGAAGGAAGAATGATAAAGCATCTGTGATAACATGTTAGCTTTTGGAGTATCTGGGTGAATGATGTATGGTCATTCTCTGTGCTGTTTTTGTAACTTTTCTGTATGTCTGAAATTATTTCAAAATAAAAATTCGAATATAATATGGTGGAATGATGAATGGGAGGAGAGGACCAGGTGGGTCTACCTCCTGTCCCAGGAGGCCAGGGATGAAGTAGGTCCCTGGGGAGAGAGCTGCCTGCCCATGCTGAATACAGCGGGTGGGGAGGCTCTTAGGAACCAGTGCTGCTTTGGGATCTGGCAACCAGCAGGACCCAGACTTCTGGGAGAGTTTCATTCTCTCATTGGCTCCCTTCCTCTCTCTTCTTCCCTCCCCAGAGCTAACCTTTGTCGGGATTTCATGTGACGCCAGGCCATGTTTTTGTGCTTTCTCCACACATACATATGTATATAAGGAGTAGTTGTAAAGTTCATTAAAATAATGAGCTGTAAGACTGAAAGGCTGGAGGAAAATGAGCTGGATAAAGACAAAGAATTGAGGCCAGCTAAAGCTTTCACTAGGGACATTTGCAAGACTTGGGAACCTCCCTGGAAATGAGAGCAGATGCCACAGAAAATGATTTACATATTTAAAAGAAAAGTTTTACATTTTTTCTGTTTGACTAAAGGAGTTCTAACTTAAATATGTTGCTGATTAAACCATCCTACAGGACCAGAGGTGAAATGTGACCTCCATCCCAACTCATTTTCTTTGTTACCAGGGAAGGGAAGGGCTTCCAGCTGCAAAGGGGCTGTAACTTAGAGGGGACATTTGTAGAAGACAGGAAATTGTAGGGCCTGTGACCTCTGACAGCACAATAAAAATGTGAGGATGCTATCAATTCCTGGCACAGGAGGAGAGGTGGGGGAAGATAGAAAACTGAGGACTTGAAAATCTC
This sequence comes from Rhinolophus hipposideros, assembly GCF_964194185.1. NCBI lineage: Eukaryota > Metazoa > Chordata > Mammalia > Chiroptera > Rhinolophidae > Rhinolophus > Rhinolophus hipposideros. The sequence continues at coordinate 117,791,156 of NC_138046.1, forward strand.
ACAAGAGAGCTCTTTGCTGATGCAATTCTGCTCTTAGCAGAGAAGGAATTCTAAGAAAATGTAGTGGTTCTTAAACATATAGTAAACATTCGCACAGTTTGGCTTTTGTTTTGTCGTATCTTTAAGAAACAATGCTTGATGGAAATGAAACGAGGTTTAATAGAAGGAAGTACAGATGGACAACTGGTTAAGAAGAATTAAAGAAGGAAATTACCCTCTCTGTTCCTACACCAGAGTTTAGTTCCTCTAAACTCTGTGCCTTCCAACCAGTAACATGAATTGTGTTATTACTAATGAAGATGGATTCTATATTCTAATAGAAGACTTTTTCATGGAGCAAAATTAGGTGAATGTGTTGAATTAAATTGAGTTGGCCATTTCTTTAAGCAAATGTTTGGTCCTTCTGGATTATGTAAGAAGATAAAAAGGGAAAGAAAACAGACCGAGGCAATTAAGTGTGGATTAGTTTTCTGCTTGCGGGGTGAGGAGGAATGAAGCAAAAGGAGTAGAGGAGAAATGGGATTAGAATAATCCAAATAATCCTGAATAAAAACCCAGTTAAGCAATTGAGAACTTTGAGGTTCTGTCAAACTCAGAAACCATTATTTTTTTTATTAGTTTCAGGTGTACAAAACAATGTAATAGACATTTATCATTTATATCCCTCATACAGTGATAACCCCACTCCCCCAACCTACTACCCCTCTAACATTGCATACGGCCATTACATTTCCAGTATCTCTATTCCTAATGCTGTACTCCACTTCTTGTAAGTATATACATATATATATTTATATATATAAAATTGTAGTTGACATTCATTATTGTTCACCTTCAGCTTCAGGTGTACAGTGCAGTGATCAGGCATCTACATCATCCCTGAGGTGGTCTCCCTAATGAGACACATGTCCATCGGATACCCTACAAAATCTTTGCAACATTATTGATTACATTCCCCCAAATAACTTTCGTATCCCCGTGGCAATCTTGTGGTTACTGATTGTGGTTTCTAATCCCCTCACTTTCCCCCTTATTTCCACCCCCTCCCATCTAGCAACCCTCAGTTTTTCCTCTATGTCTCTGAGACTGTTTCTAACTAGTTCGTTCATTTATTCTTTTCTTTAGATTCCGCATATAAGTGAGATCATAAGTATTTGTCTTTCTCTGTCTGGCTTATTTCACTTAGCATAATGTTCTCTAGGTCCATCCATGTCATTGTAAATGTTAACATTTCATCCTTCTTTATGGCTGCGTAATACTCCATTGTATAAGTGTACCACAGTTTCTTAATCCAGTCATCCACCGATGGGCATTTTGGTTGATAAACCATTAATTTTTTAATATCTTGTATAAATTACGACATGTCCTTACAATGGAATGCTTTGCAGTCTTTCCCAAGGAAGAGTTATTTCTCTGTTTTAACATGGAAAGGTATCCAAAACAGAATACTGAGTTTGTTCTAGTTTTTAAGCAAACAGTATATAGTGCATAAAACAAAGAAACCGAAAGCACAAGTACCACATTGCTAACAATATGTCAGGGTAAGTATGAAGATTTCAGAAAGATGTTCTGTTTAGTTGATGCTACATACTCTCAGTCTTAAAATATTTTCAAACTTAAAAAAATTAAGTGTATTACTTTTTTATAATGATAAAAAATAGAGATATTTGAAATACAGATGTTTACACTTTGAAAAAGAAATTTTAACAATTTCCAATGGCAAAAATTTTTAAAAAGCAGTTAAGAAAGGGGTTTTGTTGCAACTTTGTTGTAAATCAGGCTCAATAGGACTAAGGAAACTTAGCATCCATTAGAAAGCAAACAGAAGTGCTGCAGTAGAGTCAGCCCATCTGGATAAGACACGTGCAACTAGGCTGTGAATTGTTAGCATGTTTTCAGCATCTACGTGACCCTCCCTTCCCAAAGTTGCACAACTTGAAAACCTAGCTGTGCCTTATTCATCTTCCTGTTTCCACCCCCAGTGAGTGGTAAATGTTCAGAAGACCGATCGAGTGCATCAGTAAGGGAGCAGAAGTGTGAGTGAGCTATGAGCAAATAGTGTTACTTCCAGCGGACTTAAAACTTATTCTAGTAAAAAATCTCAGAGAGAAAACACCGGAGTAGGAGGATGAAAAAATATTCTTTGGCATCCACCCAAATGTCTTTCTTTTGCTATCCTTTGCATTTTCTTAACCAGACTGAATTTATGTTAAGTTTTATCCGTTATACCTTTTCTTTTGTGCCTCTGTTGCACATTTCAACCCACCTGCCATCATATCCACTTCCCCCAAGTATATTATGCCCTTCATGATCCTTCCAATCCCTGCCTTTGTTTTGTTCACTGTGTCACCACGTTGACTCGCACACAGACTCCAGTCTGCCTGCCCTTCTTACCTTGCACTCTGCCCTGCATTTGTTTCCCAGGTCTCCTTTCCCACTGAAGGCACATGGAGTGATGTCCTAATTCCACTTTGAGCTTGCCATTTCTAGGTTCACGTCTCTCGGCAGTGCTACAACATGTCTTCTGGGCCATGGGTACGCTGCATAAATGTCCATGAAAATCCAATGCTGGCGCTCAGAGAGCCAATGGCAGGGGCTCCATGGTTCTGAGCTCTTGGCCCCATGAGTCACTGTAGGAATCTGGTGAATGCTGTGTACCCTCTTCACAGAAAAGTGTTCACACTTGAAAAATTGTGTGGACATTTCCAGGGATTGCATCAGCCATCCGAAGCCCATTTGTGCCTCAAAGATTTTGCATCCCTGGATCTGATGCTCTGTTGTAGGATAGATACAAAGGAATGAGTTCACTGGAAATGAAAATGCAACTAAGTAAAGAAAAGCATATTTCTAGCATTCTGTTCCTGGAGAGACGGAAGCACCACGAATAAGATAAGCCAGACTGGTGTGTTGCAGTTATTAGCATGATGTTAAGACTGGAAGTTTGTTAATACAGCTGCTGGCCTATAGATATAGAGCCAAGTGAATTGTACATCATCTACCTGGGTGGCTATAAAACCTTTGGGGCCAAGTCATTTAAGGGTATATGTATGTGCACATCTGCACATGTAAGAGTGGGAGTGTGTGTTTTAAACAGTTCACAGATCTTAATTTTTTAAGCATGTAGCTAAAAGAAAATAAATGATTTCATCTCCAAGGTTATTTTTTATATCTGTTATGTCAATTTATATATTTATATTTCATATATAGAGACATTGTTAAATACATTGTTATATCTTTGTTCCTTTTGGCATTATGGACACTAACCTTTTGATGTCGCTTGTCCCTTTTTCAGAGTGGACAAGCTTCATTTATACCATATCTGGAAATGTGTATATTGGTAAGTGATGACCATGTTGCTTTGGGTTCAAGTGCAATATAATTTGAACTACTGAAGGAGAGGAAAGGTAAGATGAACCCTTTCATGTCATTGAATAGTACGCCTCCTGTCCGTCTAGCACCAGCCTCCTGTATAACCCAGGACATCCTGGAACACTCAGGGTAGGGCGCCTCTCAGCTCCCAGCAAGTTCAGAGAGGGAGGAGAGTGTGCATGCCAGTCATGACAGCAGCCATTTTACTGTGGTCTGTGTGTAAATGTAAGGTCTAAGCACCGTTGTATGGGTTGACACCTTGCTATGATGGTAAAGGGATGGAGCTCTAACAGGCTCCAAGGGGAGCAGGAAGGAGGTTTTCTCTTATTCTAGCCTTGAGTATGTGTCTCTTGTTGAGTCGAGTCTAGATGGGATATTCGAAACTCAAGCAATTCTCATTTTATAGATGAAGAAAGTAAAATCTAAAGAAAGTTATTTAACTTCACAGGGTTGTTAAGTTGGGCCCAGGAGCAGAACCAAGGGCTTCTCAATCCCAGTCCCCTCGACCCACCCCATATTCTTTGTATGATGACAATGCCGGGACCCTTTAGTTTGTTATCTAAGCTCCTCAGGGCCCACAGACCAACTTCCAACCGCCAGTAGTGTCTGTGACTCTTGGCCTGAAATTTTCTCTGAAACCTGGGAAGGCTGCTCTGCCCTAGTCAGTGCTGGGGAATTATCATTGCCCAAAGCTCCCTCACCCCTCTGGTGGGATAACTCTGAGGCCTGTGTGTGAGGCCTTTTCCTAGAGTTTCCCCTTGGGATTATGTTTAAGCCCCCCACGGTGGGTGTGTGCTTGATAACACGCCCTTCATCATCTGCCTTCCCTTTCCTAACTTCCCCTATTCCTGGACTGGTGTTTCCTGGGTTCCCCTCCCATATAAACTCCTTGCACTCAAATACGCATCTCAGGCTGTGCTGGGGAGACCTAAAGGAAGAGAAGCAGCCTCCCCTCCCTCCTTCCCTGCCCCTCATGGATAGTGACGGGTGGTGTGCATGAAGTGGGCAGGGCAGAGCCTCTGACTGCTCCAAGGTGCAGGCCAAAACCCCATTGCCGAGACCCTGTAGGGTTGAGTGCTCTCCATCCACCTCCTGCAGGCTAGCCAATTTAGTAATGAATTTCTTTGGCCCCTAACGTGGCTAGCTCCTTGGGCAATACACTCCCAGCCCCAGACAGCTAGCTTAGTAATAACCTCTGCTGAGGCCTTGAAGGCCACACCCCGAGCCATTTAAACCGTTTTCCAGAGCCATTCTCCAAAATGGGGTGTTCAGCTTCCTAAAATTATTTTTTCCTGGAAAATACTGGTAACACAAATCCATGTATGTTGATTTTATATAGTAGGAATGGGCTTAGTTCTTCTTTCACTGAATAGCATTTCAGGTATGGGTCAGAAGCAAAATTCATTTATTTTAGCATTTGAGAAAATGTGAAAAAAAATGTAGTGTAGCACAAGTCCATGTGCACACACATTAAACTATATTAACCATCTGGAAGAGACGAAGCATCATTTGTTTTTAGGCTCTTTTGAAAACTTTGAGTCTCATGCAGTTCTTTATAAAAATGGCAGGTCCAAACCATTTTTATGGAAGTAGCATTCCTGACTCATGATTTCAAGAGAAACAAAGTAACCTACACAAATGGAAATTAATAAAGAAAGGACATGATTTTATTAGTATATGTGCTGCCGAAGCGAGCACGAGGACATGATTTTTTAAAATAAATCCACTGAAAAATGCTGGCTACCCCTCCATAGTTTGGCGCTTTTTTTTAAATTAAAATTTATTGGGGTGACAATTATTAGTAAAGTTACATAGGTTTCAGTAATACATCATCTATATATCACGTTGTGTGTTTACCACCCAGAATTAGTTCTCCTTCCATCACCATATATTTGATCCCCTTTATCCTCATCTCCCACCCTTCACCCCCCTTACCCTCTGGTAACCACTAAACTATTGTCTGTGTCTATGAGTTCTTGTTTCTCATTTGTTTGTCTTGTTCTTTTGTTGTTTTTGTTTTATATACCACATATCAGTGAAATCATAGGGTTCTCTGCTTTTTCTGTCTGACTTATTTCACATAGCATTATACTCTCAAGATCCAACCATTTTGTCACAAATGGTCCTATTTCATCTTTTCTTACCGCCGAATAGTATTCCATGGTGTATATATACCACAACTTCTTTATCCATTCATCTATTGAAGGACATTTTGGTTGTTTCCATGTCTTGGCCACCGTAAACAAAGCTGCAATGGACATTGGAGCACACGTGTCTTTATGGATAAATGTTTTCAGATTTTTTTGGTAGATACCCAGGAGAGGGATTGCTGGGTCATATGGTAATTCTATTCGTAATTTTTTGAGGAACCTCCACACTGCCTTCCATAGCGGCTGCACCAGTCTGCATTCCCACCAACAGTGTATGAGGGTTCCTTTTTCTCCACAGCCTCTCCAACACTTGTTACTATTTGTCTTGTTGATGATAGCCATTCTGACTGGGGTGAGGTGAAATCTCATTGTGGTTTTTATTTGCATTTCTCTGATGATTAGTGATGTTGAGCATTTTTTCATATGTCTATTTGCCATTTGTATGTCCTCTTTGGAGAAATGTCTATTCAAGGAGCACATAATTCTTAAGGTGGTAAGGATACCACAAATGTTTGTGTAGAATGAGAAAAAGCAGGAGCAGCAAACTTTCTGGAAAGGGCCAGATATCAAGTATTTTCATCACTGGAGGCCATCCAGTTTCAGTTGCAATGACTTATTCCTGCTGCCTTTGTAGCACAAAAGCAGCCACAGGTAATACGGAAACAATTGGGGTGCCTGATCCAATAAAACTTTATTTATGGCCACTGAAATATGAATTTCACATATTTTTCATGTGCCATGAAATACTACTCTTGATTTTTTTTCAACCATTTAAAAATGTAAAAACCTTTCTTAGCTGGTTGTCACTACAAAAGCTCACATTCGCTTTTGGGTTAAATGGCATTGTAAGGATGAAAGAGAGAAAAATTTACAAATAATCTTCAAAACCTGTTTTAATCTGTAGTTACAGCCTTGTTTCCTGACAGACCTTTAGTCCAAGAATTTAACAAGTGAAAAGCTCAACGATTCAAGAGGTAAGATGACTTACACATCTACTTGTTTTTCTGGAGGTGAGGCAGATTTTCCTGAGTCATCTGTATGTACTGGCCTGGTCTTGTGACCATGGGCCTCAAGTCCAAAACATCTGGCAGGAAATGGGGTCACAGTGTGTAGCATTGGAGCAAACTTGTATCTGTCCAGAGTAAACTGGACCTTGGAGAGAATCCAGCTCCCAAAACTGGGCTCTTGGGACTCTGCTTAACCAATGAGTGACTGGCCAGATGACCTCATTTGAATTTTATCTCCTTCCCTTCCTTCTACTCACCCGCTAATAGAAATGCTAATGAGAAAAACAAAAGAGCAAGAACAAATCACCAGAGAAAAAGAAATGACAAAGCAGAAATAGCGATTGAATATATATTAACGTATAAATTCTATAGAGAAAATCCAGAAAATGCTTTCTGACTTTGCTGGCTCAATTTTATCTTGCTTATAAAATCAGGGTGGCACCTGCCAGCCACAGATGGTAGGAGCTGATAAGCAAGTAATTATTTTTTTCTGTTTAAGTAGATATTGGAAATACATATAGTCAGATATTTTCAAGTTCAAGGTGACACCCTGAAGAAGAGAAGGAGTTAGCAGAAATAAAATGAGTAGACTTAACACTTTCTTATTTTAAAAAGTATTTCTTTGAGGTATTTTCTGCTTTTCTGGGATCTTCTTAATTTTTTATACAGCCTTCCAAGCTGACTGTTGAATAGTAGCTTTAAAAATTGTGCGGGAGAGAGAATCATCTTTGACACAGTCTTGTACTGAAGCAACAAGTCCTTTGACCAGCCCTCAGCTGAAATCTGTGTAGTGTATGATTTTTAAAAATCCAAAGAAAATAAAAACTCCACGCTCAGAAAACCAATAGATCCCAAGGATACTAGCACTGAACCCCTTCCTTGTAGCTGAGGTGAAAGTGACATGACTCATTAACACAGAGATCAAAAGGATAGAAGATATTTTATCCTGTATCCCTGAAGCTTGGGACAGTTTATCAGCTTGGATGCCAGTCCCCTGGTAGGACCACTATCAAGTATACTGTTGGGGCTTAGAAAACATATTTAGAAATCTAAAAATATTTGTCTGTGGTTATTGAAGTAACAGCTAACTGGCTTATCTGGGTAGTAAAATGTTTCCAATTTATTTAAATAAGTAATTATTCATGCTTCGTTTGTACTCAGTTCTTTGCTTCTGGTTCTGGGGAGCATTAAGAAGTTTGGCATGGCCGCTGGAACTCAATAAAAGTGAGGACATACACGAGAAGCCCTCCAAATTGACCTCCACTTACTCAGAATGAAGTGCCTCATACCTTGAGCGAGGTGCCTGAGCACCCAGGATATCTGCTCCCTGCAACACCACCTGCCCATTGCTACTCCCTTCAGCCAATCCAAGTGAACTCAGCAGCTGTGATTGCTCTCAAGTCTGTTTATGTTAGTTGTACCAATAATGGCAATTCTGTAATTAAACTATATGTTAATTAATGAAATAGTGTGAAGAGGGTTAGTATTTCTAGAATAACTAAGTCAAATGCTTTGCAAACATGAATTGCTAAAGAAAAATCTTGACTTAATAGGGGAGAGATGATAGTAAAAGATTGGGGGAAACTAATAATCTAGAAGGATTTCAGTGGCTCATTATGTGTATGCTTAATCAGGAAAGACAGTGCTTCAATCCAATCAGCAGACCTTCCTTGGCTATATTTCTAAAAATTGACAAATGAAGGCACAGTTTCACTATGATTTATTTATTTATGTATTTATCTTTTTAAAAAATATATACATATATATGTATATATATATGTATATATTTTTTTTTTTAAAGATCTTATTGGGGAAAGGGAATGGGATTTTATTGGGGAACAGTGTGTTTTTCCCATGATCCATCAGCTCCAAGTCAAGTTGTTGTCCTTTCAATCTTATCTGTGGAGGGCACAGTCCAGGTCCAAGTACAGTTGCCATGTTCAATCTTAGTTGCAGGGGGTGCAGCCCACCATCCCCCATGGGAGTCGAACAGGCAACCCTGTGGTTGAGAGCGTGCACTCCAACAAACTGAGCCATCTGGCCGCTCCGGGAGCTCAGTGGCATTGTCTCCACTCCAGCTGCGCAGGGCGCAGCTTGCTGGCCCATGTGAGAATCAAACCAGCAGCCCTGCTGCCCAGAGCTCACGCTCTAACCAACTGAGCCACCCGTTCGCCCCGGTTTCACTATAATTTAAAATGAAATGTTTAAGGCAGTTTGTCTTTTTCAGTTAATGACATTCATTGTGTCAGATAAGAATGCTGCAACTGTACGTATAAAATTGATGATATCAAAATCTATGATGAGTATGTGGAATATCGGAGTGTGTGGAATAGAGAATGCGTGGGACAGCAGTTCTTATAAAGAGAAGGAAAAGAAAAAGGAAATTTGGCATATGGGGGAAATTTGCACAGCAATTAATCACACACTGAAGATGCAGCACTAACTTTAAAATATGTTCTAAAGTATTTTGCCCTTTTATAACTGTTTAGGCAAATGAAAATATTTGCAATTCAATTGTTTTCAGTTAAATTTTCCTTAACTGCACTATTAGATTCAACATTCTTGGCGAAGCTTCTCAGTGGAAACTATTTAGTATCTGATTTGGCTCTACTTATATTTGAAAGTAATCAGAAACAATAAGATATATTTTCTTTGAGACTTATTTTAGGTTCAGAAGATAACCAGATGGGTGAAATAGCATAGAAATGACATGAAGATAGTGTCAGTTTCTTTGCTTTCTGTGATCCTGTTTAAAAAACATGTCATAAAATAATACAGAAACTGAGGTACACTTAGAATGATTACCTGGAAAGCTGACTCCAGTATCTGTAAGAAAGGTCTGCCTTATCGTGGAACATTTCAGATGGCCTCTTCAGAATCAAGACTGTGATCCCTCTGCCAGATCAGCAAGGAGAATTGGTGAAAATTGTGTTCCACGTAAAGTTAGAATGGAATGAAAGCTCTGAGGAAAACATGAATTCTTTGTTTGTAAATTAAGATTTCCTCACAGGCCAATGAACACCATAAGCAAGCAAGCCCCTGATGGGAGGTGCAGAGAGATCCCAATTTAGCATTATTTTTGAGAGCTATCTCTTGCCAGCTCGCTCCATTAAAACATAATGAAGGGGCTTTATAAACTGTTTCGGTCTATGTATCATGAATCATCGTGCATGATAAAATTAGGGGCCAGGAGTAGACCATGTGGGTAATGGGTGTTACATATGAATTAGTTGTCAATAAAGGCATGGTTTGTTGTTCCCAGGGAATCTGAGTTAAGCATGCGTAATAAAATGCTGCTCCATATCACACTTAAATATATTACCCAATTTTAAATGAGATTATTCTTCAACTCTCAGAACTCTCTTTTATTGCCAAATTCTTGCATGAGTGTAAAATCAACAGAGGTCTATCATTTGCTTCCATGGCATTTGTTGACCTAAATCTGAGATGGAGAAGACACCTTTACTGGTGTGCTGACTCTTACCAGCTCAAAGGAGCTGGTTATGCACCTCTTCCCTGACCTCACAATAGTTGGCAGCTTGAAATTGGCAACAGGGGGAGCATTTATACCATGGAAAGTGACACACACTACAAATCAGCTTTATTCTCCCCTTTGTCCCTGAAAGTGAGTTTTAAACATTAACTAGCACACCACTGTTTCTGGGACAGACGTTCTTAATCTTTTTTTTGTGCCATGGACCCTTTTGACATTTGCCAAGGCCCCAACTCTGAACGATGGTTTTTTTTTTTTGGTTTGTTTTTTAACTCAATGAAGTCAATAAATGCTAAAAGAACAAGTTTATGATACTATATGTGAGCTTCTCTAACGACATTTGAAATAACATGATCCAGCAGCAGGTCTTCTCTGAATTCTAAGTAGTGATTAACATAAACTGTATTTTGAGATATCTGGAACAACACTGTCATGTGATATGCAAATATCTGTGGTTTCTACTGGGGACAAAGTCATTGGTCCAGCTAATACTACTGTGGTTTGTTGGCTACATTCATAACTGAAGGAAAGGCCACATTTCAGTTAGGTATCAGTGAAAATAAGGATGGAATTTATCTCCCGTTCAAGTCCGTGATTGCTCTGAATTCTATTCACGGACCTCTGGGGAGCACATTGACTCCAGGTTAAGAAGTCCTGCTCTATTAGAATCCTACTTCAAGAGGACATTTGAAACCTATATAATTTTACTAACCATTGTCACCTCAATAAATTTAATTTAAAAAATAAAAGACAAAAAAATGAATCCTATTTCATGTTTGTGAGCATCAAATTGAACCCTGTTGCTTCATATCCAAAGAGGTGGGAAGGACGTTTTCTCTAGAAAAGACAGCTATATTTTCAAGCAATATTCACAAAATTCACAAATTATGTTTCTGTTCATATAATAACTCCTCAAGCTATTGTCTCAATAAGCACTTGCTTATTGATGATTATTGCTGTGCCAGTGTATCCCCTTAGACATCTTTATAGGCTTCTCGCCCTGCTTAGGATCTTGTCCTTTTGCATGGCTATTCTGTCCCACTTCAGCTTCTCTGTTTTCTAGCCTCCTCTTGCAGAACCACTGTTGTAATCTTCAGGCCACTATATTAGTCTGCTCCTGGTGAGAATCATGTTAGACCCCTCTTGCTCCCACTGTTGCCAAATCCTTTAGATTCTTTCTTGACTCTACCTCTTAAATCCATCCTTATCTTTCTGTGTCTACTCTCCCCGCTCAGACTGTAATTAATTTTAACTTAGACTCTTCAGAGTTCCTAGTAGGTCATCCTAACTTCAGTTTGCCCCCTCCAATGTAGTCTGTGCTCTGCTCCCAGAGTTATTTCTACAAGACACAGATCTGACCATTTCACACCCATACCCTCTCCTCAAAGGCCCTCCATTTTATATGGATAAGCATGGCCCTCAAGTTTCTCCTTGATCTGAAACCAGTCTACTTTTCTACTTTTCCCAGAAGAATGTTCTAGCAATGGCAGAAGGTTCAGCATTCCTCCAGAGATGTCCTGCATGATCCCAGCGCCTTACCTTTCCACAGTCTGTCTTCTTGTCTAGAATGCCCTTCATCCTTCTTGTAGGTCTCACTAATCCTACAAAGTTCTGTTTATCTTAACTCCTTCACAACAAATTCCTAGGGTCCCTACTCCTGAATTAGCCCCTACGTCCCTCTTCTCTCATTGAACTTTGCTGAACTTACTGTTGCCTTTTCCAATTTCGTTTGTATTATTTCATCTGTGAGCCTCAGTATAGAGGTGATGGAAATGTATCCATCCTGAAGATCCCCCCCCACAACATTTAGCACTGGGATTGTTCATAGCTCAGTAGCCATCCAACTTACTTATTTTTCAACTGGATTATTCTCTGATTATTTTGCAAATATATATTTAGTTTCACCCAATGAGATTTTGAATTATTTGTATGCAACAAATCTGCTCGGCACTTCCTGGTATTTTCTCAGTACTAGCAATTATAGGTGCTGAATAAATACTTGTTGAAATGAATTAATGATGGCATTTACTCATTTTCCTAAGTATGCTTCATTCTTACGAGGTTTATAATTTACCCAGGGAAACACTCTTAGCATGTCATGCCCAGGACTTTGCTTGTTAATTGAACTATTAGGCTTGCCATTAAAGGTGTAAGTGGAAACGCAATGCAAGATTCACCTCCCTGTTATTTTCTACAGTGGAAACCAGCCAGTTTCAGACTTTAATAATTGCAAATATAATCAACCAAGAGATTTAAGGAGAGTCCTAAGTCTTATTTCTGAATTTGAAATGAACGTTACGGTGCTCTGTAGTTACCCCATTTGTAACCATATGATAAATATACTGTGATGAGTATCACATTTAGTGGGTCACCTTTTTTGTAGGGCCTGATGATGAACAACAAAAAATAGAACCTCATCACACAGCAGTGCTGGGGGAAGGTGACAGTGTCCAGGTGGAGAACAAAGTAAGTATTAAAAAATCTTTAATTTTTCTTAATTTGTACTTTCTACTAGTTTCCAGGGACATGCCTAAATCTCCAGTGTAGCTGGGAATTTTTCTCTTCATCTGGCAAAGAAACTATGCCACAAGTTTACTAACCCTTTTCATTAACTTCTGTTATTTCTACTAGTTTATTTTAAGGTTTTATTTATAATGATTCCTCGTCTTCAGGAATCATCTATGTCCCTATTGTTCACCCCCTATTGTTTGAATCTGGAGGCAACACATCTTCCTTGTCTCTTAATTTTCTTTTTTTATAGAATTGATTTACTTTGTTTTAGTGTAAGTGGAAATGGGTCAGCTCTTTAGGAGTATAAATACTGATGTTCGTGCCTACTCATAGAGAGCCCTTTGAAAGTAATTCCCATTTTGAACTGAGATGGAGCACACGGTGCATTTCGTAGTCATTTTGTGTTGGTGCCCTGCTATTTAAGTAAAGTGTCTGATATTTTAGGAGTCTTTGGAGCTTGTTTTCCCCAGGTTGCCAAGTTTCTTCCCTATGTCTATTCCACTGCCTTGGGTGATTCACTCACTCATCATCTTGTGAGCCTATGAAGTCAATCTGACTGCTTTGCATCATTCTAGTAAAGACGATTGAGGAGACAATTGTGCAAAAGGTTCTGAAAAGATCCATTTTGAAAAGTAGGGATGAAAACTGTTTCAGTGTGCAGGTCGCTGCTGGAGAGGCAGTCTGAGTGACTTCTGGCCCTCTGACCCTGGCCTTGTATTAGGTGGGTGCAAAAGTAATTGCGGTTTTTGCAATTATTTTTAACCTTTTAAACCGCAATTACTTTTGTACCAACCTAACAGAATGCAATGGATTTGAGGAATTATTCTATCTTGGCCCACTTTCCTGGCAGCTCACCTCCTGATGCTTTAATCATCTGTACCACGGCCATGAACTGTGAAGTAAATAGAAGAAAACCTCATGAGCACCAAACAAAATGCATATCGCAGGGTCTATGTTGAGCTGTATGAAACTGCCACACTTGACCTACAAAAATGGCAATTTTATCTACTTCAACCCAATGCAGGAAAAGAGGAATGGAAGCTATACATAGGCCAGAACCTACTGATAGCACATAAGTTTATAACGTTATCTGGGTTTGACTTGACAACCTCAGTTCTTCCAATAAGATAGCAAAGGAGGGCACATGCAAATGTTAAAGATTTGGAAGCTGAAATGCAACACCAGAAAGAAGTGATGAGAGGAGCCAGAAAGACAGGAGGCAGCCAGGATAGAAAAGAATCGGCTGAAACCATCAGTTTATTGACAGCGCTCCTGGCTTTGGAGACATCATTCTATTATGGGGTTTTTTGTAATTATTGCGTGTACAAGCCTAGTCTGAGCCATCGAGACATTAGAAAGATTTCTGTGAAAAAGATTGTTTTATAAAAAATTAGCATTTAAAGGGCATGTGTCACATACATCCACAAAGAATAGAAAGTCCCCCTTAGATTACAACAGAGAAGAGATTGTGAAGTGTGAATCTCGGCTTTAGTACTTGTTAGCTGTGTGACTTTGGACATGTTTCCCAACCTCTCTGAGCTTCAGTTTCTTTGTCTGCATAATTGAAATAATGACACCAACTGCATGGGGTTGTTAGAAAGAATATGTGCAATTGTGTATATCAAAAGTCTACTCCAGATCTAGCACAGGGGTTGCTGAATTATGTCCAATAGGCCAAATTCAAACCTGTTTTTGTTAATTAAGTTTTATTGGACCACAGCCACACCCATTCATTGCTGTTTGTCTGTGAATCCTTTCCCACTACAATGGTAGAGTTGAGTGGTTGTGACAGAGACTGAATAGCCCACAAAGCTTAAAATGTTAACTCTCTGGCTCTTTACAAGGAAAACATTGCTAATCCCTGGTCTAGTACATAGTGGGTGGCCCATAATGGTAGCTGGAAAGTTCACTGATCTAAAAGCCTAATTTAACAGATAGTCATGCCAGATACATGTTACCTAATGAGGATTCATGCCTTAGACACCTAACAGTTTCTGCAGCTAGGAAAAGGCCCTAAAGGAATCTAATTCATTCGGGCTCCAGGCCAAGGTTATCTTCACTTGGAACTAGATTTAGCCTAAGGATTAGATAAAGAAGGAAGATGTGACTTCCCAGTGCTCCCCCAATTCTGTTTGCACTGAGTCGTGGTCAAGAAGGAGGAGGTGACATACTCCCTGGCTTCCTTCCAGCACTGTTCTCCCTGCACTTAACTAGTCCTCATTTCTGCATTTTCCACCATCACACCTGTCTTCCTGGTTGACCAGTCAAAGGGGCAGTTTCCTGTAGAGTGGCCAGTCCTCTGGGGCAGGAGAGCAGGGCAAGGAAAGGTTGGTATAGATCACGTCTTTTCTTTCCCCAGGCTTCCCTGTTCGATCTCAGCCTTTGACTCAATTTAGGTCTGCACATTTAGGGATACGGGGACCCCTGTGTTCTTCACTCAGAAGGCAGATTGTCTTTTGTGACCATTCCTCTGAAGTCTTCCATGGCAAGTAGCAACTACCAGGGGCTTGGTTTATGTTAGATTTAAGTCTGAGCCAGACCCTTGGACTTCTTAGAGGAAACCAAACCCCAACAATGGCTTTACAATGGCCTTAACTTTTTCAGAGTTCTTAAAGATTGGGATCAACCCATGCCGCCCTGGACATTTGATCCTGTACTGTGCTGGTCACCCTGGAATGGCCTCTATTTCAAGGGCCAAGGCTCCCTGTGCTGCTTTGGCCTACAGTTGGTACTCGGGTTGCCAGGATGGCTCCATGATCAGGGCACAGTGATTTGATAGGAAAGGCTTGATCTCACCTTTGGCCCTGTGTTTATACTAGTGCTTTCTATAGAGAAGGTCTTACGCCTCCTGGACTAACAAACTTATTAGTGTAGTTTGTCAAGGTAGGCAGTCAATTCCTCATGGGATGCCATTAAAGCCATACTTGGCGGTTAATGATACTCTAACTGGCACCATTCATGGGGAACTCATTAAATGAATACAGATTAATATTTCATTAAAATAAAGATGGAAAGACAAAGCACCTTATTAAAGCTAGAGACAACTTTTTGCTTATGTATGTGCAAAAATTCATAACCATTAATTTTTAAAAACTGGTAACAGTTAATCGTTTTGTCTTTCAATTGGCCTAAGTATAAACAGTGAAGTCTAGTAAGAACAACTGCATTCAATTAAGTCATGCTAAAGCTCAGTTTCTTTCTTCCGGTAATTTTTTCAGGTAATGTATCACTATTATAAATGTTCATGAAGCAAAAGCATGCCCTTAGATTCATTCTCAAAGTCTAATCAATCAAATAAACTATGAGAACACACTCAATAGTGTAGAAGTTATCAACACCTTCAATGAATCCTAGTGTCTTCATCTGGGCTTCAATCATTTATTGTTGGTATCAGTGGAACCCAGGGTATATCTTGGCAATAATATTTATGGAATAACAAAAGCAATTTGGAAAAGGAAATCAAGTAAACCAGAAGACCTGACGCTGAGCTAGGAACTCTGAGAATGTGCGCCATTTTACTTTCCATGTAAAGTAAAAGACGTAGTCTGAGCCCCACGAGATCATGAATTTTAGTTGGGGTAATGATACATGAAGCAGAACGCTCGCCTCCATTACCTTTGTGTATGGTCTTTTCATCAGACCCCAAAAAGGCATTGACTTAGATTCACACAGGGACTCGTGTCTTAAACAGGTCTTTCATTCTCTTTGCTTTTTACGTGATTGTCATCATTTGACATTGTACACAAGCTCACCTTAGACAAGGATTTTTCAAGATAACAGCAATGGGGACTCTTAACCACATCAGCATTCTACTGAATAACCAGAAAGATGATCAACTTTCACCAAAGAAGGCTAGTTAAGGAAAGAAAAAAGATGCATTTAAGAAAAAAGAAAGATACAAAACATCTGGTTTAGGTTAGAGCAGAAGGGGCCACTCAGAGGTTAATTTTGTGGAGAAGTCATTAAAGGAAACTTGGACCATCCTTCAGATTTCGGAAATGGGAAGAAACTGAGCCCCTGAATTTCTCAACACCCAGAAGTTTAATCATTTTTTCACTTCAGACCAAATTCAAGTGTCCTTTTATCCTACTGCCCAAATTATAAATGAAAAGCCATCCTTGATTTGAGTAATAGCAAAAGGAGCAAAAGTTTTATTTTTAAAACTGTATTATTCTAAACTGTATAAACTGTAGGACAAATTTGTTACTTAAAGATGCATCTTCTGAATTAAAAACCGTGCAATCTTAGAAGTCAGCACATCTGTGACATGGGAGAGATTGGCCTTTCCTCTTCCTTTCTCTCATAACCCCCAACTCTTGGTTTCCCCTCTGCCTCCTCACCCTAAAACTCAAGTGCATCTCCCCTCCAAAAAAGCACCTCAAAACACTATTCAGTGACATCTTCTTTCAGATTAAATTATAAATGATGTAGTACCAATGATTAGAACTATTTTTCTAAGACACTTTTCTTTCAAATGTCTGTTGATTCACATTAGAATTTCACCACTCCAAAGCCTTTAGGGAATAAACCTTTTTTTAATTGAATTTTCAGGCATTTAAACATGACATTGGAAAAAACAATCATTTCACGTAGAAACCTGCCCGTTTCCTGTGGGCTTAGGTTCTGTTATGCACAATTTCACTTATTCATAATCTTGGAACATCAGCATGTATATTAATTATTCTCCTGAGCTATAAAGCATGATGATATCTTTAGGGCCTGCTGGCCACTACAGTAAGTGATCCTAGACTAATTTTTAAGCTTCTATACCTGTTTTCATAGTTCTTATTTCATTTCCATCATTGATGCTAAAATGTCCATTTTCTTGTATTGCTATCCAGAAGTGCTTTCCTGTCACATAGCTTTGAATCTGTTATAGATCTGATAACCTCAAAGCTTTAATTGCTAGTGTTGTATATAAAGCAAGAATAAGTAGGGAGATTGAGTGAGGATCTGTGCTAAGGTTAAAGCACTAATATGTAGTGTATGGAGTTTATGGCATCTATTTTAAAATTTGAAATAGCAGAATCCTTTTTAGGCTTACTGTTTGATTTTCAGCTGAGTTCACATTAGCATATTTTGATACCGAATTGAGTTATGGATAGGTAAGGTGATGATGTATAAATAAGTGTAGGCCTAGGAATAGTTAAAAATATTTTTTAAACATGAAGAAATGATTAAAGCATCCATCAGGTAGATGTACTAAATGATACCAGCCCTGGAATTGTAGGGAGTGAATTAAGACTTATAGAAAATATTCTACCCTAAATTCCCTTTTAATTTTTTAAAATTGGAAGCAGAAGGAGAAATAAATTTCAGTCCTGTAAAACACAAGTTTTTTAAGAAACGTGGAGGATTAAATAATTCATTATTCATTTTTATTGAATCTAGTCATAAGTCTTCTGGTACTAGTAACATAATTTCTAGTTAAAGAGCTTATATTAATAAAAGCATATAAATATAATATGTATAACATAATATTTTATCACATATTTAGACATATGCTTATTATTAGAATACGAGTGAAGTTTTTCAAAAGTTTGGAAGGATTTGTTTTAAAGTGCTTAATCATTATGGCTTTATTGATTGTTTTATTCTAAATCAGATAAATGTAAGAGATGCTTCAAAAGAAATATATTATGTTCAGTTATCTATTAGTGAGTAACAAACCACCCTAAACTCTAGTAGCTTAAAGGAATTATTTATTATGTCTCACAAGTGTGGTGGAAGGTTCTGCTGGTTTCTCTAGCATTACTGGTTCAGAGGATACAAGCAGTAGTGGAGCTTTGGGGTCATATTGTCAAAATGCTCTCTGGAAGGATTACGGCACAATTTTAAATCTCCCCAACAATATCTAAAAGTGCATCTTTCTCTGCATCCACACTAACACTGGATATTATAATTTCCTTTTCAATTTCAGGGGAAAAAATCTAATCTTCATTCTGCAAAACTTTTAAAGACTTTAACACAATAGGATCCTTTTGGAGAGAAATTTGCCTGAGCAGATGTCCCTTGCATGCCTTTATAAGGTTAGGGCAACATTTCTGCAGCGTATTTTATGTTAATAGTAATAAGTATCAATTACTTTTGGATTTGCATAAATAATCTTCCATTTAAAAACTTACATTGTTAGTGGGAAATTATAAATCCTATAAACAATTATAGCCAGGTCAGTCACACAGTTTGTCTTAAAGAGGTTTCCATTTAAAGACAATCTTAATTTTAATTCTTCTTTATTTGAAAAGGTTAATATTTTAGTGGTCTGGACTTATTCTTGAATTCTGAATGCAAGCAAACATCTTAAGGAATAAGTGTTTCCATACTGAGTGCTGCACAGAAAGTATTTCTGGAATTTATATTCAGAATTAGGAACATTGTCCATTTGGTCAGCATGTCAACTTCAAATTATTCCTGTCGATATTTAAAAATAAGCATGTTTATGGTTTGATGTGTTCTTCCTTGACTTCAGGATCCTGAGAGAAGCCATTTTGTCCTGATTGCTGGGGAGCCATTAAGAGAACCAGTTGTCCAACATGGTAAGCCCAAAAAACATGTCCTTTGAAATCTCAATGAGAAGCAAAGTGCTTTGTTTTTTTAACTTTTTAAAACCCAGATATTTAAGTTATTCTATTACCTGTTTATGTTTAAAGATAGCCATAACCATCTCTCAACTATTTGGGAACAAGTATTAGTTTAATGAATTCGCTAAGGCTTTAATTATATGTCCACAAATTAAACATAGGATGTCATAGAATGTTGGAATAGAGACTGTCCTTAGCGTCGAGGGAGTCATGTCCCTTTTATAAAGGGGAAAATGAAATCTCGATATTTTACATACTTAACAGATCCTTTGGTAGCATTTACTGTTTACTAGGATTGGTCAAGATGCTTTCCAAATATTAATTCATTTAATCTTCAAATCAATCTTTTGAGGTAGATACTCTCATCCCATTTTTCAGATGTGGAAGTAGAGGTGCAGAGTTGCATTGGCTTGCCCATGGCCATATAGCGGGATTTACACTCAGACTGTCTGGTTTCCAACCACCCTGCCCTTTCTCCTTGCACCATGCTGGTTGCTCCTCACTCTACCCTGTGGCTTGTCTGATGGGACACAATTGTTGGTAGTGCAGCTGGGATTCGAAACCTAATTCTTGACCCCATGTTTTGTGCTCTCTCCACTATACCAAGGTTCTACATCATGAGGGATTAAACTCACACCAGTTTTATTACTGGGGGAGGGAATTCAAAGGTTTAATTAGAGAAGAGATGAAAATTGTAGTTTGAAAGAGGATTTATGGGATTATCAATAACTATCAAATAATTCACTTGTTTATAACTCTTAGAGTTGATCAATTAAAAACATATGCTTTCCGGGAGGATGCAATATACAGTTAATAATACTGTATTGCATATTTGACAGTTGCTAAGAGAATAAATCATAAATGTTCTCATCACACAAAAAATTATGTAACTACATATGGTGACTGATGTTAACTAGATATTGTGGTGATCATTTCACAATGTGTACAAATACCGAATCATTAAGTTGTACACCCAAAACTAATGTTGCATGCCTGTTATACTTCAATTTAAAGAAATAATAAATTTGGTGATATAGTATCCAAAATAAAAGGGGGGGGCATGAGGAAAAGGGGGAAAAAACCCAAAACATATGCTCTCTGGTTTCAATTTTCTTCTCCTCCTTGAGCATTTGAGAAGATGAGCTTACTTAGCTAGACTTTGGAGGACTCTAAGTTTCCAGCGGTTCCCTTATTTCTCAAAGTGTGGTCCGTGTCTACAAGAGACAGTTAGAAATGCAGAGTTTCAGACGCTACTCTGGACCTACTGAATCAGAATATACATTTTAATAAGCTTCCCACGTGATTCATATGCTCTCTATAAATTGAGAAGCACAGCAGAATATTCCAGAAAAATGTCAGAATGGAAGCCCAGACGCGCATTGTCTTTACAGAAAAATAATTGGGGTACAGGAGAGGTGCTCCACAACTCCAAACTATAGCAAAGTTGTGACGTGTCCTTGGCCAAGTACCTGCTTTCATTTTCTGAGTTCCATTCCCTTTTCTCTGTGTGTCCTTTAAAAAGTTGGCTTCTCCAGGATGACTTCTTGGATTTGTTATTTATTTCACATATGAGGGCTCTCTCATTTTTTCCTGCCTGATGTAGTCCAAATGTCCATCTCCAGATGAAATTTCTCTCATGAGCCCCAGTTTCATATTTCTAACAATGTGTCAAGCACCACTGCCAGGAAGCCATTTTATTGTCTCTGGGTACTGTCAAAATACCCAGAACTGAACTCCTTGCTCTACCCACAGCCTCCTATGTTTTGTGTCCCAATTACCCTTAACAATTCCACCATCAACTCAGCTGGTAGAGCCTGGCATGTTCTCTACCCTAATGCCAAAATCTTCAAAAACTGCAAATCAGATCACGTTGCTGTCCTGATCACCTGTAGTATCGTGTCCAGACTTCTTCCCATGGATGGGATCCAAAGCCCAGAGGAGTCTGGCCACTTCCTGCATATCAGATTCCCCCATTCTCTTCCCCCTTCAATCCCTTCTTCCGGTACTGTGCCCCTATCCTCAATTCCTCCAGCTTGCTAATCCTGAAAATGCCTTTCCTCCATATATGCCTGTTCAAACATCACCTCCTTTGGGAAACCTTTCCTGCACACTTCCTCCCCTTCTGTACTGATTCCATAGATTTTACACACTTTCATCATTCCATGTATTATACTCTTTGTAATGTTTTGTTTTCATATCTGTCTGTGTGATAGAGTTGAGATCCTTGCGGGGGAGAGAGTCTGCCGGTCACCTCCAGCTCCTAGCACAATCTTTAATAGGCACTCAATAAATACTTGATAGATAGGTAACTGAATGAATGAATGAATGAAGATGTTTTCTTCCTGTGTTCCCTTTGTACAACCATCCTATTCCTTGTAACCTCCCAAAAGGCCTCGACATCATCAAAGCATATTATCTTGTGTCTTCCTTCTCAAGTGAAGGCCAAATCCCTGCTGATATCCCTGCTGACAGTGGTTAAGACGTTGAAATGTGTGATTCCCTGCAAGTAACACAGTTATATTTTAATCTGAGTCTCTCAGAGAAAGCCCCTTAGAGGAGGAACTGTCGTAAAAGGAATGTCAGGAACCTCTGCAGACTGGTAGAAGAAATATGCTGAACGGGAAAATTTGTCAACTGTTTTCAAGACACTGGCAGTGCCATAGAGGAGCTGGCCCTGTTATCTAGCAGATTGTTGGAGTGATACAGTCCAGGACGGTGTCCCTTTGGCCCTACAACGTGTGAAGCAAAGGGAAGAGACAGACACTTTGCTTCCTGGTAGATTAGAGGAGGACTTCTACACTTTTAGCGGAACCCAAATTTAAACCTAGGAATTAGACAAAGGGACCAGCAAACTCTGACCCATGGGCCAAATCTGCCCACTGCATGTTTTTGTAAAGAAAGCTGTATTGGAACACAGCCATGCCTATTCACTTTCGTATTGTCTGTGTCTCCTTTTGCACTTCAGCGAAAGAATGGAGTACTGGAGACAGACTGTTTGACCACAAAATCTAAAATATATGCTGTCTGACGTTTACGGAAAAAGTTTGCCAGCCTCTAGAGAATCCAAAATATGCTTTCTTGACTTGAATTTTTTGTAATCTCCTGTTTATTGTCAACAAGCTGCTACTAGTTTTCAAAAATTACTTAGACTCCTCATTTAAGTACACAGTCTCACATATGGTGTAGACACCAAATTAGGATGAGATTCGCCATTTCTTTGTATCAGATTGGTTTAATTCTTGACATTAGCTAGGGCTGTCAAACTCACAACTACAATAAATCTTAAAAGTTTTCATCACAAGAAAAGAATGCGGTCACTATATATGGTGACAGATACTAGACTGTTGTGGTGATTGTTTTGCAATGTATATACTGATATAAAATCATTATGTTGTACACTTGAAACTAATAAAATGTTGCATGTCAATTGTATCTGAAAAAAGATAAGGAAGGAACAAAAACCTAACAACTACAAAAATAGTTGTAATACAACCACACCTAAGAATGTTTTAAAGAGATTGCCATTGTTGATGACAACCTACAATGGATGAGTGACATAAAATTGCCTTTGTTTATTTGAAGTTCGTCTTTATAATTATACGCAATCCTAGTCAAGAAACTTGTATGACATTACTTGGGGATTGGACACTGTGAAAGTAACGTTTTAATGTTCGGGTATGCCTGAATATGTTTCAAATTAAGAACTACAGCGACATGTAGCAGTTCTAGTGGTAGAAGGAAATATTATTGTCACCCAGAATTTTCTGAATGTCTCTTTCTGCCTTAGGTCCATTTGTGATGAACACCAATGAAGAGATTTCTCAGGCCATTCTTGATTTCAGAAATGCAAAAAATGGGTTTGAAAGAGCCAAAACCTGGAAATCAAAGATTGGAAACTAGTGAAGAGCACGAGAGCAGGTCTTGATGCTTTCTAGAATTTTGCCGCTTGTGGCATCCATCTGTTCAACGCATTCAGTTTCCAAAGCTGACTTAACTGGTGCTTCTGAAGAATTCCACACTAAAGTCATAGCATGGTGTTTATAGCAATGTACAGTGAGATAAATTCCTGGCACATGCAAATAAACCTAATTGTTGCTTCTTTAAAAGTCAGTGTTCTTCATTTTGACCCAAGTTACTAAGCTTCTGTTACAAAAATCACTGTGTACATTTGCTTTTCACATGCATGTAGATACTTTGTTATTTTTGTGCACGAGTGAATTATTTTAAAGCATATTCGATTGTGTTCTGTGTGTCACTGGCAGTTGTGGGTGAGCGTCAGAAGTTCCTTCCCGAGCAATGCAGTTTCAATACGACAGTTGTGCCTATGTGCAGGGGTTTCACATTACAGGTTATAGGCGTTAAAATAACAGCAGTCCTGAGCGTTTGAGTCAGTTTTTGAAACGGCCCTGCTATTGGTAGGGACACGAGAGGATTACAGCCAAGACTTCCCTGCATTTTCTGCCAAAATCTGTGTCAGATTTAAGACACATGCTTCTGCAAGCTTCCATGGGGGTTGTGAAAAAAGTTGGAATCCAGAATTGGGTTCCAGCTTTTCTGTAGCTGCAGACATTGGTGGCCACACCACCTTTTTACAAAGCAACTAGAACCTGGGGTATAGGGTGGAGAGATTTTTTTTTTTTAATTTGCTGGACATGAAATGGACTTAGAGTGATTTGTCATTGGAAGTGGGAGACATGTCCACCTCCTGATTATCTATGGAGCATGAAAACATGTAAAAAATTTTTTGTCTCTCTCCCTCCGTAAGATTGTGCAAAA
Organism: Rhinolophus hipposideros; assembly: GCF_964194185.1. Lineage (NCBI taxonomy): Eukaryota > Metazoa > Chordata > Mammalia > Chiroptera > Rhinolophidae > Rhinolophus > Rhinolophus hipposideros. The sequence continues at coordinate 117,815,043 of NC_138046.1, forward strand.
ACGTACCTTGACTAATTGAAGTTGTTTCATTGGATTTTGATCACAACTGATTATTTGCTTTTTCATGTGAAATCTTGGGGTCTCGAACTTTCCTTCTGGGAATGTCTTTTGAAACAGTTTTCTCTAGCTGCCTGATATCAATTGCTTGGTAATCAGTGGATATTAAAATATTCAAAATGTACAGACAGTGGGCATTGCTGAATATTTTCATGATGTCTTATCTGCAGTTGGTGCAGGGCTCCAGTTACGAACGTGGACCAGTGAAGGTAGGTGAGCTCAATTTTTAATATGATGCAGGTTGTTTTATTGGCTTATACGAAGGACTTTCTTTTTTTGCATCCTCTGTTTGTTAATGAGTGTTCTGTTTCTTAGGCTTACTATGATGCTTGCTATGAGTGTTTGAAAATGCTAGGGGGTGTGGAGATGTAATAGGACATGAATGAACATTCTGGAATCTTTTCAGACAGGGAAGTTTCCCTCATTTGTATATGCAGATGGCACAGTGATTTTCTAATGAAGCACTGACTTGTTTTTGTGACACAGATAACTTTGTGGGCCATTTATTTTCATGTCATTTGTGAGCAGCAAATGTTAGTTAATTTAGTTTCCTTAATTTCTTCTGTAAATCGAAAACTGCTTTCTATAGAGCTTTTCTATGTGGTTTTCCAAATTACCCATTGCCTCCATCTAGAAAAATGTTTTCTTATAATTCATTTGGTATTTTTGCTCTTTGAAATGTACATACAATTCAACAGTAATTGACTCTTTGGCTCTATGAGCAAGCATCAGATAAAGCCCAATAAATTCAGAGGAATGAAAAAAAAATTAACTGGAATATTACTGACTAAGCAGTATTTCACCCAATTTTATGTATTTCATAGCGTATATTGTTTTTTTTTCAGCTCTGTATTTTGAAAATGATTCTGATTGTCTTGAGTGAAGTGATGCTAAATCATTATTGAGTTGGAAATTTCTGGCAGTGAACAATTAAATGTGGACTTGAGATTTTGTAGTTGTTTTTAGGACATGCATTTTTCACCAGGGGTGATAGCGCCCCCAACAGGGGAAAATTGGTCCTTGGGGCTGAAAAAGTGTTAACTCTCATTATGTTTAAAGCACACATATACATGCAGTACACAAATAGGTGTACATGATATCTGTAAAGGGTGGACTCTGCTAGCAGCTGAGAATCACCTTGTCCAGCAGTTTACACCTTTCTAATTTTCCAAATTCTAAATGCACCTGGGAGAGGTCAGTCATTCAACTCCACTTCATTGCCACCAGCCTGGATGATGGAGCTCAATGCCACATTATAGGTGAAAAGGAATCCAATTTTGAGCTTACATAACAAGAGAAAAAAAAATCTGACTTGTTTGAAGCAAGTGAGACTTTTCAGGCTGTTCAGCTTTTTCTTAAGTGCACAAAACTCAGGTTTAGATGTGCTGGGTTCGTGGAGTTGTGCTTTTCTCTTTTTTTTCTCCCAGTTTTATTGCATGGAGTTTTAAAATATTTTCATTGTACTTTGAAGACATCAATTTATTTGATGGGACAAGAAGAGACTGAGTTGTTGGAAATAAGTAGATTCTTGAGGTTATTTAACTCTTTCAAAGAGCAGAGACACCAAGGATTCTTTCGGTGTCCTGGGCACAGTGAGGTTTTAAACATTTCAGATTTACTGCTAATACATGAACTTATTTAATGGGGAAATGGAGGGAAGCAGTTGAATGCGCATGTGACAGAAAACATGTCCTTATACATGGAAGATGCAGCATTATGTGCTTAGCAGTAGTATTAGTGATTTTCTTCATATATATCCGAATTTCCTTTAAAAATTGAAGCTACATATACTGAGCTTACATCTACCCTATCCCCAGATAAATTAAATATTTCTGATGTGAAGAGAAGGTTGCCTATATTTAAACAGGAGTTTTTGTATAGATGTGACTGAGTGGTGAGGGAGGGATAAGGAGGCTTAGTATATTGATTATTATACTTTTCTTTTTCCCCAACTTTTTCTTGAGAGAAAATCTAAGAAGAAATATGTTTCTTAGTGTTAATGGTCCTCCTGTTTAAATTAAAATTGAGTATGAAAGCATATTCAGGATGGCAGGTTTTGGATACTGGAATATGAATTTTATGTTTTGTTTTTTTGAGGTGAATATGTTTCATTTATTACAAGACCTTTTCAGGGTCCTCCTCAGTAGTAGGACCATGAGCAGATTCTTCTCTCCACCCACCCCTTTTCTAACCACCTCTTCTCCAGAATGGACGGTGCTGCCAATTCTGTCCCTAGGTTGCCTTTTCCCCACAGTCCTCACTTGCTAGCCTTGAACAGTCTCCTGTTTTTTCAGGTTACACTAGCGTTGCCTCTACTACAGTTATATAAGTCGGTGAACATTTTTTTTTTTTGCAGCAACCATGCAAACAGCTACTAATAACCCAGACAATTGCACTTAGTGCCGTTTGAGGGTAAGGCATCCTAATTTCATTAGTTTTACCACTTGTACTTAGGAGAGCTGTTTGGGGTCAGCAGTGCATGGAATTTGTGAACTGAGATAAATCTGCTTGAAAATCTCAACTCAAATCTACTGTATATACTGTTTAACTGCTAAGTTGCTCAATCTAAACAGAACATGTTTTCTTTTACAAATAAGGTTAACCCAATGCCTATTCTTGACTCACTAACATGATCAGATTAAGCATCTAGGTGTGGGATTTAGTTCTATGTCTATTTTCGCCAGCTTGTTTATACAGTTGGTATAGTCATATACAGTTGCACAGGGTGTGCACTGCACAACTCTAGGAAGCTCTATCCGTATAGACTCACATCTGTATGTGACAGCCCTGAGTACAATAGTGTAGACACTCTTGGGCATTTGGCAAATAAATACCTGCAATCTCATTGTCCTGTCATTCACATTGACCTTCTGGCCAGCACTATATCTGGTTTATTTGATAAGCCATTAGGGGAAGCCATCCTGCATAAATCTTTTCAAAGTCACTGGTGCAGACATATCAATAGAGCAATCAAGGAATAATTCCTGGTCATGGTAGGTTTTCCTACCATGTTTCCCCGAAAATAAGACCTAGCCAGACAATCAGCTCTAATGCATCTTTTGGAGCAAAAATTAATATAAGACCTGTTATTATATTATATTATATTACATTATACTATATTACATTATATTATATTATACCGGGTCTTATAGTAAAATAAGACTGGGTCTTATCTACCATAATATAAGACTGAGTCTTATATTAATTTTTGCTCCAAAAGACGCTTTAGAGCTGATTGTCTGGCTAGGTCTTATTTTCAGGGAAACACGGTAACTCTTTTCTGGCAAAATTCATTTCCTTCTCCCCCATACTATGTTTTGGCCCACTCTTTCTTAACTTCACTGGTGGAAGAATATTGCTGGGTGTTGGAATTATTCAAACTCTGCATAAGGCTGGAATAAGTCCGAGATCCACAGGACTGTAGGATACCTCTAACTTTCATGAAAAGCCACATGGCTGACAAGACTTCATAACCTTTGTGTCACTTGCCTTCTCCTGAAATTATGTCTAAAGTGAATTGAAGAACACTGACTGAGGTGTACCTTCCATATTTAAGTCCAGAAAGCAGACTTGCCCCCTCCCCACTCCTCTCCCTATTTCCACTTCCAAAGGCATGCACAGGAAAGTCCATTGACTGTTACTAGTCAAGTGACCCAATGAGCTCTTGTCCACTCTTCTGTCAGGCACAGTTTTTGGCACAAAAGACATTTGAGATGTTTTCCATTAATTTCTTCTTTATTTACGACCTTGTATTTAAATGTGTTGAATTACGTGTTTCTACGAGGTGTGACAATTAAGATCGCGACCTTGCTGCACCTATGTTGCTAACCTTTTTTGATATCAGAGGGATTATCCATTATGAATTTGTACCAAGTGGACACACAGTTAGCCAAGTTTACTATTTGGAAGTGCTGAAAAGGCTGCATGAAAAAGTTAGACGACCTGAACTTTCTGCCAACAATTCATGGCTCTTGCATCACAACAATGCACCAGCTCACAGGGCACTGTCTGTGAGGGAGATTTTAGCCAGTAAACAAATCACTGTATTGGAACGCCCTCCCTACTCACCTGATCTGGCCCCCAATGACTTCTTTCTTTATCCGAAGATAAAGGAAATATTGAAAGGAAGACATTTTGATGACATTCAGGTCATCAAAGGGGCAATGTGATGACAGCTCTGATGGCCATTCCAGAAAAAGAGTTCCAAAATTGCTTTGAAGGGTGGACTAGGCACTGGTGTCGGTGCTAATTTCCCAAGGGGGAACTTCGAAGGTGACCATAGTGATATTCAGCAATGAGGTGTGTAGCACTTTTTCTAGGATGCGTTAGCGGACTTAATTGTCAGACCTTTGCATATGCAGACCCATTGTAACCTAGTTAGCCACTTTTAGCTAGTGGTTAAGGCTTTTATATCAGTATAGCGTATTATTGGTATTCAGCATACAATAGAACTCAACTATATCTTATATATTGAGTATAGTACTTCTTTTTATGACTTATTTTTTAATTTAAAAATCCTGATTTGGGCTTGTGGATACACCTTTACTATAGACCCCTAAGAGCTCTAGAAAAGAAAATAACATTATAGCTGAATGTTGAATGAGCTCCATTATGGAACTCCTCTTGGAACAGGCTTATAAAGACAATTTATGAAGTGAAAACATAGTATTTGGACACATTGGATGCTTCCATGTAGAACTTGACGTAATAAGATCTGGAACTCCAGGGCACATTTATCATTAACCACAGTTGGCTAGAGATGCTAGAGAAATACTGACACAAATGACAGTAAAATCGTTTCTGAGCACATTTCTAAGTCAATTCTTTCCTTCCACTGAGATTAGCAGAAAGGGTGGAAACTATACATAATTAGGATGTCATTGAGATGACACATTTCTTCCAGTTGCTTTTATGGTGGTAAGTCCCTTTTTCTCTCACTTGCCAGTAGTTGTTGTAGTCTGTACTGAGATCTTAGGACATTATGAAGCAAAGACACTTTGAGGTCCTCCCACCCTAAAGTTTTAATGGGGGGTTAAACTTTAAAATGGTTTTAATGTCCTAAAGGATCTCCCTTGCCTCTCGTTAGAACTCTCCATTATTTTTTTTATTTTTTTTATTATTTTTTCTTTTTTTTATTAGTTTCAGGTGTACAAGACAAGGTAATACTTAGACGTTCATCATTTATATCCCTCACACTGTGAACCCCCCTCCCCCCATCCACTATCCCTCCGACCTCACACCGAGCCACTCCATTATTTGACAATTCATTATTTTTTTGTTGAGCATCTACTATGAGCACTAGGAAAGCAGCAGGAAATAAGACTGCTTCAACTCTCATGGAACTTACAGTGTGGCAGGTGGAGGCAGGCAATACACAAATCTGTAATATGTAGGGGTGATACGTGCTATGAAGAAAATCCAGCAGGGGAAGGAGATAGAGCAACGGTTAGAGGAGAATTCTCTGATTCTGTTTCATTTGTGCAGACGCCTGAAGGAAGTAGGGGAGGCAGAGACCAGCACTGTGCAATGGCCATGGTGAGGGCAGGGAGGTAGCTTGGGGGTTTGGGTGTTAGCTAGTGGACCAGTGTGGAAAGTGGAGGCCAGCGCTGCAGTCATGTAGGGTGTGGCTGTGTGCCCATAAAAGTTTGTGGCCACTGAAATTTGAATTGTATATCATTTTCATGCATCAGGAAACATTCCTCTTTTCATTTGTTTCAACCATGTAGAAAATAATTCTTAGCTCGTAGGCCATTCAAAAAGAGGCTACAGACTGGTTGTGGTCCATGGGTGGTAGTTCACCATCCCTGACCTATATAATTATACTGTTTTATCCCCTTCATAGTATGTATCAGTACTGGTACCTGTCATTTTTTATTTGCTTGTGTCTACGTTAATTGCTTTGTTACCCTCCATTAGAATGAAAACCTTCTGAAAACAGGAACTTTTCCTTGTCTTGCTCAGTGTCCCAATCACCTAGTGCAAAAGCCTATAATAGAATAGATACTTAAAAAAAATTATCTGTTGACTGACTGATAGATTAGGCTTGTAGGATTTTGAGATACTCAGGTTATGAACTACTACATTAATTAGTCTCCAACATCTACTCTCATCATGGCTTATCTGATTTCATTTTGTTAATCCTGAAGAATTTTCTATAAGGCAGTGTACTCATCCTGTGCTATTTTCCTGTGGGGATTAGAGAGATCCTTGAGAAGTGCCGTCTATGTTTTCATCTTCAAAAATTGGCTGGTGAAGATGTGGTAAATTATGGCAAAGTACTCTGGTCAGATACTTTATCAGTCAGGCTGAGCCAGGATATGCTGTAACAACAAAAATCCCCAAGTCTTCAGGACTCACAAACAGAGGTTTATTGATTGTTCATAGCATATGAACATCCTGGTTCTTCTAGGCTCAACAGCATGTCAGGATGAAAGTGGCTGAGCGTCCACAGCTTGAATGTCACTTGAATGAATGGCAGAGGGAAGGAGAGCCCTGGAGAGTCTCGCCCTTGCAGTTAAATGCTCTGACTCAGAAGTGACACATCACTTTTGGTCACAGCCTCTTGACTCACCCCCCCCCCATCAACCACAAGGGGCCAAGAAGGGCATTCCTTCCCATGTGCTCAGAAGGTAGAAAGCTGGAAATATTTGGTGAACAGTACTAATGTTCACACAACTTTGGTCGTTTCTAAATCTTTCTGAACATACCTTTGAGATGGAAAACAGCCCTAGGAGGACATTGGGATAGAGTAGCTGAAGGAAGACACTCATGGTTATTTCTACTGCTCAGGAAATTCCCTCTCCCTGAAAAAGGAAAGCTGTACATTTATTAAGTAAACATTTGTGGAATGTCTCCCATGTGCCAGGCCCATGGGTGGAAGTGATATGTTTTTTATAAACTAAAGAGGTCTTAGTTATGTGCATGTCTTACCAACAGCCAAGGAGTTCAATTTGGCTTGTGGGAAGAATCATTTTAATGCCTAAAACTTTGAGTAATAATGTAACTTTTTATAATGAGTCTCTTTTTGTCATTCATTGTTGCCTAAATAATTACAACACTCACATGTTGGAGAAAATTATTGTTTTCCTGAAACCTACGTTTGGCTAAAATTGTTTCTGGAGAGAGAAAATGAAACGTTGGATGTTGCTGTGGCAAATATTTTGTTGCATACTGTTTCATTCTGGAGAGAGTGAGGAAGAGTGTAATTTTGGTTCAATGAATACCCTGAGTTCATCCTAAATAAGAGACTCTCCCAAAAAAACAGAATAGGATGAAAAATAGTAGCCTTTGTAATGTTGTGCTTGGTTCATAGCTACACTGCCACAGCAAGACTGGGGATCAGTGGGCATCTTAGATAATGCAGAGGATGTTGGTGAGGAAAAGGAGAGCTGTGGATGTTGACATGGGACCACTGTATATTTAGAAAGAAAGGTGAAAGGAGCAGACTGGGCTGACTGCCATTGGCACGGCAGGGCTCTTCTGACCATCAGTGGATTATGTTACACTTAGGCTGAAATGGGACTGTAGCTGTTAATTACTGCCACAATAATGCTGATTAATAAACCAGTCCAAATTTCAGTGGTTTCAAACGTTACTAACCTATTCTCACTAATGTTTATGGGTCGGCTGGGAATCAAGGCTCAAAACGTAGGTTGAGTGTGGGTCTGCCCCACGTTCCTTCTCTGCCTTGGATCAGTGGGCTAGTAGGGGCAGGTACTTGTGCTGATGGCAGAAATGTAGGAGAACTGTGCAATCATAGATACATTTCAGTCCTCTGCTTGTATCATAGCTTGTAACATCCTGTTGGTCAAAGTAGGTCACATGGCTCAATCTCAGTGCAGCTGAGAAATAGACTCCTACCCTGGGATGGGGGGGCAGTGAAATTGTTTTTAACAATAACCTAAGTACCGTAAAGGCTTTGGGGTGTTTCCTTAGACATTGGGCCCTTGATCTTTGAAATCAGTGATAAAGAGACAGTAACTCAGCAGTATATACTCTTACGGTTATTCAGAGCATCCTTTTAGAGTTTTGCCACTGAAGCCCATCCTACACTCATGTGCCCCCACATTTCCAAAGCACAAATGCATTAAATGGGAGCACAGGCATCTGAGCAGAGCATGGCTTTAAAACATGTGAAGGGGGAGCATAGACATCTTTCCAAGTGCTAGATGATATGGCTGGGCAGAAAACCTGCAACAGTAGTCATCAAATTGGAGGATGTGGAGGTCCCAGACATCCTAGCCCTCTAGTGTCCCCTTAAAATACCCAGACAGCTATGCACATGCAGAAATGCATGCACTTTCGTTGCGTGTGTAGTTCCTTTCCTTAGTCTAAGTTTAATTAAATACCCTGATATATATATATATATATATATATATATATATATATATATATATATACATATATATATATAACTACATAAGTAAAAGAGCTACTGGTAGCACAAGGCCACCCAAATAGCCAGGTTTCTGGATTTCACAAAAGCAGGACCAGGCCCTCGGCTGGTTCTAGCTGCGCAACCACCGCAGCCATGGCCACAGCAGTAATTATTAGCAAAGGCCCTCAACTGGTGCCCCGTACAGTTAGGTACCACCTTTTGTGGGTAAAGCCAGATTCTAATAACAAAACACAAAGGTTTTAAGAGTGGGTCTTTTTTTTTTTTTACTATTCATCCATCTATAAAGATATATGTAAAGCCTGAGTAGATATTTTAAAATTGGCGGTTTATCTGAAAATACTCCCAAGTAAGAAAGGTGGAAAAGGAGGAGGAGGAAAGGAAAAGTTTGTCCTTGATTTACTCAGGAAAAGTTTTCTCTTTTTAATTTTTATTTACTGTGACTGGAGTTGCCCCATCTTGCTCTTTTAAAACTCACCTCTCTGGTGACTAAGGGAAACCGAGGACCAT